>NC_090331.1:41110260-41430898 GCF_035084215.1 Heptranchias perlo | reverse complement strand
GCATCTGTCCATGACAGTATTGGTAGGAGTGACCACTGCACAGTCCTCGTGGAGACCAAGTCCCGTCTTCACACTGAGGACGCCATCCAATGTGTTGTGTGGCGCTACCACCGTGCTAAATGGGATAGATTCAGAACAGATCTAGCAGCTCAAAACTGAGGCGCTGAGGGTCATCAGCAGCAGAATTGTATTCCAGCACAATCTGTAACCTCATGGCCTGGCATATTCCTCACTCTACCATTACCAACAAGCCAGGGCATCAACCCTGGCTCAATGAGGAGTGCAGAAGAGCATACCTAAAAATGAGGTGCCAACCTGGTGAAGCTACAACTCAGGACTACATGCATGCTGAACAGCAGAAGCAACATGCTATAGACAGAGCTAAACGATTCCACAACCAACGGATTGGATCAAAGCTCTGCAGTCCTGCCACATCCAGTCGTGAATGCTGGTGGACAATTAAACAACTAACTGGAGGAGGAGGCTCTGTAAACATCCCCATCTTCAATGATGGCGGAGTCCAGCGCGTGAGTGCAAAAGACAAGGCTGAAGCATTTGCAACCATCTTCAGCCAGAAGTGCCGAGTGGATGATCCATCTGGGCCTCCTCCCGATATCCCCACCATCACAGAAGCCAATCTTCAGCCAATTTGATTCGCTCCATGCAATATCAAGAAACGGCTGAGTGCACTGGATACAGCAAAGGCTATGGGCCCCGACAACATCCCAGCTGTAGTGCTGAAGACTTGTGCTCCAGAACTAGTCGCGCCTCTAGCCAAGCTGTTCCAGTACAGCTACAACACTGGCATCTACCCAACAATGTGAAAAATTGCCCAGGTATGTCCTGTCCACAAAAAGCAGGACAAATCCAATCCGGCCAATTACTGCTTCATCAGTCTACCCTCAATCATCAGCAAAGTGATGGAAGGTGTCGTCGACAGTGCTATCAAGCGGCACTTACTCACCAATAAACTGCTCACCGATGCTCAGTTTGGGTTCCGCCAGGACCAGTCAGCTCCAGATCTCATTACAGCCTTGGTCCAAACATGGACAAAAGAGCTGAATTCCAGAGGTGAGGTGAGAGTGACTGCCCTTGACATCAAGGCAGCATTTGACCGAGTGTGGCACCAAGGAGCCCTAGTAAAATTGAAGTCAATGGGAATCAGGGGGAACACTCTCCAGTGGCTGGAGTCATACCTAGCACAAAGGAAGATGGTAGTGGTTGTTGGAGGCCAATCATCTCAGCCCCAGGACATTGCTGCAGGAGTTCCTCAGGGCAGTGTCCTAGGCCCAACCATCTTCAGCTGCTTCATCAATGACCTTCCCTCCATCATAAGGTCAGAAATGGGGATGTTCGCTGATGACTGCACAGTGTTCAGTTCCATTCGCAACCCCTCAAATAATGAAGCAGTCCGAGCCCGCATGCAGCAAGACCTGGACAACATCCAGGCTTGGGCTCATAAGTGGCAAGTAACATTCGCGCCAGACAAGTGCCAGGCAATGACCATCTCCAACAAGAGAGAGTCTAACCACCTCCCCTTGACATTCATAGGAACATAGGAACAGGAGTAGGCCATTCAGCCCCTCGTGCCTGCTCCACCATTCGATAAGATCATGGCTGATCTGTGATCTAACTCCATATACCTGCCTTTGGCCCATATCCCTTAATACCTTTGATTGCTAAAAAGCTATCTATCTCAGATTTAAATTTAGCAATTGAGCTAGTATCAATTGCCGTTTGTGGAAGAGAGTTCCAAACTTCTACTACCCTTTGTGTGTAGAAATGTTTTCTAATCTCGCTCCTGAAAGGTCTGGCTCTAATTTTTAGACTGTGCCCCCTACTCCTAGAATCCCCAACCAGCGGAAATAGTTTCTCTCTATCCACCCTATCTGTTCCCCTTAATATCTTATAAACTTCGATCAGATCACCCCTTAACCTTCGAAACTCCAGAGAATACATCCCCAATTTGTGTCATCTCTCCTCGTAACTTAACCCTTGAAGTCCAGGTATCATTCTAGTAAACCTACGCTGCACTCCCTTCAAAGCCAATATGTCCTTCCGAAGGTGCGGTGCCCAGAACTGCTCACAGTACTCCAGGTGCGGTCTAACCAGGGTTTTGTATAGCTGCGGCATAACTTCTGCCCCCTTGTACTCCAGTCCTCTAGATATAAAGGCCAGCATTCCATTAGCCTTCTTGATTATTTT
The DNA here is from genome assembly GCF_035084215.1 of Heptranchias perlo. Classification (NCBI taxonomy): domain Eukaryota; kingdom Metazoa; phylum Chordata; class Chondrichthyes; order Hexanchiformes; family Hexanchidae; genus Heptranchias; species Heptranchias perlo. The sequence continues at coordinate 41,428,693 of NC_090331.1, read as the reverse complement.
CTGCACCTGTTCATGACACTTCAATGATCTATGTACCTGAACCCCTAAGTCCCTTTGGACATCCACTGTTTTTAACTTTTTACCATTTAGAAAGTACCCTGTTCTGTCCTTTTTTGATCCAAAGTGGATGACCTCACATTTGTCACATTGAATTCCATTTGCCACAGTTTTGCCCATTCACCTAATCTATCAATATCGCTTTGTAATTTTATGTTTTCATCTACACTGCTTACAATGCCACCAATCTTTGTGTCATCGGCAAACTTAGATATGAGACTTTCTATGCCTTCATCTAAGTCGTTAATAAATATTGTGAATAATTGAGGCCCCAAGACAGATCCCTGCGGGACTCCACTAGTCACATCCTGCCAATGTGAGTACCTACCCATTATCCCTACTCTCTGTCGCCTTTCGCTCAGCTAACTTCCTAACCAAGTCCGTACTTTTCCCTTGATTCCATGGGCTTCTATCTTAGCTAAGTCTCTTATGTGTGATCTCATCAAATGTCTTCTGGAGTCCATATAAATAACATCCATTGACATTCCCCTGTCCACTACTTTAGTCACCTTTTCAAAAAATTCAATCAGGTTTGTCAGGCACGACCTACCTTTCACAAATCCATGCTGGCTCACTCTGATTAACTGAAAATTCTCGAGGTGTTCAGTCACCCTATCCTTAATTATAGACTCCAGCATTTTCCCCACAACAGATGTTAGGCTAACTGGTCTATAATTCCCTGGTTTCTCTCTCTCTCCTTTCTTAAAAAGCGGAGTGACATGTGCAATTTTCCAATCCAGAGGGACAGTGTCGAATCCCCCACGATCAACATCCTGGGGGTCACCATTGACCAGAAACTTAACTGGACCAGCCATATAAATACAGTGGCTACAAGAGCATTCTATGGCGAGTGACTGACCTCCTGACTCCCCAAAGCCTTTCCACCATCAACAAGGCACAAGTCAGGAGTGTGATGGAATACTCTCCACTTGCTTGGATGAGTGCAGCTCCAACAACACTCAAGAAGCTCGACACCATCCAGGACAAAGCAGCCCACTTGATTGGCACCCCATCCACCACCCTAAACATTCACTCCCTTCACCACCGGCACACTGTGGCTGCAGTGTGTACCATCCACAGGATGCACTGCAGCAACTCGCCAAGGCTTCTTCGACAGTACCTCCCGAACCTGTGACCTCTGCCACCTAGAAGGACAAGAGCAGCAGGCACATGGGAACAACACCACCTGCACGTTCCCCTCCAAGTCACACACCATCCCGACTTGGAAATATATCGCCGTTCCTTCATCGTCGCTGGGTCAAAATCCTGGAACTCCCTTCCTAACAGCACTGTGGTAGAACCGTCACCACACGGACTGCAGCAGTTCAAGAAGGCGGCTCACCACCACCTTCTCAAGGGCAATTAGGGATGGGCAATAAATGCTGGCCTCGCCAGCGACGCCCAGATCTCATGAACGAATAAAAAAAAATGAACATCCTCATCCTCAAGGGTGGTGCAGCTCAGCACGTGACTGCTAAAGAGAAGGCTTAATCACTTGTAACCATTTAAGTCAGAAGTGCGGAGCAGATAATTCTTCTTGGCCTCCTCCCGAGGTCCCCATCTTCACAGATGCTAGTCTTCAGCCAATTTCATTCACTCCATGTGACATCAAGAAACAGCTGAGTGCACTGGACACAGCCAAGACTATGGGCCCAACAACTTCCTGGATGGTGTGCTGCTCCAGAACTAGCAGTGCCCTAGCCAAACTGTTCCAGTACAACACTGTGTTCCAGCTATTAACACTAGTAATGTGGAAAAATGGCCAGGTATATTCTCTCCACAAAAAAGCAAGACAAATACAACCAAGCCTACGACAGCCCTATCAGCCTACTCCCAATCATCAGCAAAATGATGGAAAGAGTTGTCAACATTGCTTTCAAGTGGCACTTACTCACCAATAACCTGCTCAGTGATGTTCAGTTTGGTTGCTGCCAGATCACTTGGCTCCAGACCTATTACAGACTTGGTCCAAACATGGACTCAGGAGCTGAATTGCAGAGGTGAGGTGAGAGTAACTGCTCTTGGCAACAAGAGTGGCATCAAGGAGCCCTAGTAAAACTGAAGTCAACCCACTGGCATCCCGTGGCTGCAGGGGTGTAGTGCTAAGCAGAAGTGGCAGTACCTCTGATTGGGGGCATGCCTTACCCTCGGATGGTCCCCAATCTTTGTTCCTCTCTGATTACACGGCTCACACTTATGGCTCAAAGTAGTCGCTTGTGCATGGCAGAGTCCATACCCCAGGAAACTGCGTCGGCTTGCAGGCTAAAGTAGGTGAGGGTAGCCCACAGATTTGTATCCCGGGTGATAGAGGCACCCATCTCGTCAGTGCATGAGGACTGCTGTAGCAAATTTGGTGGATTGGGCAGATACGCTAATTTCTCCGGCCAAGAAAGCATGGTAGCAAGGCTTTGTGGAAAGCTCAGGTCTTCGGTATGGGTGCATCAGATACTGCAGGCCATTCACTGCAGCCCTCCCCATCTCCAGATGTCTCGACTTTGTCTTGCCACTGGATTCAGATGTGGGGGGCAGAGAAAGTGAGGCAAACTCTGCAAGTTTCCCTCACTTAAATCAATCTCACCCGTAAGTGCAATTCTTGTAATCTGATCATGAAGGCACGACATGGCTATGATAATCAGGTGCAAACGTCTGATGATTGAATCCTGAAAAAGATTTTTTATGGCACACTGACAATTGGGAAGCGATTTTGTGGTGGACAGGAAAAGAGATATAAAGACTGTTTAATAGCAGCTCTGAAACAGTGCAAAATAGATGTCCATAAGTGGGAACAATTTGCTCAAGATAACAAAGCATGGCAAAAAAACATCCATGAAGGCACCTCCTACTATGAGGCCCGTCGCGTTGCTGATGCTAAATGTAACTACAAGCTGAAAAACCAAGATTCCCAACTGGTACTTTTTTTATTCATTCATGGGATGTGGGCGTCGCTGGGAAGGCCAGCATTTATTGCCCATCCCTAATTGCCCTTGAGAAGGTGGTGGTGAGCCACCTTCTCGACAACTGAGTGGCTTGCTAGGCCATTTCAGAGGGCAGTTAAGAATCAACCACATTGCTGTGGGTCTGGAGTCACATATAGGCTAGACCGGGTAAAGAAGGCAGGTTTCCTTCCCTAAAGGAGATTAATGAACCAGATGGGTTCTTACGACAATCCGGCAGTTTCATGGTCACCATTACTGATACTAGCTTTTTATTCCAGATTTTTTAATTTATTTTTAATTCACTGAATTTAAATTCCCCAGCTGCCGTGGCAGGATTTGAACTCATGTCTCCAGATTATTAGTCAATCTCCTCAGGTATATCCTCGGTCCACTGTTCACTCTGTGGACGTTCATTCCTAGCAAAAATCAGTCTCATTACAACAACAACTTGCATTTATATAGCACCTTTAACATAGTAAAACATCCCAAATTGCTTCACAGGAGCATTATTAAACAATATTTGACACTGAGCCACATAAGGAGATATTAGGACAAGTGACCAAAAGCTTGGTTAAAGAGGTAGGTTTTAAGAACCATCTTAAAGGGGGAAAGAGAGGTACAGAGGTGGAGAGGTTTAGGGAGGGAATTCCAGAGCTTAAGGCCTAGGCATCTGAAAGCATGGCCACCAATAGTAGAGTGATTAAAATAGGGGATGCGCAAGAGGCCAGAATTGGAGGAGCGCAGAGATCTCGGAGGGTTGTAGGGCTGGAGGAGGTTACAGAGATAGGGAAGGGCGAGGCCATGGAGGGATTTGAAAACAAGAATGAGATTAGTCTCATCAAAGAACTCACTGCAAAAAGTTAGATAATATTCTGGCTGCATTCTTCGATATTGAAGGACGAACAAACCATGGCTGCAGTGTGTACTATCTACAGGATGTGCCGCAGCAATGCACCATGGTTTCATTGGCAGTACCTCTCAAACCTGTGACCTCCACAACCTAGAAGGACATGAGCAATAGGTGCATGGAAATATCATCACCTCGAAGTTCCCCTCCAAGTCACACTATTCCTTCATCGTTACTGGGTCAAAATCCTGGAACACCCTACCTAACAGCATTGTGGGAGCACCTTCACCACACAGACTGCAGCAACAACAACTTGCATTTGTATAGCATCTTTAATGTAGTAAAACATTCCAAGGCGCCTCACTGGAGCGTAATCAGACAAAAATTGACACCCGGCCACAGAAGGAGACATTAGGGCAGGTGACCAAAGAAGGTCCACCACCATCTTCTCAAAGCAACTGGGGAGGGGCAATAAATGCTGGCCCTGCCAGCAATGCCCATATCCCAGGAAGAAAAAAAAAATCCATTCCCATTGTACTTTCCAGCAGGGGTCACTTGATAGAAATCAGGAGTAGGATGTCCAGCTGACTTTTTCCTCTCTATTAACAATTTTCCCCTCTATAGCCTGAGGCCAATTGTAGCATTGTACTATTCCCTTGCTGAGATCATTTAATTTCCTGCAGACTGGGGATCAAACCTGGGATCTCCCTGGTCTGCTTGGTTCAGTGCATGTACTAAACTGGGGCAATTTAAAATCTTTTTCACTTTAGATTTTCCCCTCCCATTTTCTTTTTGTTGCAGGCTGTGACCTATTATATATCCTACTCCAGTTGGTGACAATCCCATAAGCCTCTCCAATAATTGCACTGTGTTACACCATAATTAGCTAATAGGAAACATGGTTCAAAAACAGAATATCAAATGAAGTTAATTTTTTCCTTCTGAGGCAATGGAATGTCTTACTCATACATAAGTTATACATAAGCAATACAATAAGTTCTTTTAAAAATGAAAAAAATCAAATTATGACTAGTGTTCATTAATCTTTGCAACCAAATATCAAATTAATCCCAACATTACAATTACAAAAGTAGTGCACAGAGGACTGTCAATGGATGTTATTTATATGGACTTCCAGAAGGCATTTGATAAAGTCCCACATAAGAGACTGTTAGCTAAGATAGAAGCCCATGGAATCAAGGGAAAAGTACGGACTTGGTTAGGAAGTTAGCTGAGCGAAAGGCGACAGAGAGTAGGCATAATGGATGGGTACTCACATTGGCAGGATGTGACTAGTGGAGTCCCGCAGGGATTTGTCTTGGGGCCTCAATTACGCACAATATTTATTAACGACTTAGATGAAGGCATAGACAGTCTCATATCTAAGTTTGCCGATGACACAAAGATTGGTGGCATTGTAAGCAGTGTAGATGAAAACATAAAATTACAAAAATTGATAGATTAGGTGAATGGGCAAAACTGTGGCAAATGGAATTCAATGTAGGCAAATGTGAGGTCATCCACTTTGGACCAGAAAAGGATAGAACAGGGTATTTTCTAAATGGTAAAAAGTTAAAAACAGTGGATGTCCAAAGGGACTTAGGGGTTCAGGTACATAGATCATTGAAGTGTCATGAATAGGTGCAGAAAATAATCAATAAGGCTAATGGAATGCTGGCCTTTATATCTAGAGGACCAGAGTACAAGGGGGCAGAAGTTATGCTGGTTAGACTGCACCTGGAGTACTGTGAGCAGTTCTGGGCACCGCACCTTCGGAAGGACATATTGGCCTCGGAGGGAGTGCAGCGTAGGTTTACTAGAATGATACCCGGACTTCAAGGGTTAAGGTACGAGGAGAGATTACACAAATTGGGGTTGTATTCTCTAGAGTTTAGAAGGTTAAGGGGTGATCTGATCGAAGTTTAAGATATTAAGGAGAACAGATAGGGTGGATAGAGAGAAACTATTTCCGCTCGTTGGGGATTCTAGGAGTAGGGGGCACAGTCTAAAAATTAGAGCCAGACCTTTCAGGAGTGAGATTAGAAAACACTTCTACACACAAAGGGTGGTAGAAGTTTGGAACTCTCTTCCACAAACGGCAATTGATGCTTGTTCAATTGTTAATTTTAAATCTGAGATAGATAGCTTTTTGGCAACCAAAGGTATTAAGGGATATGGGCCAAAGGCAGGTATATGAAGTTCGATCACAGATCAGCCATGATCTTATCAAATGGCGGAGCAGGCTCGAGGGGCTGAATGGCCTACTCATGTTCCTATGTTTCTATATTGTTTAAACACTTTGTAAACAAATGAGATTTTGGTAACTGGACAAGTGCACTGTTGCACCGATATACATTCTATACCAAGCTACAGGCCACTGAACTTCTGAACTAAAAGTATTTGGGAGACCACTGAACTTTTGAACTAAAAGTGACCCTATCTAGGACTGCAGGCAGAAGCATTTTTAATTAGATCATGCTTGTGTGAGCTTATCACTTGATTCAGATGCTTTAATTGTGTAGACATCAATGTTCTTGATTGAGTTTTGCCTTTGTCAACTAATTGCTAATACTGCAGAGATGGGTTGCAAACAGGTGTTCTCTGTGGGAAAATTGTAGCTTTGTCGAGATAACAAGGAAATGCATGTAATGACGAACATGGCAGCTGAATCGTAATTGACTTGAGATTACAGAGAAATGCAGGAATGGCTCTACAGTATCCTTGAGGAGAGATAACCATTAATGAAATTAACAAAGATTAGGTATAAAATGCCCGAGTAACCACTGTGTTTAGAACAGGCCTAGGGTAAGAGGAGCTTCACCATAATACATTTTTTTCTCTAGGTCAGGTCATTCGTTCTTGATCTGTATAGTACTGTAAATAAATTCTGTTGAATTAAACTTCTCCATGAGCATGTTTATTTCTGGTGTCTGCATCACTGATTACACAAACAAGAACTAGTGTAGTCAATAGCTTGATTAATATTTGCCAATTACTCATCACTAACTTGAAGTGGCTTTATACTTAGAGCTTCTGTACCTCAGATTGTCGGAGAGTGATGTCTGTTTGCTGGCTCCTCACATTTACACTGCTAAAATCAGTTCTCTGGTCTTAATGGCAAAATGGTAACCCTATGAAAATGTGGGTCTAGAGCTCTGTATTGAGATAAGAGAGCTGGTTTTAGTAGTGCAAATGCAGGGAGTCAACACACCAAGATTGATCTTCTGAGACCCCAACTACAAGGACACCATATGTAAAAGTGCATTTGGTTAATGTTTACAAATGAGAGATTGGTTGTTTCAGTACCTTTACAAAAAGAAGGTCATTTAAAAGACTCAAATCTTCTACCAGCTCTGGCTTTGTTATCTTGGTAAGTAAGACTCTTTCTCGTTCTACGTAACTTTTACAGTGGTTCACCTGAAGCAGCAGAGCCATCATAGTTTGAATCGTATAATAGGGCTCTGTGATATCCATTTTTCCCAATTCAAATGGTAACACCCTGTATCAGAGATAAAGTGAAAAATTGATTATTTAATTCACATTAACATTTCATTACTTTCTTGATATCCAAAGGGTATATATTCCCTCATTTACAGAATCCTAGGGAAGGGATTTTAATTGGGAGCAAGTTGTGGGTGGACAGGGGACGGGTACGACGTCAAATCTCAACTCCCTGACGTCATCAATTTGAGGCCCGGGCTATATTTACACCTGAGCCTCAGTTACATCCTGGTGGCCAATTGCCCACCAGAAACAGGCAGAAATGGACAGCTGACTGGCTGCTAGCAGGCAAAGAGCAGACAGCCTTTGGACTGGCACTCAGGTAAGTCATGGAGAGGGTGGGGGGGTCTCGTGGGAGGGAAGGAGGAGAGCCCAGGGCAGCAGAGGCTGAGACATTTCTTGTGAGGCCAGGAGGAGTAGTCCTGCAATTACAAATGTTTGGCAGCCACCAAGGAAAGTTTAACATGTATTTTACAGGGCCTCTTCTTCATGCAGACCAGGTTTCACTAATGAGGTTCCCGTCTGAGTCAGGCGGTCATCTTGGCCGGCTAAATAAAAAGGCCCAGTTAAGTTGATGGCTGGTGGGAATCAAGCAGGAACGGGGTGGCAAGTTTCCGGAGGCAATTTTAACTGCTTTCCAGACGGGTGGGGGGAGTTAAAATCACCACCACAACGTATAGTATAGTTGCAATATTTATGGCAATCTTATTGCCGGCACATTGTTGTTTTCAACAAACTACATAACTACATTTACAAAGGCAGACGCATACAGACATAGGACTGCTCCCTACGTGCTGCTCCGACTCAGTTCATCACTATTTCATGGTAAACCACTTTAAAGTATATATTGTTTCAATAAGTCAGAGCTAGAAAAACATCACTGTTAGAGTTGTTAAGCAAAGACATTTAGTTTACAATTTATTACTGCAACAATCTTAACCTGTATTGGCACCAGAATTCATGGTGCTTAGAAGTATACAGACCACACAATGGGCGCTAAATTGGGCCACGTAGAGCCCGTTGTTTCGGCGCTATGCAGCCTCCCGAACATCCAAGATGGTGTCTTGGCTGTGCGCGCATGTTTCCAGCATGACGTGCGCTGGACGCCATCTTAGTATAGGAGTTAGCGCATATGCAAATACCGAATGCTGGCTGCATGTAAAGTAAGGAGAAAATGGAGCTGATTTAAAGTGATAGACACCATTTTGGCACTTAACGCTCAACTCAACGCACAGTCTCAACCCTGACCATCTGAACGTGTCTTAGAGTGCCTAGAGGACCACCACCAGTGCTATTTAAAGGGACCATGCAGGATTTACAGGTTAATGGCTGGATTATTGCTTCCGGCTGCCAAAACATTTGTAATTGTTTTTGGAGGTCTCCTATACTTGAATACTAGGACGCGGGGACATAGCCTAATATTTAGAGCCAGGACGTGCAGAAGTGAATTTGGGAAACACTTCTACATGCAAAGGGTGGGAGAAGTTTGGAACCCTCTTCTGCAAACGGCAGTTGATGCTAGCTCAATTGTGAATTCTAAATCTGAGATTGATAGATTTTTGTGAACCAAGGGTATTAAGGGATATGGGGCTAAGGCGGGTATATGGCGTTAAGTCACAGGTCCACCATGATCTCATTGAATAGCGGAAAAGGCTTGAGGGGCTAAATGCCACTGCCACTTGCTGCCTTCTGATATATGCCACCTTCTCCTGCAAGAAAGCATGACTTGTTTCTGGGTGATGTGCCTCTCATGGTTGAATAGTTGCCAGTGTGTGTGGCCTGTGAGTTGTGGGTAGGTGGCTTGCAACAGTGGTCATGTGTAAGTGTGAGAGGAAGCATCTGATTGGAAGAGTCGAGTACTGATGGAAAGAGTTTGTTGATATGTGGGTGATGGGGGGTATAGTGCATGGAGCAGTGGATGCGGCTAGCGGTGCAGTTGGTAGGAGACGCCACTTGACAATTGACCTCGTTCACCTTGACCATTCGTGTCAAAGCATTTAACTTCTTCCTACACTGCATCCATGTTCGCGGTGCAATGCACCTGGCATTTACCTCATCCTCTACTGTCTTCCACTGCCTTATGGGCATATGTCTGGAGGGCATCTTGCACCCCCCCCCCTCCACTGCGGATGTCCCTGCTTCTGTCCATCTCTTGCACCAAGGCCTCTAGTGCATCATCAGCGAAGCTCGGTGCACATACTCTTGCAGGCCTGAAACAAACTCTGATCGGCAGATTGGTGAGGTCTGGCGTGCAGATTGGAGGATGTGGGATTTAGTAGTGTGCAACCTTTATTCAATATTTTCACATAACTCAGTGTGTAAACATAGGGACAGGACCTGCATCTGTGTTTTACGTGTGTGATGCCTGATCTCCATTCAGACTCCATGTACATAGCAGACTGTTATTTTTAGCTAACTCACAGCCCAGTGCAATAGTATCATTCCCAAGGATCCACATAATCCGTCGTACTGTATATTATTGTCACCAACCCTCCAGGATTGTCCTGGAATTAAAGAGTAACCTCCAGGACACTGCTGCGAGCAAAAAAAACGGGAGAAAAATCATAGGGGCATGTGTGTGTTTTTTTTTTCTATTTTCTTTGAACATTTCCGTTTATTAGTTATAAAAGAAAATTAGAGATAGGATAAGAGGCTGTTTGAATGACAGTCAAGAGTCATCCAGTAAGGTGAGAAAGAGTCTGATCGCTTTCCAATTGGCCTTAGAAGGCGATGCACTGCGAGGATGGATGTGTCAGGCAACCAATGGCGGAAGTTTTGGGGTGGGTGGCAGGCCAATTGGAGGCAGAAGGTGATGTGATGAACATGATGATGCAGGTGCAGCAAGCAGTTAGGAAGGTAAATGGTATGTTGGCCTTCATTGCAAGAGGATTTGAGTACAGCAGCAAGGATGTCTTACTGCAGTTATACAGGGCCTTGGTGGGACCACACCTGGAGTATTGTGTGCAGTTTTGGTCTCCTTACCTAAGAAAGGATATACTTGCCATAAAGGGAGTGCAGCAAAGGTTCACCAGACTGATTCCTGGGATGGCAGGACTATCATATGAGGAGAGATTGGGTCAACTCGGCCTGTATTCACTTGAGTTTAGAAGAATTAGAGGGGATCTCATTGAAATGTATAAAATTCTGACAGGGCTAGACAGACTAGATGCAGGGAGGATGTTTCCCCTGGCTGGGTGTCCAGAACGAGGGGTCACCATCTCAGGACAATGGGGTAGGACATTTAGGACTGAAATGAGGAGAAATTTCTTCACTCAGAGGGTGGTGAACTTGTGGAATTCTCTACCACAGAAGGCTGTGGAGGCCAAGTCACTGAATACATTTAAGAAGGAGATAGATAGATTTCTAGACACAAAAGGCATCAAGGAATATGGGGAGAGAGCGGGAATATAGTATTGAGATAGAGGATCAGCCATTATGATATTGAATGGCGGAGCAGGCTCGAAGGGCCGAATGGCCTACTCCTGCTCCTATTTTCTATGTATTGTCTATCTTTAAGAGATTTTAAGAGACATCTTCCCTTTAAGAGATTAGGGCTCCCCCTGCTGGTGGAAAGTGTGAATTGCATTGATTCGACATGCAAGGCCTGGATTTGAACACAGCTTGCAGGTGAGTACTGAGGCAGGAGGCAGGACAAAGTTCTCGTCCTACCTCTGCAAAGGGGCCATTGGGCATGGGTTAATGGCGGATCACGCTACCTACGCCCAATAATAGGCCCTATCGAATTTTTCCCCCAATGTCTTTTTGTCTCACTGCTATTAGCAGACCAGGATTTTCCTGATACAGTGTTATGATGCAGAGAACTACAGCTATTTGATATGTAGTTTGAGTAGTAATGAGTTAGTCCAAGTTCTCTTTTGAGGATTATTGGCATTGTTATTACTTTTTGCCAAAATTACATGTTTTCCACAAAATATTTTTATGACATAGGCATACTATATTACAGCATGGTCCTCTTCTTTTCTCCCCTCCCAAAAATAGGTTTTCTTATAGGTTGATAAACAGGCATTACATGGAACTATCAGTGCACCAACTGGACAGGGAATACTTTTTAAAAAAAATGTTGTTAGAAAGAACAAATTTCAAACCATTTCATTTTTTACTTGCTATCGAAAGAGACTACTTGTCATTGTGACTTAGATTACAGACTTAAACATTGGATATCATGAAGATAATGTACCTATTTACAGCTTAGCTTATCTGAGATTCAACTACAGGCATGGAGATAAGTGGCCAAATCCATTTTGTTGTTTTCACTTTGTATGATAAACGAAGTGTTCTCCAACATCACAATTAGGGTTACCTCAACTCTCATGCTTCTCTGCAATATAATAACAACAGCTTGCTCTTACATAGCACTTTTCACAAACAAGGGTGCCAAGAAGGAAGTGGGAAAGAAATTAGGGGATGAGACTGAAGGAGAAGTCAAAAAAGTAGGTTTTGAGGAGGCTTTTTAACATTGGGAAAGAAGTGAAGAGAACATGGATATAGGAAGAGAATTCCAGAGTGGTGGCTGAAAGGCTCTGCCACAACAGTATAGCTGGAGGCAAGATGGGGGAGAGGGGGGACACTAGACTAGAATCAGAAGAGCACAGCATGCAAGCTGGGACATATGGCTGGAAAGATTGCAGAGATAGTGTGGAGAGAGATTGTGGTGGGATTTGAAGTGTGTAGCTTGGAGGAAGGTAGACTGCATGTAGCCTGCCTCTATAGAATCCTTGTTAAATCCTTTAAGCTTTAAATTGTTAGCTGTATGCAGAGTATTTCTAGCCTTCTCGCCAAAGGCTTAATGTATTCCTTCTATTGCCAAACTACTCTTGTGTTGATCCCCATCTCATCCCACATTCCTGTACAAACACAGATACCTCCTGCCTTTTTGCAAGGCAGGCATCAAATTCTGCCCTGGTTCCTGGATGCTCCATTCCCCACTCAGTTCCAGTAAATGAAAACTCTTAAAATGTGCTATAAGAGCAAAAGAAATAGGAGCAGGAGTAGGCCATACAGTCCCTCGAGCCTGCTCCGTCATTCAATAAGATCATGGCTGATCTTCTACCTCAACTCCACTTTCCTGCCCTATCCCCATATCCCTTGATTCCCTTAGTGTCCAAATATCCATCAATCTCAATATACTCAATGACTGAGCATCGACTGCCCTCTGGGGTAGAGAATTCCAAAGATTCACAAACCTCTGAGTGAAGAAATTCTTCTTCATCTCGGTCCTAAATGGCCGACCCCTTCTCTTGAGACTATGACCCCTAGTTCTAGACTCTCCAGCCAGGGGAAACAGCCTCTCAGCTTCTACCTTGTGAAGCCCTCTAAGAATTTTATATGTTTCAATGAGAAAACAACAAAATGGATTTGACCACTTATCTCCATGCTTGTTGTTGAATTTCAGATAAGCTAAGCTGTAATTAAAAGCAAAATACTGCGGATGCTGGAAATCTGAAATAAAAACAGAAAATCGTGGAAATGTTCAGCAAGTGAGGCTGCATCTGTGGAGGAAGAAATAGTAAACAGCAGAACCATTAGCAGGAACTTCAGATTATAACCACTGCTCCCATTTTCTCAGACAGCAGGCACTAGTAATGGTTCTGCTGTTGCCATTTACAGCTCCTCTAGACCCATCTTTTGTTTCTTTGCTTGTCCCATTACCACCCTCCTTGCCTTGCACCAGCATCCCTTTTGTCATTTAATCACTCCTGCCCTCCATCCAAAGACCTATCCTTTTGTTCTTTCCTCCCCTCCCCTTCCTCCACCCCCCCCCCCCACTCCACTTTGCCTGGCTCTACACTTGCTTAAAAACTGTTAAGTCTTTCACTTCTTCCAGTTCCGATGAAAGGTCATCGACCTGAAACGTTAACTATGCTTCTTTCTCCACAGGTGCTGCCTGACTTGCTGAGTATTTCCAGCACTGAACTGGAAGAAGTTAGAGATTTAATAGTTTGTATGCAAGTACAGAGCCAGGGAAAAATATGGAGGGGGATGAACTAAAAAAAGTGATAGGGTGGAGGGCAGGAGTGATTAAATGACAAAAAGGATGACTGTGCAAGGCAAAAGGGGGTGGTAATGGGACAATAAAAAAACAAAAGATGGGTCCCAGAGGAGGTGTAAATGGCAACAGCAGAACCATTACCAGCACCAGCTATCCGAGAAAATGGGAGCAGTGGATATGATCTGAAGTTGTTGAATTCACTGTAGAGGCCGGAAGTTTGTAAAGCGCCTAATTGCAAGATGAGGTGCTGTTCCTCGAGCTTGCGTTGAATGTAGGAGGCCAAGGACAGAGAGGTCAGAGTGGGAGTGGGATGGAGAATTAAAATGGCACGCAACCAGAAGCTCAGGGTCACGCTTGCGGACTGAACGGAGATGTTCAGCAAAGCAATCACCCAATCTGAGTTTGGTCACCCTAACGTAGAGGAGACCGCATCGTGAGCAGCAGTTACTGTATTCGCTGCTCACAATGCGGCCGCTTGCCACTTTAATTCACTCCCACTCTGACCTCTATGTCCTTGGCAAGCTTGAGGAACAGTACCTCACCTTTCAATTAAGCACTTTACAAACTTCCAGCCTCAACAATGAATCCAACAACTTCAGATCATATGCACCTCTCCCATTTTCTCAGACAGCAGGTCCTGGTAATGGTTCTGCTGTTGACATATACATGATGTTATTTAATGGTAAGGTTCTATTATAAAAAAATTCTATAAAATGAATACTGAACCATCTTCCAACTTGTGCCAAAGCTTGACACAGATATTTAAAAAGGGTAGTAGGCAGAAGGCTGGAAATTATAGACCAGTTAGCCTAACATCTGTGGTGGGTAAAATTTTGGAGTCTATTATTAAGGAGACAGTAGCGGAACATTTGGATAAACATAATTGAATAGGACAAAGTCAGCATGGCTTTACGAAGGGGAAGTCATATCTGACAAATTTGCTTGAGTTCTTTGAGGACATAACGTACAGGGTGGATAAAGGGGAGCCAGTGGACGTAGTGTATTTAGACTTCCAGAAGGCATTCGACAAGGTGCCGCATAAAAGATTATTGCTCAAGATAAAGAATCACTGGATTGGGGGTAATATTCTGGCATGGGTGGAGGATTGGTTATCTAACAGGAAGCAGACAGTTGGGATAAATGTTTCATTCTCGGACTGGCAACCAGTAGGCAGTGGTGTTCCGCAGGGGTCGGTGCTGGGTCCCCAACTCTTTACAATCTATATTAACGATTTGGAGGAGGGGACCAAGTGTAACATATCAAAGTTTGCAGATGATACAAAGATGGGAGGGAAAGTAGAGAGTGAGGAGGACATAAAAAACCTACAAGGGGATATAGACAGGCTGGGTGAGTGGGCGGAGATTTGGCAGATGCAATACAATATTGGAAAATGTGAGGTTATGCACTTTGGCAGGAAAAATCAGAGAGCAAGTTATTATCTTAATGGCGAGAAACTGGAAAGTGCTGCAGTACAAAGGGATCTGGGGGTCCTAGTGCAAGAAAATCAAAAAGTTAGTATGCAGGTGCAGCAGGTGATCAAGAAGGCCAACGGAATGTTGGCTTTTATTGCTAGGGGGATAGAATATAAAAACAGGGAGGTATTGCTTCAGTTATATAAGGTATTGGTGAGACCGCACCTGGAATACTGCATACAGTTTTGGTGTCCATACTTAAGAAAAGACATACTTGCTCTCGAGGCAGTACAAAGAAGGTTCACTCGGTTAATCGAGGGGGTGGACATATGAGGAGAGGTTGAGTAGATTGGGACTCTACTCATTGGAGTTCAGAAGAATGAGAGGCGATCTTATTGAAACATATAAGATTGTGAAGGGGCTTGATCGGGTGGATGCGGTAAGGATGTTCCCAAGGATGGGTGAAACTAGAACTAGGGGGCATAATCTTAGAATAAGGGGCTGCTCTTTCAAAACTGAGATGAGGAGAAACTTCTTCACTCAGAGGGTAGTAGGTCTGTGGAATTTGCTGCCCCAGGAAGCTGTGGAAGCTACATCATTAAATAAATTTAACACAGAAATAGACAGTTTCCTAGAAGTAAAGGGAATTAGGGGTTACGGGGAGCGGGCAGGAAATTGGACATGAATTTAGATTTGAGGTTAGGATCAGATCAGCCATGATCTTATTGAATGGCGGAGCAGGCTCGAGGGGCCGATTGGCCTACTCCTGCTCCTATTTCTTATGTTCTTATATTACATTTTAAATACAGGCCTGATGTTCATCGTCCACTTCTGGTTCCTGACGCTGTGATTGTCATGAACCAGACTGCAAAAGTAGTCCAAATTTCCAATTACTGTTAGTAAAAAGCTAATACGTTGGCTATTTGCTGGGACAACATATTGGGGCACCAACACATGGCACCATAGACATCTAATGTGGTAAAAATACTCAGTTTCGTTCTTGTAAAACAATTTGGCCACATATAATAATTTCTGGTATGTTCTTTAGCAGATATGAATAAACTATCCATTTAATATTTAATACAAATTGGACTAAAGCTCATTTCAAATATTTGTAATGAAAAACTGTAATTGAAACACAAACCTCAAGTTTTCTGCTTGTGAAGTGCGGATGATTTCAGCTAGCAGTTTGCTTTTTCCATACCCAACTGTCCCCTCATACATAATCACCTGGCAACAGTCAATGGATTGATAGGCCTTTGCTGCAATAAATTTTTTCAGGGCCTTGCCGAAAATCTTCATCTCCTTATCACGGCCTTAAAAAATGTAAAAGATTTTTGTTTGTCAAAACAAATCAACCCAGACTCTTCTCTAAGCCTGAGGTAAAAACTGGAAATGAATTCTTCCTATTTTCTAAGTGACCATTGCCAGGAATTTCCTTAGGACCTCTCCCACTCCACCACCATTAATTTGATGGAAATTCGGCAGAAACCCTGTTTTTGTGCATTAACAGTGTTTCCGCCAAAGTTACGGCAGTAGAGTGGAAGAAACTCGAGGAAATTCCTGGCGGATAACGTTTTAACACCAACTTAATGTCATAGGGAAAATGATAGACTGGCAATAACCTCCCTTTTGTTGGTGTTAACATTTTTCAATATATATTTAATTCAACAAAGTTGAAGAAAATAAAGATACAAATTGAGCCAACTATTTCTCCGTGAATCCAATTAAATTACGTAAAGCACCATCTCAGAGTATGAGTCAGCATTTACGCCACCACAAGAGTGCCATTCAAGCCCTGGAGATGGTGTAGAGAAGAATCCTTAGCTTCAGAGGACTGAGTTATGAGGAAAGACTGGAAAAGCTTGAGCTTTTCAACCTTGAAATACAATTTGCATTTATATAGTGCCTTTAATGTAGTAAAACATCCTCATAGGAGTGTTATCAAACAAAATTTGGCACCGAGCCATATAAGGAGATATTAGGACAGGTGAGGTAGGTTTTAAGGAGCATCTTAAATGAGCAGGGAGAAGTAGAGTGACTGAAAGGTTTAGGGAGGGAATTCCAGAGCTTAGGGGCTAGGCAGATGAAGGTACAGCTGCCAATGGTGGAGCGATTAAAATCGGGGATGCACAAGAGGCCAGAATTGGAGGAGCGCAGAGATGTTGAAGGAATGTAGGGCTGGAGGAGCTTACAGAGAAAGAGAGGGGTGAGGCCATGGAGGGATTTGAAAACAAGGATGAGAATTTTAAAATCGAGGCACTGCCGGATCAGGAATCAATGTCAGCAAGCACAGAGGTGATGGGTGAATGGGACTTGGTGCGAGTTAGGATACGAGCAGCAGAGTTTTGGATGAGCTCAAGTTTACAGAGGGTGAAAAGGTGGGAGGCCGGTCAGGAGAGCATTGGAATGATCGAGTCTAGGGTAACAACGGCTTGAATGAGGGTTTCAGTAGCAGATGAGTTGAGGCAGAAACGGGCGATATTACAGAGGTGGAAGTAGGCGGTCTTGGTGATGGAGACGATATGGGGTTGGAAGCTCAGCTCAGGGTAAAATAGGATGCTGAGGTTGGAAACTGTCCGGTTCAGCCTCAGACAGTAGCCAGGGAGGGGGACATAGTTGGTGGACATGGAACGTTGTTTGTGGCGGGGACCAAAGACAATGATTTTGGTCTTCACAATATTTAATTGGAGCAAACTTCTGCTCATCGAATACTGGATGTCGGGGAAGCAGCGTGTCAAATTAGAGGCAGTGGAGGGATTGACAGAGGTGGTGGTGAGATAGAGCTGGGCGTCATCAGTGTGCATGTGGAACCTTACGTTGTGTTTTCGGATGATATTGCCGAAGGACAGCATGTAGATAAGAAATAGGAGGGGCCCGAGGATAGATCCTTGGGCAACTCCAGAAGTAACGATGTGGGAATGGGAATAGAAGCCATTGCAGGAGATTTTCTGGCTATGCCTGGATAGATAAGAATGGAACCAGACGAGTGCAGTCCCACCCAGCTGGACATGGAGGAGAGGTGTGGAGGTGCATGGTGTGGTCAATCATGTCAAGGACTGCAGGCACGTACAGAAGGATGAAGAGGGATAATTTACCATTGTCACAGTCACATAGCATGTACTTTGTGACTTTGATAAGGGCCATTTCAGTACTGTGGCAGGGGCGAAAACCTGATTGGAGGGGTTCAAACATGGAGTTGCAGGAAAGATGGGCACGGATTTGAGAGGCAACAACACGTTCAAGGACTTGGGAGAGAAAAGGGAGGTTGGTGATGGGGCAGTAGCTTGCAAAGAAAGAGGGGTCAAGGGTGGGTTTTTTGAGGAGGGGGTGATTTCCACATTCACCTGAGGAAGGAGGAAGCCTCCGAAAGCTTGTGAATTTCAAATAAAATTGCTGGACTATAACTTGGTGTTGTAAAATTGTTTACAAGCATATTTGAAGGGGAGGGGAACAGTACCTGGAGAGAGGGAACCGTTAACAACATCAGCTAGCATGGGGGCCAGGATGGGAAGTTGGGTGGTCAGCAGTTTGATGGGAATAGGGTCGAGGGAGCAGGGGGTGGGTCTCATGAACAAGATGAGCTCGGAGACGGCATGAGGGGAGATATGAGAGAAACTAGAGAAAGATGCAAGTTCAGTGCTAGGGCAGGGGGAGATCCTTGAGGGAAGTTTGGCTTGGTGGGCTAGGGGAAGGGAGGGAAGCAGCAGAGGCAGCTGAATGGATAGTCTTAATCTTAGTGACAAAGAAGTCCATGAGCTCCTCGCACTTGTTGTTGGAGGTGAAGATGGAGGGGACGGGAGAGGGGTTTGAGAAGACGGTTTGTAGTGGAGCAAAGAAGCCGGGGTTTATCTTTGCATTCTAGGGTGATCTTGGAATAGTGAGCAGAGGAAAGCAGAACCCGACAGTGCTTTATGTGGTCGAGCCAGATCTGGCAATGAATGGCTAAACCAGTTGTCCGGCATAAACATTCAAGTCTGCTTCTGCTGGACAAGGGGCCAAGGGCATCAAAGATGGAGGTGAGGGTGTGATTGAGCAAATCAGTAGCTGCAGAAATGTTGTGGTAAATGGAGGCCCAAAGAATAGACAGTTGAGAATTTGAAAGTGCCGTTGTAAGTGACTTGGGGGAGAGTTTTTTCCAGGGGTGGACACAGAAGGAAGTGTGGTTGGGAGGTGGAAGGGGAATGTGAATGGAAAGGGATACACGGAAGTGATCGGAGATGGCTTTATCTGTGATTGACACGATGAGAGCCTGAGATGGCAAGGTCGAGGGGGTGGCCGTGAATATGGTTAGGCGAGTTTATAGGGGTTAAGGGAGGATAGGAGGGCAGTGAACTCAGAGGACAGAGGGCATGGTGAGTTGAGATGTAATTTGAAATCACCAAGGATTGCTGTAGAAGCTGAGGGAGGAAAGCAGTGAAAATATCTCAGTGAGAAACTTGGCATGGTACCTGGGTGGGCGGTGGAGAACAAAGATTTTAAAGGAGAGGCAAGAGGGCTGGAACAAGGTGAGATGCTCAAAGGAAGAGGTGCCAGAGGAGTAAGGGGACAGATCAAGGTGTGATTTGGTGATAAGGGTCACACCGCCACCATGACGGTTTGGGCAGGGCAAGTGGTGAAAGGTATAGCCAGGCTGGGAGGCTTCATTAAGGTTTCCGTCAAGGCCATGATGTTGATATAATCATCCACAATAAGCTCATGGGTGGCAAAGGCCTTGTCCAGAAGTGAACAGACATTCTGGAGGGAGATGCGGAGAGGGAAAATGTCAGCTGATCCGTTGGCAGACTCTACAGGGTCAGCGCTGTGAGGGCTGAATGGGACGGGAAGGAGGTTGGCAAGATTAGTCCCCAGCAGGTGCAGGCAGGAAGGTTGGTGAGAGAATAGGATGGGGCAGTTGGGGTGGCTGCTCGTAAGAAGCAGTGATGAGTGTCTCGATGGGCCCTTCAAAGGATGCCAAGAGAGGCACAGAGAGAAGTTGTAGGCTTATCCACGAGGGAATCAAACCTGCAACAGCGACAGGCGAATAGGAAAGTTGAGACGTAGTGAAGGGTATGGATTCGGGGGGGGGCAGAAATGAAAGGAGGCATGATGACAGGAGAGAGGGGCCTAGGAGGGGTAAAAAGAAAAGAAGATAAAAGGAGAATTGAAGCAATGGGCTCGGGTCCAGAGCGGCAGCCAAAACGCACACGTGAATGGACACAGGGAAACTCAAGTTACATAGGCATGGTTACATAGCAAGATTAGGATAGATAAGTCCTGGTAATAAACAGAGAATAGAGAGGAGACAATAGGAGGGAGTCCAAAGTTAAAGTCACAGGTCCCTTGGCAGGATAAAGTTGATGTAGATAGGGTGGAATCAGCTTGGAGCATCAATGAACTGATGTCCAGGTTCAGACACAGGTGTGGAGCATGAGTTCAGAAGCTATTTGAAGAGTAGAGAATTAGAGAACACACTGATGGAGGTATTTCCGTGGAAATGAAGAGCCAGGAGGCATGGAGAATTGATCGTATGGCAGAAAACAACGGCAACGTTGGAGGTCACCATAAGATTCAGAAGTGGCGGAGAAATGGACTTCAGCCCAGGAGTGTGAATTTTTGGCCAGGACCCACACTGTAGCAAAATAAAGCTGAAAAATCAGTAGGACCTCAGCAGGTAACGGCAGCGGTGGGGAATGGCTGTAAGCTGGACAAAGTTATCTTAAAACGTAAGCAACTGAATAGCAGATCAGAGTCACAGCAGCTGAGTCTTAGTGTAGTTCAGTATAGTCCAGTGCAGTAGTGTAGTTGTGATGATAGAGAAGTCCAGGAATTGGGAAGCCAAATTTGAGCAAAGTTCCAGGGCTCACTGATGAAAACAAAGAACAGGCATGGTCGTGGGATGGGCAGTGGGCCCAGGTAACTTTAAACTTTCCGCTTGAACTTGTAGTTTGGGCTAAAATGTACCCACTATTGGAGCCATGAGAACTTAAACATTGGAAGAGAAGATTGGGGGAGAATAATTGAGGTCTAGTAAATGGTATAAGAAAGATAAATGTGGAACACTACGGCGATAGGATAAAGAGGCCCTGGTTGAAACCGGTGTAAGACAATTTTGGGCAAATGTCAGGAAGTTCTTCTTCACACAAAGACTGATCAAAATTTTGAAATGGATTTCTACATAGGGTAGTGGAGGCAAAATCCCCAGATTCATTTAAAATACAGTTGGTTGCTGTGATGGGGGATTGTATGTTCTTTCAAAAAGGATGAGTAGGATAGGCTGATGACCATCCTCACCTGTGACTGTCATGTGATATTACCGCAATTGTCTTTGAATCTGTATTACCAGAGGAGTACACCAATGATGGGGCAAAGGAAGGGGGGAATGTACAACAGGCAAGAGGCAGAGAAATGGAGCATTTGGGAGGGGATATAAGACTGAAGCAGTCATAGAGATACGGTGGGATGAGGCCAACGGAGGATTTATAGATGAGGATGACGATTTTCAATGTAACATGTCGAGAGGCAGGGAACTAGTGTAGATTAGTGAGGAAGGGGATGGTGGGCAATTGAAACTTTGTGCAGTCAGGATATGAGTGGCAGTGTTTTGGACAAGTTGGAATTTATGAAGGATGAGGAATGGGAGGTCAGCGAGGTTGTAATAGTTAAGTCTAGAGGTAACAAAGGCATGACTCAGGTGCTTGGCATTCTAGCTAGCATAAATTCAGAAGGGTTTTGCTAACGCACAGAGTGAGGGAGCACGGAGTAGCAGCAATCGACGGAGTCTGGTTTCGACAGAGTCTATAATTGGGAATTTGGTGAGTGAGGGGATTTGGTGCAGTAAGGGGTGAGGTGCATTTGTTCAGTCAGCAGAGCGGAGAGGAGCGTACGGAGAGCGGGTCACAGCAACAACAAAACAAAACTGCAGTGTGACGTCACAGGTAAGGCAGGTAGGTGATTGGTGATAAGTATCTCTTCTGTTTTCTTTTTTCTTAGGACTGTGGGCTAAGTAACTTATAGCATAAAACTACATTTTAAAAAAAAACTAAACTTAATTTAGTTATAGCAAGTAGCGTTTTTTAATGAATCAAGGTCTCTAGTGTAGTTAACATTCTCTAAATTAAAAGTAATTTAAAGGAGTAAACTCCTTAAAGGGAGTAACTAATGAGCTTAATCTAAGGCAAGTCATGGCAGCAGAGTTGCACCCGTGATATGCTCCTCCTGTGCTATGTGGGAAGTCATGGACACTACCGGTGTCCCTGGCGAACATGTGTGCAGGAAGAGTGTCCAGCTGCAGCTACCGGCTAACTGCATTTCGGAGCTGGAGCTGTGGGTGGATTCACTGTGGAGCATCCGCGATGCTGAGATTATCATGGATAGCACGTTCAGTGAGGTGGTCACACCGCAGGTAAAGATTACGCAGGCAGAAAGGAAATGGGTGACCGCCAGGCAGAGTAAAAGGACTAGGCAGGTACAGCAGGAGTCCCCTGGGGCCATCTCCCTCTCAAACAGATATTCCGCTTTGGATATTGTTGGGGGAGATGGCTTATCAGGGGAATGCAGCAAGAGCCAAGACCACGAGTGACTCAGCTGCACAGGAGGGGAGAAAAAGAATGGGAGAGCAATAGTGATAGGGGATTCCATCGTAAGGAGAACAGATAGGCGTTTCTGCAGCCGCAGACGTGACTCCAGGATGGTATGTTGCCTCCCTGATGCTAGGGTCAAGGATGTCACAGAGCAGCTGCAGGACATTCTGAAGGGGGAGGGTGAACAACCAGAGGTCATGGTCCATATCGGTACCAACGACATTGGTAAAAAAAAGGGATGAGGTCCTGCAAGCAGAATATAGGGAGTTAGGAAATAAATTAAAAAGCAGGACCTCTAAGGTAGTAATCTCAGGATTACTCCCAGTGCCACGTGCAAGCGAGAGCAGAAATAGGAGAATAGACCAGATGAATGCGTGACTTGAGAGATGGTGTAGGAGGGAGGGGTTTAAATTCCTGAGGCATTGGGACCGATTCTGGGAAAGGCGGGACCTGTACAAGCTGGATGGGTTGCACCCAAGCAGAACCGGGATCAATATCCTTGTGGGGGCATTTGCTAGTTCTGTTGGGGAGGGTTTAAACTAGTTTGGCAGGGGGATGGGAACCAAAGGGCAGGTACAGGTAGGACAAACTCAGACTAGGAAACGGGAAGTAGAAAAGCAGTTAGTGACGTAGTTAGTGACTCAAAGGCAAAAGATGCAAAGGTTAAATAGTGTTCAGGTTAAGGGGTATATACTTCAATGCAAGGAGTAATACAAACAAAGCAGATGAACTAAGGGCACAGAAAGACATATGGCAGCATGATATCATTGCTATAATGGAAACCCGGCTTAAAGTGGGGATAATTGGCAGCTCAATATCCCTGGATATAGAGTTTTCAGGCAGGATAGAGTGGGTGATAAAAAAGGAGGGGGGGTAGCATTATTGGTTAAAGAATCAATTACAGTTGTGAGAAGGGATGATATGCTAAATGGACCATCAATCAAGGCCATATGGGTTGAGCTAAGATATAAAAAAGGGGCAGACATATTACTAGGAGTGTACTATAGATCCCCGAATAGCGAAAGGGAGATAGAAGAACAAATATGTAGGCAAATTTCTGAGTGCAAAAATAAGAGGGCAATAATAATAGGGGACTTCAACTACCCTAACATCAACTGGGATTCAAACAGTGTGAGGGGCACAGAGGGTGCAAAATTCTTGATCAGTGTCCAGGAGAACTTTTTTAGCCAGTACATGACAAGCCCAACAAGAAGGGATGCAATTCTAGATTTAGTCCTGGGAAATGAAGATGGGCAAGTGGGTGAAGTGACATTGGGTGACCATATTGGGGATAGTGACCACAATTCAGTTAGTTTTAGCATTATTATGGAAAAGGACAGAGTTAAATCAGGAGTAAACATTTTAAATTGGGGGGGAAGGCAAATTTTACAGAACTACGAGGTGATTTGGCAGAAGTGGACTGGACACAACTACTTGAGGAGAAATCAGTGGCAAGCCAGTGGGAGGCACTAAAAATGAAATTCTAAAGGTACAATGCAGACACATCCCCTCAAAGAAAAAGGGTGGCACTGCCAAATTTAGCGCCCGCTGGTTGTCTAGAAATATACGGGGCAAGATAAAGCAGAAAAAGAAAGCTTATGACTCTCACAGAAAACTAAATACTGCAGAAAGCCTAGAGGAGTATAGAAAGTACAGGGATGACGTAAAAAAGGAAATAAGGAAAGCAAAGAGAGGGCATCAAAAAATAATAGCGAGTAAGATTAAAGAAAACCCAAAGATGTTTTATCAGTACATTAAGAACAAGAGGATGGCTAAGGAAAAGGTGGGACCTATCAGGGATGATTAGGATAACTTGTGTGTAGAAGCAGAGAATGTGGGTAGGGGTTTAAATGAATATTTTGTCTTCGTATTCACAAAGGAAAGGGATGATCCGAACGTAGTAGTTAAAGAGGAGAGGTGTGAAATATTGGATAAGGTAAACAGGAGAGAGGAAGTACTAGAGGGACTGGAATCCTTGAAAGTTGATAAGTCACCAGGGCCAGATGGATTGTTTCTTAGGCTATTGAAGGAAGCCAGGGAGGAAATAGCAGATGCTCTGAGGATCATTTTCCAATCCTCACTCGATACATGGGAGGTACCAGAGGATTGGGAGACTGCAAACGTAGTGTCATTGTTTAAAAAGGGTACGAGGGAAAGGCCGAAGAATTATAGGCCGGTCAGTCTTACCTTGGTGGTGGGCAAACTATTAGAATCAATACTGAGAGATAGGATAAACTGTCACTTGGTTTAATCAGGGACAGTCAGCATGGATTTGTTCAGGGAAGGTCATGCCTTACAAATCTGATTGAATTCTTTGAGGAAGTGACAAGGAGGATTGATGAGGGTAGTGCAGTGGATGTTGTCTAAATAGATTTTAGTAAGGCATTTGACAAGGTCCCATATGGCAGACTGGTCAGAAAGGTAAAAGCCCATGGGATACAGGGAAATGTGGCAAAGTGGGTCCAAAATTGGCTCAGTAACAGGAAACAAAGGGTAAAAGTCGATGGATGTCTTTGCGAATGGAAATCCGTTTTCAGTGGTGTGCCACAGGGCTCAGTGTTGGGTCCCTTGCTGTTTGTGGTATATATCAATGATTTGGACTCGAGTGTAGGGGGCATGACTGGCAAATTTGCAGATGACACAAAAATTGGCCGTGTAGTGGATAGTGAAGAGGATAGCTGTAGACTCCAAGAGGACATCAATGGGTTGGTGGAGTGGGCGAAAAAGTGGAAAATGGAGTTCAACCCAGAGAAGTGTGAGGTAATGCACTTAGGGAGGGCAAACAGTAAAAGGGAATATGCAGTAAACGGGAATATATTGAGAGGGGTAGAGGAAGTGAGAGACCTTGGAGTGCATGTGCACAGGTCCCTGAAGGTGGCAGTACAGGTAGATAAGGTTGTGAAGAAGGTATACGGAATGCTCTTGGTTATTAGCCGAGGTATAGAAAACAAAAGCAGGGATGTAATGATGGAACTGTATAAAACGCAGGTAAGGCCACAGCTGGAGTATTGTGCGCAGTTCTGGTCACCATATTACAGGAAGGACGTAATTGCTCTGGAGAGAGTGCAGAGAAGATTTACAAGAACGTTGCCAGGGCTTGAAAATTGCAGCTACGAGCAGAGATTAGATAGGCTGGGGTTGTTTTCCTTGGAGCAGAGGAGGCTGAGGGGAGACTTGATTGAGGTGTACAAAATTATGAGGGGTCCAGTTAGAGTCGACAGGAAGTACCTGTTTCCCCTAGCGGAGAGTTCAAGAACTAGAGGACATAGATTTAAGCTGATTGGCGGAAGGATTAGAGGGGACATGAGGAAAAACTATTTTACCCAGAGGGTGGTGGGTGTATGGAATTCGCTGCCTGAATTGGTGGTAGAGGCAGGGACCCTCAACTCTTTCAAAAAGTACCTGGACCTGCACCTAAAGTGCTGTAAGCTGCAGGGCTACGGACCGGGTGCTGGAAGGTGGGATTAGAATGGGCACCTGGTTATTCTTTGAGCCAGCGCGGACACGATGGGCCGAATGGCCCCCTTCTGTGCTGTATCTTTTCTATGGTTCTACGTATGAAGACTGCAAAGAAGCAGAGCTAGGTATGGTGGCATGAAGTGTTAAAGAATGAAAGAACTTACATTTATATTGCACCTTTCATGTCCTCAGGATATTGAAATGTAGTTACTGTTTTTATGTATCATAGTAGACACAGCATAGGAGGAGGCCATTCGGCCCATCATGCCTGTGCCGGCTCTTTGAAAGAGCTATTCAATTAATCCAGTTAGTCCCATTCCCCTACTCTTTCCCAAAACCCTGTAACTTTTTTCCTTTCAAGTGTTTGTCTAATTCCCTTTTGTAGGCAAATGTTGTGGATGTGGAAGTATAAGTAGTGATGAATAAAAGGTGGAGTTTGAAGCTCCACTGAGGACAGCAAGGTGGTAAATAGTCTAGTTCAGTTTGCAAGAATGGCTGGGAATGGCAACAGAATCTGTGGCAAGGCAGCAGCAAGGCTAAAGACAAAGGCTTTCAGTCCCCCCAATGTTGAGCTGCAGGAAGTTGTGAATCATCCAGGACTTGATGTCAGACAAGGGCCTAGAAATTGGAGCACCCCAATTTTTGGGCATGCAGGGGCGGAGGAAACAATCCTTCCGCTTGAGCGGTGAGGCCCGAGGAGTTCCCGATATTTGGCCTCAGGCTTCATTTCCATGCAGCCAGTAAGCTGCAAAGCACGATGAAAGATCGGGCTACTGCTGGCGTTGCAGCAGCCCTCAGGTAAGTGAGAAAGGAGGGCGACCGGGAAAGGGGGGGTGGATAGAGGTGACAATCGGGCGGGGGAATATTGGTGGCATTCAAGGGGGGAGCAGTGGCAATAAAAGGGAGGGGGGGGGGAGAATCGGTGTCCATCGGGAGAGGGGAGCGGCGGCAATGGGGGGGGAGTTGCGGTGGCCGACAGTGACCCTCGTTCTTTGAATGTGGGGTCGGGAGGAGCACTCCTGCTCCTCCAAGCTCCAAATTCAAGTAAGTATATTTTAAAAACTTACCTTGTTGGTTGCGCCTAATAGGGGGTCTCTTTAAGGAACACCTGTTAGGCTTGTGTGTCGGCCTGATTTTCTAGAGTGCAGCCAGATGTCTCAGTGCAAACCAATCTTGCAGTGGGGACTTCAAACAGGCCCCTTATTTTCATATGCAAAGGGCCTAACGCCTGTGTCAAGCATGGGCACTACATGCCGATTTTTTGGCCTTTACCAATATGGCAGGTGGCACACTTCTGGTTCATAATGAGCGTGTGCTTCTTGCCCCTACTACTGGAGGTTTAGGAAGCCGTTACCGCCCGAAAAAAGGGGGCTGCACAACCGAATTTCTAGGCCAAGCAGTCTAATAGCGCTGAGGCAGTCAAAGTGTTGAGAGAAGTGGTTGCATCAGTTGGGAGAACAACAGCAGGGAAAAGTCAGCACCAGGAGTTATCCCATGAAATAGTATACCAACTATGCCTCAATTACTCATATGAGTCAGACACTTAGATAAGTATTTCCTTCAGAGGTTCAGGCTCAATAGGCAGTCACATCCAATATTGTTATCTGAATTAGAGTGATTTCCAGTATCAGTGTCTGTTAAAATCAAAGCAGCCACCAGTTTCTGGCTCATAGGATTGATCCAGGAACCAATGGGACAATTTTATTGCTTTCAGCAAAGCACTATCTACCTACATTCAGAAAGTGATTAATGCACCTTTCCAGAAGGCTGGCAGGTTTTATCATTTCAGCAGGAATGCAGACATTTTGGCTGTATTTTTGACTGTACACATATGGATAAACGAGCATCAGTCAGTAAGATGGCATAAGTCAACCATCGGGGCTTTCGTTCCCTCAACATACAGGTAACCAGTGATCCATAGAACGAGATCCTCCAGATGACTTACAAGTACCCAAGATCAACGTACAACTCATTCCTCTTGAATCAGCCATTTGTTCCCTAATTATTTGAAGACAACCAACTGCAAGGCTAGCTTTTGGAAAAACATGGTTATCCATAAATATAACCACCTTCCCAAATACTAACCAAACATTGATGTGAGCAGGTGCACATATCTGCTCAGTGATAGAATAAATCAGATGACTCTGAGGATGTCCTACAGTATGGGTAACACAAAGCCTGTAGACTATTACTAGCAAAATAAAATAGAACTGCTTTCAACTAATACGATCAATGTAGAAACAGTCACCTGGAATTTCTGCAGGGCTTATCCTGATAAACAGCTGTAACTTTAGTGTAAGATCGACAGAATCCACAGAAGAACTGTAAACAACCGCTTCTGAAATTATGGCGGGATATCGGAAGAACTCTGCAGAAATTTACCACAGGGACTTTAAGGATTAAACAACTAATTTTCTGAATGTGTGCTCCTGCTGCAGAACCTTGCCTACTGGAAGAGCATATCGGGAATCACAGATGCATTATCCATGACTTTCCTTTCATTAATTTTCCTAACTTTAATTGACAGAGAAATGTGGGAAGACCACTCGCAATTTCTCAATATGTGTTACCGGTGGGTGAGGCTCAGCACTGGAAGTGTGCATTCGAAAAATCAGACCTTAATTATTTTTCATATTATATAACTGTCAATACTTTATCCCCAGGCTAGTTACAAAACATTGCTAGATGCTGATGTCAATACATTTTGCAATTTGATATTCCAGGATTATCCCACTTTTTCTCCTGTTTATTTGCAACGATATTTAATGGAATCTATTGATTCTTAGGGACTCTAAAAATTCCCACAAGTGATGATGTTAAACATTTTGCTCCAGTGCTGGGGAAGACTTGAAATATGTAGGATTTATTATTAACATTAAAACAACAAGAATAGCTTTCCCTTTAAGATACTGTAATCGACACTGCCATCAACAACATGTAAAGTCAGCTGGATGAAGAATATCCGTTAAATTATTGTCTAAGCATGTCAATGCATTTGCAAATTTGCTCTGTTATTGTACATTAATATCTTTCCTACATCACAAGGCTGCAGTATATACTTCAGCTGGAGAAATATTCACATAAAATCTTTTATTCATGTTTCGATATAAGTTGGTTGTACGTCTGAAATAACAATAGATCAAGCAGCTCGGTATAAATAAAAACAAGAAAACTTTGAAAAAAAAGTTTGTTATTTGAATGTAAATACAACAAATATTACAACAATTTATTTCTCCATTAAACACTCAGTAATAACCTAAAAGTCAATATCTAAATGCATTATGTGGTCACATATATGGCATATCTATGGTGATGCAATTTGATTAATGTAAACTCACCTAAAAGAGGATAATCTTCTTCTTTTTCAACAGAAATTCGAGGTTTCCCAAGTATTCTGAGGAAAAGTACAGATATGATCTCTAAACTGGTCTATTGTTAGTATTAAAATATAACCTTTGAGCTACACGTCAATTGAAAAATTAGCATAGCGAGATCTAAAAATTCGATCGCGCCCGGAAACGAGCGCAGGGTGCGCACTGAACGTGCCCGTTAATATTGATTCAAAAAGCACATAATGTCTGTGCTGCCTTCTGATTATAATAACGCAGCCCGCGTTACTCATTTGCTGCACGCCAAATGAGGAGGAGGGTCGTATATCCACCGTTTATTACACCACTTAAAGGTATACAGCACCTCTTAAAGGGGAGGTGCTTTCTGGCATGGCAGGTTCTCTTTCCTGAATGACATTAGTGAACCAGTTAATTTCATGGTATTTTCATATTTATTGAATTCAATTTCACAACTTGCCATGGTGGAGTTTAAACTCACAACCTCAGAACAAATCACTATCTAGAATGCGAACAAAGCCTGATCATGAATGGGAAAGAAAACAACATTCCCAATCTAATAAAATACCTAGGTTTTTATGTATTAAGAAAAGTTTTGAAATTCCATCCTTGATGTCATTTTAACTCAAAATCACAGAAGTCTTGGCCAGCACCCAACCTGTCAGTAAAACCTAGTGGGATTGGTCTCTCAGAGCCATTTAAAGCTACAGGTAAGTGGATGATAGGATCTGTGTGCCATTGTGCTGTTTGGATTGCCAGGAGAGTTTGCAGCTCTGAGATTGCATCTTTCTCACCATTAATCTTACTCTTAGTAAACTCTATCAGCTTATCATGGCTGCAATTTTTACCAATTTGATTTCGATGGAGAAAGAGGTAGAGCAAGAGTAGCAGCAGCCTCAGCAACCAACACGAGCAGCAGCTGGGCCTATTAGAAGACAGCAGGTGAAGGGGGCTGCTTGTGGCAGGCCATATCCATCACACAGGACATACAGGCCAGGAGTCAGTTTCTTGGATCTATCTGAAGAGCAGTGAATCAGGTGGCTATGCCTCACTAGGCAGGTTGTTGCAGACCTCTGCAGACCTGCTGCCCACTGGACCAGGGGATGATGCTTTTCCAGTGGCTGTCATAATCACCACAGCCCTTAACTTCTTTGCCACTGGCTCCTTCAAACCTGCTATAGATGACATCTCCCGCATATCCCAGTCTGCAGTACATAGCTGCATTAAGCAAGTCACCAATGCCCTGTTTGCCAAGGCTAACCAGTATATCAGTTTGTCCATTGATGTTAACAGTCAACAGGGAAAGCTCAGAGACTTGTAGGAGTGGCTGAATTCCCTTGCATCGTTCCTGGGTATCATTGTTTACACATATGTTTCCATCAGGGCACCATAACACCAGCCAACAGTCTTCGTGAACAAGATGGGCTACCACTCCAGTAATGTGCAGCACATCTCAGATCACAGAAATAGGATAATGCAAGTTTGTGCAAGGTACCCATGCAGCTGTAATGATGGTTTTCTCCAATGACACTCAACCATCCCCCCAATATTCAACCCTGCCAGGAATGTGACAGGTCGGCTATGGGGGCACAAGGGAAAACCCCTCCATTTGTGACTCATTACACCATCTGCAACCCTACCATGCCTGGATATCTCATGTATAATCAAAGCTATGGGATCATTAGGATCATAATTGAGCACAGCATGTCTAGACAGGTCCGGGGGCTCCCTACAATATGGCCCACAAAGAGTCTTACACAGACAGAGAGGCCTGTATTAGGAGAAGACACAGCAGCAGCTGGAATTCTTGTCAGATGAGGAAGACCAGGCCTTGCAGCAAGAGATGTGAGGAATAAGTCAATTGCTGAGCAATTCCGGTGACCAGCTGATTCCCCTGCCATGAAAACTTACACAAAGCCCCTCTGCATTAACAGTCCTTGTTACAACCTTCACCGCTCCCTTTATAGTTGCAGGATTAGGGGTCGGCCATTTAAGACTGAGATGAGGAGGAATTTCTTCACTCAGAGGGTTGTGAATCTTTGTAATTCTCTACCCCAGAGGTTTGTGGATGCTGAGTTGTTGAGTATATTGAATGGTTAAGATAGATAGATTTTTGGACTCTAGGGGAATCAAGGGATATGGGGACCGGGCAGGAAAGTGGAGTTGAGGTTGAAGATCAGCCATGATCTCATTGAATGGCAGAGCAGGCTCGAGGGGCCGTACAGCTTACACCTACTCCTATTTCTTATGTTATTATGTCCTACATTAAAGAACATTGAAACCATTCAGTCAACAAAGACATACTGGCAATGCACATCAAAAGCTGCTATAAAAATCACACTGCAGACCAAAGTGCCAAATGTGATTAAGGTGATGAATTTAATGCCAAACACAACAACTGCCTTCTCCATTTCTCACCCAAGTGTCAACCCATGGTCCCTTTCTTATCAGAAAGCTGGTGGAAACTTGCTCATGCTTTAGACACTTGAGATGCTTATGGCTGGTGACTTCTGGGTGCTCGAACATGTGAGGGCCTGGCACCAAGCCAAACAAGGAGATATTAGGACAGATGACTAAAAGCTTAGTCAAAGAGGTAGGTTTTAAGGAGGGTCTTATAGGATGAGAAATAAGCGGAGATGCAGAGTAACTTAGGAAAAGAATTCCAGAGTTTAGAGCCTAGACAACTGAAGGCATGGCGGCCAATGGTGGGAAGAAGGGAGTGGGGGATGCATAAGAAGCCAGAGTTGGAGGAACGCAGAGTTTTCAGTGGGTTGTAGGGCTGGAGGAGGTTACAGAGATAGGGTGGGGCGAAGCCAAGGAGGGATTCCAACATGAGGATGAGAATTTTAAAATCGAGGCGTTGGTGGACCGGGAACTAATGTAGGCCAGCAAGCACAGGGGTGATGGGAGAATGGGACTTGGTGTGAGTTAGGATATGGGCAGCAGAGTTTTGGATGAGCTGAAGTTTACGGAGAGTGGAAGATGGGAGGCTGGCCAGGAGAACATTGGAATAGTCGAATCTGGAGGTAACAAAAGCATGGATGGTGGTTTCGGCAGCTGATGGGCTGAGGCAGGGGCGGAGACGGGCGATATTAGAGGTGGAAGTAAGCGGTCTTGGTAGTGGAGATGATATGGGGTCTGATACTTAGCTCAGAGTCAAATAGGACGCCGACAGTCTGGTTCAGAGTTGTCTAGAACTGACAACATAATTTCAGTATTTACAAATCAGTGTAAAACTTTTGTATTGTGCCTTGATTTATTACCAAGATCGATAATTTCAATGTTTTTCTCAGGGTTTGTGGTAGAAATTTCTGTTAACAGTATATTGTATTTCTTGAGAAAAAATAACCAGGACAGTTTTATTCTATACATATTTTACAGTTCTTCCAAATATTTTTATATCCTTCCATTTAACTTTTTAAATATTTATATAGCACCGAACATAAGCCATTAGTCTTTCAGTTCTGAAGACAATTAAGCTCATAAGAATAGTAAAATAGTTTCTTTAGACTACGGACCCTCACACTACAATTCAGAAATTGTTACTTACTTCTGATGTTTTTTGGACAGGTACTGGTAAATTGTACCTGGGTTTTGCACACCTTTCATAGCTCGTTTAGGAAGTTCAATAAAGTAGGAAGTTGGCATCTTGGCATGATAGTGTGTCTCTTCATCACAGGAAACCACTCCAGGATAGGTCATCATCAGTCGTGCTGCTAAGTTAACTTTTCGACCAATCACTTTTCAATGAGGAATGACATAAGAAAGAGCTTAAAACAATTATTACTGTAACATCTTATATGTTCTGATTTATCATTTTGCTTTCATTGGTGATCTCCATTGAGATATATTTGGTGTAAGCAAAAAATAATTTGGGTACATACGGTTAGTTATAGGGAAGTTTTACTTTTGAAAATGACTATCTGGGTCAATCTTATTTCTAAAATTCAGAGGGGAACCAATTGTTACAGTCACTCTTGTGTTCATGGCTAAATGGCAGTTCCAAAAGCAGAATTAAAATTTGTTGTCATATTCACCGCCATGTACCGGATAGAATACCCAGCTTAACAATTAACCCGTAATCATGTAGATTGCTCACTGAAGAATGTAGTGTCTCACCAAATTCTACCTTCAGTTTTAAAGGCAGAAAATAACATATTGAAGACCAATGTGCTTGCTGGCCTACATTAGGTCCCGGTCCACCAACGCCAATGACCAATGAAGACCAAGGGCAAAAGAGTAACTAGGGAGAGAGTAGGGCCTCTTAAGGATCAACAAGGTCATCTATGTGCGGAACCACAAGAGATGGGTGAGATCCTAAATGAATATTTCACATCGGTATTTACGGTTGAGAAAGGCATGGATGTTAGGGAACTTGGGGAAATAAATAGTGATGTCTTGAGGAGTGTACATATTACAGAGAGGGAGGTGCTGGAAGTCTTAACGCGCATCAAGGTAGATAAATCTCCGGGACCTGATGAAATGTATCCCAGGATGTTATGGGAGGTTAGGGAGGAAATTGCGGGTCCCCTCGCAGAGATATTTGAATCATCGACAGCTACAGGTGAGGTGCCTGAAGATTGGAGGGTAGCAAATGTTGTGCCTTTGTTTAAGAAGGACGGCAGGGAAAAGCCTGGGAACTACAGACCGGTGAGCCTGACATCTGTAGTGGGTAAGTTGTTAGAAGGTATTCTGAGAGACAGGATCTACAGGCATTTGGAGAGGCAGGGACTGATTAGGAACAGTCAGCATGGTTTTGTGAGTGGAAAATCATGTCTCACGAATTTGATTGAGTTTTTTGA
Organism: Heptranchias perlo; assembly: GCF_035084215.1. Classification (NCBI taxonomy): domain Eukaryota; kingdom Metazoa; phylum Chordata; class Chondrichthyes; order Hexanchiformes; family Hexanchidae; genus Heptranchias; species Heptranchias perlo. Next base: position 41,394,760 of record NC_090331.1, on the reverse strand, counting down.
AGGGGTAACCAAGAAGATAGACGAGGGCTGTGCAGTAGACGTGGTCTACATGGACTTTAGCAAAGCCTTTGAAAGGTACCGCATGGTAGGTTGTTACATAAGGTTAAATCTCACGGGATCCAAGGTGAGGTAGCCAATTGGATACAAAATTGGATTGACGACAGAAGACAGAGGGTGGTTGTAGAGGGTTGTTTTTCAAACTGGAGGCCTGTGACCAGCGGTGTGCCTCAGGGATCGGTGCTGGGTCCGCTGTTATTTGTTATTTATATCAATGATTTGGATGAGAATTTAGGAGGCATGGTTAGTGAGTTTGCAGATGACACCAAGATTGGTGGCATTGTGGACAGTGAAGAAGGTTATCTAGGATTGCAACAGGATCTTGATAAATTGGGCCAGTGGGCCGATGAATGGCAGATGGAGTTTAATTTAGATAAATGTGAGGTGATGCATTTTGGTAGATCGAATCGGGCCAGGACCTACTCCGTTAATGGTAGGGCGTTGGGGAGAGTTATAGAACAAAGAGATCTAGGAGTACAGGTTCATAGCTCCTTGAAAGTGGAATCACGGGTGGATAGGGTGGTGAAGAAGGCATTCAGCATGCTTGGTTTCATTGGTCAGAACATTGAATACAGGAGTTGGGATGCCTTGTTGAAGTTGTACAAGACATTAGTAAGGCCACACTTGGAATACTGTGTACAGTTCTGGTCACCCTATTATAGAAAGGATATTATTAAACTAGAAAGAGTGCAGAAAAGATTTACTAGGATGCTACCGGGACTTGATGGTTTGACTTATAGGGAGAGGTTGGATAGACTGAGACTTTTTTCCCTGGAGAGTAGGAGGTTTAGGGGTGATCTTATAGAAGTCTATAAAATAATGAGGGGCATAGATAATGTAGATAGTCAAAATCTTTTCCCAAAGGTAGGGGAGTCTATAACGAGGGGGCATAGATTTAAGGTGAGAGGGGAGAGATACAAAAGGGTCCAGAGGGGCAATTTTTTCAAAGGGTGGTGAGTGTCTGGAACGAGCTGCCAGAGGCAGTAGTAGAGGTGGGTACAATTTTGTCTTTTAAAAAGCATTTGGACAGTTACATGGGTAAGATGGGTATAGAGGGATATGGGCCAAGTGCAGGTAATTGGGACTAGCTTCGTGGTATAAACTGGGCGACATGGACATGTTGGGCTGAAGGGCCTGTTTCCATGTTGTAAACTTCTATGATTCTATGATTTAAGGAAAAAACTACTTGGTCAAACGTATTCACAGTTGTAATACATGAAAGCTAAAAGTCACAGCAATACACACAATAAATAACTTGTTACAAAACAAAAATATCTAAAATGCTTGTAGTCCTTTCCAGCAGCTTCTAAGTAACAATCTCTGATAATAAGCTACATGGGGAATGTTTCCTCACAAAGCCCCTCTTAGTCCTTTCACCTGTAGGGGTGCTGAAAAGCAGGGAATTCCAGGCTGTCAGAAAATCCATGGGGGTGAAATTGGGCCGTTTAGCGTCCGTTTTGTTGGCACTACGTGGACACCTAAGTCCAGAAAATGTTGCCCAAGGTGCACTTGCACACTTCTGATGGGAAGTGCACAGGACGCCATCTTGGTAAAGATGTTTGCGCGCGTGCACCTAATGACTGCCGGCAGCATGTAGAGTAAGGAGGTGATGACACGAATCAGTGTACAACACTGATTTGTAGCAACCGGTGAAATTTTGGAACGCCACACTCCAGCCAACGCCCTGTCTTAACTTTGCACAGCCGAACAGGACTTAAATGGCATGAAGGACCCCCCCCCCCTACCAGCATGATTGAAAGGGATCAAGAAGTACTTACAGGTTAGTTGCTGGATTATTTCTTACTGGGAGAATGAAGAGAGGCCACGCAGAGCAGGACAAGCTGCTAGAAAAGGGAGGAGGAGAAGCAGGGCACTCAGCAGGAGGCCATATCCAAGGAGGGTCTTCAGGGACCAATTCTCTTATCTCAACTTCTGCGACGACTAGTACATCAGACGTCTGCGGTTCACCAAAGAAGTCGTGACTGAAATTTGTCAACTGCTGCAGCCACAACTGCAGCCTCAAAGCAGGGCAAGGACAGCATTGCCTGTGGCTATCAAGGCGACTGTGGCTCTTAATTTTTATGCCTCTGGCTCCTTTCAGGCTGCTGCTGGAGACTTAAGCAACATTTCAGTTTGCAGTGCACTGCTGTATAAGGGAGGTCACTGAGGCTCTGTACGCACTGAGAAACAGATTCATCTCATTCCCTCTTGCCAATGACAAGCAGCAGGAGCGAACACGAGGGTTTACTCGCATTGCAGGCTTCCCCATGGTGCAGGGTGCCATTGACTGCATACATATTGCCTTGCGTTCTCCTCATCTGAACTCGGACATATTTATGAACAGAAAGGGATTCCACTCCCTCAATGTGCAGCTGGTGTGCAACCACACGCAGTGCATCGTGCAGGTTAATGTCCGCTATCCTGGCAGAAGTCATGATTCCTTCATCCTGCGGCAGTCCTCTGTTCCCCCAGTATTTCAACCAGCATGGCAAGTCAAAGACTGGCTACTGGGCGACAAGGGTTATCCCCTCATGAAATGGCTTATGACTTGGGTAAGGAACCCATGCACATATGCACAGCAGGCCTATAACGAGAGCCATGCTGTCACACGGAACATCATACAGCACACCATAGGCATCCTCAGGCAACGCTTCTGATGCCTGGACCACCCTAGAGGAGCCTTGCAGTACTCAGCTGAGCAGGTATCAAAATTTGTCATTGTGTGCTGCATGCTGCACAACCTGGCCATTGTGAGGGAACAGCCCTTGCCACCGCCTATCAGGCAAGAACCTGAGCAAGAGGAAGAGGTAGAGCAGGAGAAGGCGGAGGAGGAAGAGCAGCAGGAAGTGGAGGAAGAGGCAGGGAGGCTACAAGGTAGGCAGTCCCTGCCTGCCAGGGCTCTGCGTGATCAGATTATTAATGAGTGATACCAGTAATCTCAACGACACCTCCCCATTCACCAATAGTCCCACATTCCTTACCTTTCCTCTTTCACATGACCATCAAATCATTCTCCTTATGATTACACATTGCTTCCTCCCTCAGTTCATCACAATAATAAAAATCGCCACCGAATGCAAATTCAACTGCACATTTATAAATTAATGCAGGAAATGATTCAAACACAATGAAACTATTCACCCTTGTACATTCCCTTAAAGCCTGTTGTTTGTGTGCCTTTATCTTTATTTTTCCTAGTGCTCCTACGAGTGCATTCCCAGTGGCTGGAGCACGGGTGGTAGAAGGCTGCTGATCTTCAATTTACGAGAGTGCAGATGGCCTTGGAGGATAACTTCAAGCAGCACTGGGCCTAGAGGGCCTGGCTACAGACTGCACCATCTCGGCCTGGGCTGCAGCAGTCTGGGCTGGCTGGCTGACAGGCAACAGCAAGGGCACTGGTGGAGTGGCAGGGGTGGGAGCAGGAATGCTGCCATCCTGAGAGAGGACGGCAGGTTCGTCTTCCATGCAGCCACTGCTGCTCTCCCGAGGCAGCACCACAGCAATCCTGGTGATCTGTTGGAGAACAGATTGTTGGACTGCTGTGATGCCCTGGAAGCCCCTTTCAACAGTGGTACCCAGAGTCACGATAGCAGCAGTCTGAGCTTCCAAGGCAGCAGTCCAAGCTCCAAATGCAGCAATCAGACCTTTGATGGAAGATGTTTGTGCTGCAATGGAAGCTGTGACATTGGACGCTGTGTCATGGTGGGTTTCACTGGTGTGCTGATGAAGGTGACCACCCGTTCCATGTGGGAAAGGATGGGCTCCAAGCTCTGCGCAAAGCCCTGTGCCAAGTTGGAGCTGGAATCCTCCATGCTCCTTGACGTTGTGCACAGGCTTTCTGGCAGGTTTTCCAGTACACCAAGCATCTGGTTGTGTACGCCCTTCAACCTTCTTCTGTAGCTTGGCCCATCAAAGATATCATCTGACTCCTCGGCAGCAGAACTGATGTGCGACCTCGCCCACCAGCGAGCTGGCGCCTGCGGTATCCTTTCCCCCTGACCTGGCTCCTGCACACTTGTGCCTGGTGTCTCACCACGTGCAGCTCCCTCCTCTATCCTAGCCTCTGAAGTACACGCAGTGTCAGTCCTGAGCTGGTTGCTGCCAGTATAAGATCGAGTGACGTTGTGTCTTTCATCATCACTGTCTTCTTCCTCTGCATTCTCTGACTGGGAAGGTTCCAGTTCTTGAGCATCTGAAATGACAAAGGATGAGTTGTAGTGAGGGGAGAGGAGAAAGTAAGAAAATAAGAAACATGAGCAGTATTAGGCCATACAACCCCTCGAACCTGCTCTGCCATTCAATAAGATCATGGCTGATCTTTGACCTCAACTCCACTTTCCCGCCCGATCCCCATATCCCTTGATTCCGTAAGACGTGTGTGCTGACACCATCTGCAGCACGTGAGTCAGAAAAGATTGTGGGATGAGGGAGAAGTGGGAAGAGAGGAGGATTAGGTATGTACAGACCCTCATGATCGATACCTACAGTAACGTCAGTGGCCATGGCCTCAGCGATGGCCCGTCCAATGATGGCCAACACTGTCTCCTCCATGGGAGTTAAGACATGTAGGCGCGCTTGTCCTCCTCCAGTTTTTTCTTGCTGCCTCCTGTTATGCGCCATCTTCTCCTGCAAAAAAGAGGGAAGTGTGTCAGTGAGTAGCCTGCAAGATGTTTGGGTGATGTGGCTGTCATGGTTGAATAGCTGCCGGTGTGTGTGAACTGTGAGTTGTGGGTGTGAGGCTTGCAACAGTGGTAATGTGTGAGGGTGAGATAAAGCATGTGATTTGAATGGCTGAGTACTAATTGAAAGAAATTGTTGGTAGGTGGGTGATGGGGGGTGGGTGGTGAGGTGTAGTGCATTGAGCAGTGGATGAGCTTAGTGGTGCAGTTGGTAGAATATGCCACTTGAAAGTTGAACTCACTCACCTTGACCACTCATGTCAAATCATTGAACTTCTTCCTGCACTGCATCCATGTTCTTGGAGCTATGCTCCTGTCTTTTATCTCAATCACTACTTCCTTCCATTGCCTCGAGCATATATCTGGAGAGCCTCTTGCGCTGCTGCGGATACAGAATGCCCCTCTTTCTCTCCACCTCTGGCACCAAGACCTCTAGTGCATCATCAGAGAACCTTGATGCACACTCTCTGACAGGTGCAGCCATTCTTCAAAGTATCACAGCCCAGGAATCACTTCTCGCACAACTCCCACCACTTACTGCAGCCACAATGCACCTCCCCTTTAAGAGGTGGAGGCTGCCTTTAAGAAGCGTGAGCCATTCGCAAAATCGAGGCCCCCTGCTGATGCGTGCAGCCAATCAACAGTAGAGATAGTGCTGGCTGCAGGCAGCAATCATTTAAATCATCAGGTAGCACAAATATTTTCGGGGGTTATCCAATTTAACATCTTTTTCTTTGATGAAAAAATAGACCCTTTCAAGATTGTCCTTGGAAAACATGTATTCACAGTAAACCATGTGTTATTAATCTCACCTTTAGCATTGAAGAATTAGATTGCCAGATACCCTTGCCGGAGCTTTCAACTTCAGTGGGGGTGTAAAACGGATGTTATCAGATTGGAAAGGAAAGCTGGGTGGGATGTATAGTGGGCGAGCGATCCAATATTGTCCATTTTACAAGCTGCCGAAGTTCAAAGTTGAAAGTTCGCCCCATGGGGCGATTTTAACTTATGGGGGGCAAACTGGCAGCCTGCCCAGTCCAGCAGCAAAGAGACTGAAGCCATTTTGTGAGCCAGACCTCATTTAAATGGCAGCAGTGAGCTGCCTGCCCCAAATGGGCATCCCAATGCAGCTCACCAGATTCAGCCCGGCCCAATATCAGGCGGCAAAGAGGCGGCCTCTCCGGCCAGTTCTATCCATTAATGGCAATGTACATCACAGGACACCGATTTTTCCAGATTATAAGGAGCCTACTGTGTAAAATAGGCAGGCACTTTCTGCTGGCCAGTGTCAGGCCCCTTTAAAAGCGTCAGCAGGCAGAGTGTCGGCGTAGCGGAGGGCTAAGTCTACTGAACCCATTTTGAGGCTGTTACCACCCCATTAACATTGATTTCAGCAAGTTAAAATCGGCCTCCATTTCTGTCCCATCACCTCAGGAAGCATGTAAGAAACAGCTTCAATTAGAACAAAGCTAGTTCGCTTGCTGTGAGATAGACAATATTTAATTGGCATAGAACCATTGAGCAAAGGCATTTCTCACAACAAAAAATCTGGCCTTTCTCTGACCACCTGAAATCATACAAAGACAGAAACCTCAGTAAAATCTTTAAGCAGCCTTTTCATTTACTATCATTAGGTTTCTATATCTGCTGCTTTTATACTTAGTTATAAACATGAATCATAGAATGATTTAAAAGTGAGTTACTAATCTAAATTCAGCTTTTTCTTACAAAATTCCTCATTTTCAATCAAGTGCATTTTTAGTAGCAGGAATTTTCTGGGTCACAGCCAATTTAAAGCTGAGCGAACTGGTGTGTTGTCCCAGCATCTTCTGCTTTTATTTCTGATTTCCAGCATCTACATTTTTTTCTTTTATCCCATATTGAAGAGACAATGTGCTGATTCAATGCACCACCCAGTTAACCACAAAAAAACATGATGGTGAATTCTTCACACTAATCTGTTCTACATTTCAAAGTGGTATTATGTTATTTAAAACAAAATGTAGTGTAAACACTAAACCTATCAACATTTTTTATTTAATATAATTTTCCAAATGACATTTTTGTTCACCTGTATATTCATGCCGTAAAGGATGCCCAACCACTCCACAGAATAGAGGACCACTTGCAATGCCAATTGACGCTACACTAAAAGTATGGGAAAATACAATAGGTAATATTTTGACTATTACCTTAAAAGTTCCAACTGAATAAGTTTTGTATGATCCTTCTAACACAACTAAACAATTTTAAATGCTTACCTGACATATCTAAGTTTTTTACAGAATTCATGGACATTGTGTCCACATTGTAAAGCATTTGCACATTCATCTTCTCCTTTGTCACCAGGAAGACCAAAAGCACAAAGAAATGTACATCCCTGGAATGAATGACATAGATGACAAATGCATATATGTTACTTTTGGATTTAAATACAGATCTGTTACAATTGATAGCAATGTGCGATGAACAATATACTTGTATTCAAAATTTTATTAGATCCAAAACTCACAAGCCCCAACAATCATTCTGTACTACTCTGCTCTGTCCCATTAATAAAAAGCACATTTTTAAAAAGACCAACATAAAAAATTGATTTCCAGTTAAAATACAGTTTCTATCAAATAAAGAACCTACAAGGAGAATGACCAGTTAGTTTGCTTTTGATGCTGTTGGTTGAAGGAGATATTTTGGCCAAGACACTGGAGAACTCCCTACTCTTGTTCTAATGGTACCGAGTTGACCCACCAGAACAGGCAGACTAGGTCTCAGTTTAGCTTCTCATCCAAAGCAACTCCTCTGCCAATGAAGTACTCCCTCGGTGTGAGCTTTGATTAGGAGCTCAATTTGTGAGGCTTGAATGCACAACCTACTAACTCAAGAGTGTTATCAAATGAACCAAATATTGACCAGCTAAGTCATTCTCATCCATCTTTCAGATTAAACGTCATGGCTCACATCAGTGTTTGGGATTCTCTACTCATCAGTAAAAATAAAGTAAGGATTCACAACAGAAGTGTTGAGTTTTTAGGGTGTCACATTCAGCTTACATTAGTCTGCAGCACAGAAACAGGCCATTCGGCTCAACTCGTCTCTGCTGGCATTTATGCTCTACACGAGCCTCCACCCTCCCTACTTCATCTACCCCTATCAGCATACCCTTCCATTCCTTTCTCCTTCGTGTGCTTATCTAGCTTCCCCTTAAATGCATCTATGCTGTTTGCCTCAACTACTCCTTGTGGTAGTGTTTTGCACATTCTTACCACTCTTTGGGTAAAGCAGTTTCTCCTGAATTCCCTATTGGATTTATTAGTGTCTATCTTATATTGATGATGTCTAATTTTGAACTCCCCCACGTGTGGAAACATTTTGTCTATGTCTACCCTATCAAACCCTTTCATTATGTTAAAGACCTCTATCAGATCGCCCCTCAGCCTTCTCTTTCCTAGAGAAAAGAGCCCCAGCCTGTTTAGTCTTTCCTGATAAGTAAATCCTCTCAATTCTGGTATCATCCTCATGAATCTTTTTTGCACCTTCTCAATGCCTCTATATCTTTTTTATAATATGGAGACCAGAACTGTGCACAATGCTCCAAATGTGGTATAACCAAGGTTCTATACAAGTTTAATTTCTCTGCTTTTCAATTCTATCCCTCTAGAAGTGAACCCCAGTACTTGACTTGCCTTTTTTTATGGCCTTATTAACCTGTGTGATTTGTGCATCTGTACCCCGAGACCCCTTTGTTCCTCTACCCCATTTAGATTCTTATTATCCAAGCAATATGTGACCTCCTTATTCTTCCTGCCAAAATGCACCACCTCACACTTACCTATATTGAAATTCATTTGCCAATTACACGCCCATTCTGCAAGTTTATTAATGTCTTCTTGCATTTTAACGCATTCTTCCTTTGTATTGACTACACCCCCCCAATTTCGTGTCATCCGCAAATTTTGAAATTTTACTTCCGATTCCAGAGTCCAAAACGTTGATGTAAATTGTGAACAACAATGGTCCCAGCACCGATCCCTGCAGAACACCACTTCCCACATTTTGCCAGTCTGAGTAGCTACCCCTCACCCCATTTCTCTGTTTTCTGTTGTGCCTTTAATTTTTTTTTAAATTGTTAGGCGTCTGACATAGGAAATTGCATTCACCTCATTGTGGATATTTATGTAAAATCAGTCGGGCAACCTAAATTTGCTCATACACTGTAAAACTTTATTTATTAAAAACAGTGCGCTAGAAATTGGGCCGCGTAGCGCCCGTTGTTTTGGCGCTACGTGGCCTCCCGAACATCCAAGATGGTGTCTTGGCTGCGCATGCACGTTTCCAGCGTAACGTGTGCCAGACGTCATCTTGGTATAGGTTTTAGTGCATGCGCAAATACCAAATGCCAGCAGCATGTAAAATAAGGAGAAAATGGATACAATCAGGGTACAATGCTGATTTAAAGTAATAGACACCATTTTGGAACTTAACGCTCAACTCAACACACAGTCTTAACCATGACCATCTGAACGTCTTAGAGAGTACCTGGAGGACCACCACCAGCACTATTTAAAGGGACCATCCAGGATTTACAGGCTAGTGGCTGGATTATTGCTTCTGGCTGCCGATACATTTGTAACTGTTATTGGAGGTCTCCTATACTTGAATACTAGGATTAGGGGGCATAGCCTAACATTTAGAGCCAGGACATGCAGGAGTGAAGTTAGGAAACGCTGCTACACGCAAAGGGTGGGAGAAGTTTGGAACGCTCTTCTGCAAACGGCAGCTGATCAATTGTGAATTCTAAATCTGAGATTGATAGATTTCTGTGAACCAAGGGTATTAAGGGGCTAAGGCAGATCATGGTGGACCTGTAACCTGTGGAGTTAGGTCACAGGTCCACCATGATCTCATTGAATGGCGCAGCAGGCTCGAGGGGCTAAATGCAACTGCCACTTGCTGCCTCCTAATATTCACCATCTTCTCCTGTGAGAAAGCAGGACATGTGTCTGGGTGATATGCCTGTAATGGTTGAATAGCTGCCAGAGTGTGTGGCCTGTGAGTTGTGGGTGGGCGGCTTGCAAAAGTGGTAATGTGAGAGGAAGCATCTAATTGGCAGAGTTGAGTGCTGATGGAAAGATAATGTTGGTACGTGGGTGAAGCACTGGCTGCAGCTAGCGGTGCAGTTGGTAGGAGACGCCACTTTTCAGTTGACTTCACTCACCTTGGCCACTCGTGTCAAAGCACTGAACTTCTTCCTGCACTGCATCCATGTTCGTGGTGTGTGCCTGGCATTGACTTCGTCTCCCGCTGCCTCACACTGCCTTTTGGAGGGCCTCTTGCACCCCCTACCCCCCCAATGCAGATATAGGATGTCCCTCCTCCTATCCTCTTCTTGCACCAAGGCCTCTAGTGCATCATCAGAGAACCTTGGTGCACGCAATCTCTCAGGTCTGATACCAACTCAGACATGCAGATAGGAGGATGTGGGATTTAGTAGTGCGCAACCTTTATTCAATGTTTTAACATAACTCATCAGTGTGTAAACTTTGGGAAGGGACCTGCAACTGTGTTTTACATGTGCGATGTCTGATCTCCATTCAGACTCTGTGCAGACGGCAGACTGTTATTTTTAGCAAATAACAGGTACTGTCTATCTTTAAGAGATTTTAAGAAACAGTCTCCCTTTAAGAGATTGGGGCTCCCCCTGCTGGTGGAAAGTGTGAATTGCATTGAATCCTCGTCATTGTTGATTTCCAATGCTGCTTGCAGTTAAGTCCTCAGGCCTCACAAAAGTCTCATCCTGTCTGTGCAGGGGTCATTGGGCGCAGGTTAATAGCAGATCACGCTCCCCTCATCCAATAATAGGCTTTATCGAACTTTTCCCCCTGTATTTTTAAATCATTTCAGTGGCTGGGAAAGCTGCAATATTTGGGGTTCTTCATTTGCCACTACTGAAATTGTGTGTCAGAATAGGGATGCAATCTTAGGAAATATGTGCCACACATCATACATTCTAAGTTTCTTTCATGCAGATTAATCTAAAATGGACCTGGAGTAGACATATTGGAGGTCATTTTCAACTTTGAAACCTGGGTGGTAACCTGGCAGAGCAGATCACCCATCCTTTATAGAATCACTCGATTTTTGTTCCACTAATTTCAATGGAGTGAAAATCAGGCAGTTTCTACAATCGGCAGACAATCTCCTCTGCCAGGTTACCGCCTAGATGGCAAAGTTTAAAATTACCCCAATTTTGTCAAATCACTGACGTAAGATACTTTTCTGCTGCCGACACCTAAGAGATAGTTAAGCACATTGACAGCCCTACAGACAGCATCTATTTATATACTATTTTGCTAGTATTTTTTCTCTGTATTAGGATCCCCTGCAGTACTACCAACTAATTGAAATAGCAATGTGTTCAGATTTTCATTTCCTCACTCAGGTGAAATGCCCTGCCTCTGCTCAGAAGAACTGTAGATGGATGGCTCCAGCTGAAATTAGGACCTCATGATATGGAAAGCTCCATGATATGAAAGGTGGACTACAAAACTCTGTATATGAAAGATGGACTACAAAACTCTGCATATATTACAACTTAAAAAGCAATTTGTATCATTTTGGAAGGAAAGAAAACAAGAATAGTCAGGTGTCATTTGAGGTGTTGATATGTCACAATGGCATAATTCAAAATCAATATAAAAGCATTTACATGATGCATTTCTGCAAAAATAGTTGGAAAGCTGTGCCAATAACATGTCAGTGCCAAAGATGCTACTTTGAGATGAAGAAAATGAAAAGAGATGGCTCCAATGTCAAAGGTCTGTACGCCAGTGCAGATAATAATGAGGGTGAAAGCTTGAACTGACACTGAATTGATCTAATAACGCTCTAACTATAAGCGCCCCATATTTTTTGTTAACTCTCTAATGTGGAGATGTGAAGTGTGCAGAATGTACTTGATACCCTCAGGGTCGTATAGACCACTGGGGGGTAATTTTAATCCCCAGGAGCGGGTAGGTTGGGGTCGGGTAGGCGATAAAATGTTAGTTTTTGGAGCGGAACCGCATCCCGGCTCCAACGTCTCCACATCCGGGTTTAACCCAGACATTATTTGGATGCACGTGCACAACAGAAACCCGTATTAATTGTATCCATGTGATTTATATCAATTAGTGTTAACTGAATTCTTGAATTCATAGAATCATAGGTTACAGCATAGAAGGAAGCCATTCGGCCCATCGAGTCCATGCCGGGTGACTTATCTACTTTAAGTACAGCTAGCCATTCAAGTACCTCTTCTTTATCAATTTTTAGCCCATGCAGTATCTCAATTATATCTTCCTTTCGTGAGATTCTGACAGCATTTTCTTCCTTGGTAAAGCCAGATGCAAAGTACTCATTTAATACCTCAGCCATCCCCTTTTATGTTGGCTGCCAGTCTATTCTCATACTCTCTCTTTGCCCCTCTTATTTCCTTTTTCACTTCCCCTCTGAACATTCTACATTCTGCCTGGTTCTCACTTGTGTTATCAACATGACATCTGTCATACACCCCTTTTTCCTTTTCATCTTACTTACTATCTCAGGTGGTGTATATCAATTGAGGCTCTCTTGTATCCATATATGAGAGCTTATCTAGGGTGTGGTGTGTGTAATGCGGAGCTCTGTGAATAAAGGTTTGGAAGCAACTGAAGACCAGGTTCCAGTATTCTATCCTTCACCACTGGGCTATCCAGGTTACAGGCTAAAGCCGGTGGGCGGATATTTAAAGGGACAATTCAAGTAGTTGAAACACTTTAGGTTTTGTGGATTCTGTAACAGAAACAGATTTAACTACACCTGAGCGTGTCTCTCGTGGCTTCTGAAACACACCATTGAAATGGAGGCAAGCTGCAGCCAAAGCTCATTTGGCCCTTTAAACCAGTGATTGGTACATCTCAATAAAAGGTGAGGTATGGCAGCTGGGTACTCAGTTCTCTCAGACATTTGGTTGGGAGTTCTTTGTGTTTAGACTGAGATTTGTTTGTTGAGACTGAGAATTCATGTGTTCAGATAAATTTACCTACATTTTGGAGCCCCTCAAACTGACAAGATCACGTTGGGGGGGAGGCGCAATGGATGTATTCCCCAATACGTCTGAGGAGGAGGCACATTACCATCCATGGCAGGCATGTCTTGCAGTTCTGGGATCTGCAGGTGCACAAGATAGAGGTGCACAATAAGGACCTGGAGAAGAGCAGAGAGGGGACTCAATAATGGTCAGGACATGGCGGTGGTGGTGATAATTATTAAATTTAATGTGCCATAACAAAAAAAATATAAATTAACAGGACAGCTCATCAACACCCTTGTGCATACCGTTGGTGAATTACAATTGCTCAGCCTTTTTCTTTCTACCGCTTCTACGTGGTGCATCCCTTATGGCTTCATTTAGGTAGTGGCAGGTTGTTCAGATCCCTGTCCTGACTGCTGAGATGCTCACAGCCTACGACGTCTGGGTTTTGGAGCCCGTGTGGGCCCCAACAAAGACTGTTTCACCTGTACAGGGGCAGACTCGGCCATCAGGAGGGAAGGCAGCATTGCGGGTACTGGGTGAGACATAGAGCATTTTGAGTGGAGTCCCTACTTCCATGTCCCCTTACCGCTATCAGCCCTCTCCCAGGCCAGTGAAACATCACTCCCACCACTCTGGTGAGGAGATGTGCTACATTCTAAGGCCATGGCTAAAGCATCTGCCTGTTTAAGGCAGCAGACATGTTGGCATCCAGAGTCCGCACGGCCATTGTCATGACCTGTATGGACTCATTTGAGAGCCGTGCTTGAAGCTCAATTGAGGCTATCATTCTCTCCATCGCAGACATTCCTACACTTAGCTGCGCCACCAATCCACTAGCAGTGGAGTTGGACTCCTCCATCCTCTCCGCTATTGTGAAGAGTGTGCATTGCACATCTTCCAGTACCTCACAAAGATGCAACTGTACCTCTATCATTTTCCTTCTCAACAGGTTCAGCATCTGTGTCCAGCTGAGTAGAGCTTGGAGAGGAGCGCGCCCTCCAACGTGGACTCTCCACAACTACCCCTGCTTGTGCACACTTGTGAGTGGTGAATCACCAGGTGACAACCGAACTAACTGTCTTACATGGCCCACCGATGTGCCAGTATCTGCGCTGGTGCATGGCTTCATGTCATGTGACGGTGCACCCTCAGAAGAAATTAGATCCTCTGAGGAATTGCTTTCTTCCATCACAGCTCCTTCCTCTTGAAGGCACGAAGGCCCTGTAAGACAACAGAAGCAGATATTAATTATTCATCAGAAAATTGACAATCTTTCCATTAACCATGCTGAGGTCCAGAACAGTTCAATCATTGATAAAATCAATTCATCATGTGTGTGAAAAATGTTAAAGTTCTGTCACCAGCCATCTACAGGTTGCCAGTCTCTCCATCTCTGACGGATAGGAATGCAACAGTGCAACTGATCTCCATGGCCTCCTCCTCTGCATCTATCAGCTAGACTATTTGTGGTGGTCCACCTCCAATTCTGCTCCTCTCTCTTGCACTTTGAGCTATCTTCTCCTACAAAAGGGACAAAGAACAGACCTGTGAGTGACTGAAGTTGACATTCACCCAATGGATGCATTGCTTTGGGAGAGGCTGACAATGGAACAGATGCATCAGACGATGAATCACATTGCATCAAGATTGGGGTGAGCGGCAGTGATGGTTGCACATAGGAACTTGGGAACAGGAGTAGGCCATTTAGCCCCTCGAGACGTTCCGCCATTCAATGAGATCATGGCTGATCTGTGACCTAACTCCATATACCGGACTTAACCAAAGGTGTTAAGGGACATGGGGCTAACAAAAATCTATCAACCTCAGATTTAAAATTAACAAATGAGCTAGCGTCAACTGCTGTTTGTGGAAGAGAAAGGGACTTTGCATGTAGAAGTGTTTCCTAACTTCACTCCTGAAAGTCCTGGCTCTAATTTTTAGGCTATATCTCCTAGTCCTAGGCTTCCCAACCAACAGAAATAGTTTCTCTCTATCTACCCTATCAGTTCCCCTTAATATCTAGAAAACTTCGATCAAATCACCCCTTAATCTTCTAAATTTCAGGGAATACAAGCCTAGTTTGTGTAATCTCTCCTATTAATTTAACCCTTGGAGTCCAGGTATCAGTCTAGTAAATCTATGCCGCACTCCCTCCAAGGCCAATACATCCTTCCTAAGGTGCAGTGCCCAGAACTGAACATTGTACTCAAAGTGTGGTCCAAATAGGGCTTTGTATAGCTGAAGCATAACTTCTAGCCCCTTGTATCGTATTCCTCTAATATAAAGGCCAGCACTCAATTAGCCTTTTTAATTATTTTCTGTACCTGTCCATGCCATTTTAATGATCTATGTACATAGACATCTAAGTCTCTTTGGACCTCCACTTTTTTGAGCTTTTCACCAATTAGAAAGTACTCTGATCTATCCTTTAGGTCCAAAGTGGATGATCTTACACCTGCCTACATTGAAATCCATTTGCCACAGTTTTGCCCATTTACTTAATCTATCAATATTGCTCTGTAATTTTATGCTTCCATCTATACTGCTTACAATGCTGCCTATCTTTGTGTCATCAGCAAACTTGGATATGTGGCTCTCTATCCTATCATCTAAGTCGTCAATACAGTGAATAGTTGAGGTCCCAACACAAATCCCTGTGGGACACCACGAGTCACATCCTGCCAATTTGGAGCAGCTGCCCATTATCCCTACTCTGTCTCCTGCCGCTCAGCCAATTTCCTAACCAGGTCAATAATTTGCCCTCAATTCCATGAGCTTCAACTTTAACTGACAGTCTCTTATGAGGGACCTTATCGAATGCCTTCTGGAAGTCCATATAAACAACATCCATAGACATTCCCCTGTCCACTGCAAATGGGAAGGTGAGGAAGTGCATAGAAAGTGACGGTTAGTTGATATTGAAACTTAAGTGGGTGTGAGGAATGATGTGATGGAGTAGGCTTGCCAAGACAGAGAGAGGGGATGTTACATTTCACAGGATATGGCTAAATCAGCAAATGTACTCACTTTTCCTGACCTGGTTAGGTTATTAAAACTGTTTTCTGTACTGCAGTCAAGACCTAGGCACTATGCTCCTGCTTCTCACCTCTACTGCCACCTCTAGTCATGCCTTCTTGGTGACAAAAACAGGCTTCTTCCTCCCACCGCTTGGGTGAATGACCTCCCTCCTGCTGCTCACTGCAGCCAGTAGTACAGCTAGGGAGGAATCAGTAAGTCTAGGAGCTGCTTTTGCTCTCCTGGATTCCATTTCTCCTTCAAAATCCATGGACTGGCCCTTTAAATAGCATCATTCAGGTGCACAGTAGGCCCGCTGCGCAGCTTGGAGATGCAAAACCCGGAAGCAAAGGTAATTGACTACAATCTAGATACGACTGCAGATTTAAATACACTCACTTTGCTTCCGGGTTCCCCTCGCGCAAATCCACCCACCGCTGACTTACCGCCGCTATGCTAAAATCATGACCCTGTACTTTCAGGGAAATAACAAAGTGAAACCAGGTATAAATCATAGAAATTTACTGCACAGGAGGAGGCCATTTGGTCCATCGTGTCTGTGCCGGCTGAAAAAGAGCTATCCAGTCTAATCCCACTTGCCAGCTCTTGGTCCGTAGCCTTGTAGGTTACGGCACTTTAAGTGCACATCCAAGCACCTTTTAACAGCAATGAGGGTTTCTGCCTCTACCACCTGTCAGGCAGTGAGTTCCAGACCCCTACCACCCTTTGGGTGATAATTTTTTTCCTCAGCTCCCTTCTAATCCTTCTACCAATTACTTTAAATCAATGCCCCCTGGTTATTGAATATACATTGTTATGGTAGTACCGATCTGCCTTAAGGGAATTGTATGCAGGGCTGTAAAAGCACAAATGGATTGACCATAGCAAGTTTTGCTACACTCCACCCCTAACTGTGGAAAGTTCACAAGCAACTTATGGTGTCAAAGCCCTAAAGTATAAAAGCAATTTATACAATCCCCTCAATGGCTCACTTGGTTGTCAGTAAGTAGCAGATTCAAACAGATTACAAAAGTTCCAGATTCAGTCCCCAGACTGCAGTATCAACACTATAATTAACCTCACTTCAGTGGGCTCCAGTGAGAAAAAAATCATTAGGATTTTTACTTCTGATTATTGTCCAGCAATTTCTGCCGGAAATGTGTGTGTCGATGTTGAGGGAACACAGGATGGAGCTCAGCTCTTATACTGATCGTATCCCTCAGAGGTCAAATAACTTGCCAATACTCATCTAAGTTCACACTGAAGAGTGGCCATTTATGTGAGGTACCAGAAGACTGGTACCTGTGAAACTATTGCCCATCAGAGTCTTCAGAATTGGCAAATTTGATGTTGCCTGAACTGGATTTTTCTCAACTTATATTTTGGTAATGCTAGATTCATAATTTCTCAACAATAAGGCATGAACCTGAAAATTTGTTTTAGTTAACGATGTTAGTTTGAAATGTTAATTTGTTATTTGAAGGAAAGGTCTTTGCATACATTCACAAACATTACCTGCCTATTGTGAGAAAATGGTGGCTTTGACAACTGAGGTTCCAAATGTCATTTTACTGCATTCGGACAAGGGGCTTAGCCATGCAGATGTGTGGGAGCCTCTTGCTCATACATCAAAGGGGTAGGCTCTCACCTCAAGGTAGGAACTTTGATTGACAGTTCAGTGATTCGAGCACCTTCCCCCACCCCATGTCACAGACTTAGGGGAAGCAGTTTACAAAACAGGATCGCTTTTTCCCCTCAACGGTCTGTGTTTTTGCAGCTGCAAGAAACTGTCTCTACCTTAAAAGCTTAAGGAAGAGGTTAGCCCAGGTTTAGACAAATAATAGATTACATCCTTATTGTTTTCCAGAACTTAGGATTGCAGGGAAATTGACTGTTCTCACTGTGAAATCCGTAGACTGTTTATCATATATTGGGCCGGAAATTGCTCCGAGCGGTGAACCAGCAGTGCTCGCCGCTCATTAGATTTAAAATCACCCACTAAGTTACCGTGTTCTTTTTGGCGGCAACTTCCTTGAACTGAGAGTTCAAAAAACTCCAGCGTTCTTTCCTGGGCTGTGCAAGTGGTGAAAGGATCACTAAGGGCACTCAACCAATCAGCTTGAAGTAAGCCACACCATGAGAACTAGGAAGTGAAACTCTATTGACAAACCGCATGGAGTAAAAACTAGGAAGTACCCAATAGGGTAAGTATATGGATTATAAAATGACATACAGAAAGCAAAATAAAGAGAGGGTAAGATTAAAAGACAGACAAAAAAAGAGACAGAAGGAAAAAGTAAAGAAAAAATGCCCAAAAACTACTAAAATCAGGAGTAATGAGACTCCACATTTTTAAAAGTTAAATTTTAGATGTATGGCAGTCATTAAGACTTACTACACCGTTAAGTTAGTTTAGACCTAATATAACTGAGCATACCTGTTTTGTGGCGAGATTAGTTAGTTTCTAGGTGGGCAGGAAAGCAAGTTGGCACTGGTCCATTGATTGCTTCGCGTCAAAGGGACCACGCCGGCTACAGTCAGATCACCGGCGAACCAGGAAGAGCAAGTTCTAGATTTCAGTGTTTGACTGCGCATGTGCGGTCACCGGAACTTGCTCTTCAATTTTGTCATTAATAACAGTAAGCGCTGTTAGGCTCTCCATTATTTTAAAAGCAATTTCCGGCCCATGGTATATGAATAAACCAGCTACTGATCTGAAGCTGTGCCTCCTCTCATTAAAAGTCTATTTCAGAGAATTCACATGGCAGCACATGCTCTTTTTCAGTAGCGGGTATGGAGCGAGGGTTCTGTCATAATCCCTAAGTCATGTTATCACTTAACTAGATATTGAGCAGAATATATTCCAGGTCCGTTGGGACGGGAGGAGCAACAACAGGGGTGACCAATGACCTGAACCTGAGAGAAAATGTATCTCGTATAAAAACCCAAAAACTGTGACAATGATGGCAGCTTTGAGTAGGAATCTGAATAGCGCTCATAGACTGAAGGCAATTTAAATGTTTAAAGTTTAAAATGAATCATACAGTAATTAAGTGATATTTTAAAAATGTTGACAAGAGCAAAAGATTTATCTAGAAAGGTCAAATTAGCCTTTTTTACTAGAGGAAAAAGCGAAAGAGCAAGAGCTTCAACTAAAAGAGCGAGAGTTTCAACTATAATGTGAGAAAAACAGACAGGAAGAAGCGCTACACAGATGGAGAGAGAACATGAATTTCAGGCCAAGAAGGGGAAATAGCATCGTTATGCGTTTCTCTGCCAGTTCAAGAGCACATCAACAGCAAGTCTTATAGGTGAGGTTGTGGAATACTTTGCTCATAATTTTGTTAAAGCATAGTAGGTACAGCACAGGAGGAGGGGATGATATTAATCATTTCATTTGGACGTTTGAGTTATTAGCATACCATCATAAGTTGAACAAAAAATATTGGCAAGTCACCTTTTAATATCACTTAGTGGTAACGCACTCACGGCATTTTTTCATGTCAAACTGGTGGATAATATGAACACTGAAGTTGTAAAATGTGCTATTTCTGATGTTTTTGATTTAACACCTGAAGCATACAGGCAAAAGTTTAAAAGATATCAAGGAGAAATCTGCTTAATGCTTTTAGAGAATTGGTTATTGAAGTAGAAGACATTTGGAAACTTTGTTTAGAGAGTGAAAATGTAACAGATTACAAAGGATCTTTGTCACTTAATGTTAAGATATAGATTTCTGGAAGTGGTTCCAAATGATTTAATATGGATACTTGACCAGGAGTATAAAACTCTCAAGAAGAATAGGGGGCAGGAAAGAGCAATGCAACCCCTGCACCCCACAAACAATTTTTTAAAAATCTATTCAATCTCACAACTTGAAGTACAGAGTTACATTATGTAGATGATCAATGCCTTGTTTCCCCTTGGAAAACAGCCAGTAACAGAAAATAATTCCATTCTATAAACATACAACTGGTCTGTGACCATGGGCAGAGTCATGCATGCTAATTCCTGCTATCATGATTCCTTGAAGTAATTATTTCAAGGGCCAGAAAGACTGAGTAGATGGCAGTTAGGATGCCAAAGTTATTCACTGGAACCTTGGCTCGCGATCATTTTGAAACATCCAAGACGAGAAACAATGAGGTAAGAAACAATAAGGTACATTGAGCAAACTATCGGGATGTTAAAACACAGGTTTCCATGCAATGGTGGAACCTAGCCAAAGTATCCAAATTACTGCTGCATCCAACATAAGTTTAGCTATCAGTGAATGCAAATTTTATTAACCATTCCAATGTGTGGTGAAAATGTGTTTTATCCTGGCGCTGCTTCTTTGCAGCCAGGATTCTGATCAATGATCCTGCCCGAAATTGGGACTGCTGCTGACCACTTCTTCCTCACCAGTCACATTTAAATGGCAGCAGTAGCGAGGCTCAGGTCCCCAGAAGATTGCCCTCTTGTTTGCCTGTATTACCTTTGTTCCCTGGAGCCGCGATGGGTTAACTGGTGGTCAGCCCTGGGAAGTGGCGATAACAGCTCTGAGGTCCCCTGCAAAGACGCAAGAGGCTGCTAATTTCATCCAAGTGAATAGTGCGTATTCAATCAAACTCCTGACAAGCCTTGGAGATGGTGGAGAAGCTTTGAGAGGTCAGGAGGTGAGCCACTCATCGCAGAGTATCCATCCTCTGCCCAGCACTTTTAGCCATGGTGTTGATATAACTGGTCCAGTTCAGCCTCTGGTCAGGAGGTGATCCCCCAAGATGTTATTGTGAGATCTTGATGATGGTTGTGCTGTTGAAGGTCAAGAGGAGATGGCTGAGCTTTGCCTTGTTCGAAATAGTCATTGCCTGGTAATTATGTGGCACAAATGTTACCTACCACTTGGCAGCCCAAGTGTGCATATTATCCTGCTGCTGTTCTAGGCTGGCAGGGGCTGCTTCATTATCAAAAGGAATTGTGAATGGAGCCAACCACTGTGGAAGCATCAACAAACAGCCCCATTTCTGACCTTATGACAGAGGGAAGATCTACAACTTGCTGACCATAGGGCCAGCTCGTGGGTTGCGACAGCTGCTGAGCCTAGGGATTCAGACCTCACAGGACCTGCCTCACCGCAACGATAGCAGCGGCCTGATTTGTCTTTGCACTTTACTCTTGTCTTGGCAGGCACGGCAGGCCAATGAGGTCTGAGGCCCGAGGCCCGAGGCCCAATATCTCGGGAGCCTCCGACCTCACCATTCTGAACCAGGGTACTCGGGGTAATGCCCCAGAGTGACCAAAAATGGGGGCTCTCTAATTTCTAGGTCCATGATAAGTTTTTATTAAGTTATATATAGGGCATGATTTTAACAGGGAGCCAGAAAGGTGGAATTGCTGACGAGAAAACCCAGAAGTACGGGTTTCCTGGACATCCTTACAATTTTGATGAAAGGGCGTTTTTTTCTTCCTGACGGTTTCTGGTCCGACAGGCTAGGCTGATCGACTGAGGCCAGCCTGACAGATGGGAGAAGAGAAAGGAAGCGGACGTGAACAGGTAAGTGTTAGATTTGGGGGGGGGTGTCACTGCAAGTAGGCTTATTGGGCCTGGGGGAAATCACTTCTGCTCCTCCAGGCCCACAAGCTTATATAAAAAAAGGCATTTACCTGCTGTTTTGGGCCTTCTCACCTCCTCTCACATGGCATAAAGTAGAAGGTCCGGGAACCTCAGCCCCCAGGGATTAAAAACAAAAAAAAAGTTAAAGTGGAGGCCCCCAGCCTCCTTGAAAACTTTTAGTGACCAACCCGCCTTCTGAGAGCGGATTGGTTGCCTGCTCCTCTTCCAACCTCTGTTAAAACTGGAAATGGGCTGGTTGGAGACAGGTTTTATCATTTTTACTACCTACCCCACCCCTAACCCTCCCGTTTTTCAGAGTTAAAATCATGCCCATAGTATTTATTTGAAATTGGAAACTGGTCACCAATTGTTTATATTCTTTTCATTCAGAGTAATAGTTCCTCAACTCTTTTTTTTTTGCTCACAGTATCCATAAACAGCACAAATCTAAATTTCCAGATCTCCCCCTCATTCCCACTCCCACACCCCAGCCAGGTTGCAACAATAGTGCACGGGCGTCCGCCACAGGCATGTAAATGAGTTAACCTTCCCTTGACCCTAGATATTCCATTGAGGTCAGAAACTAAATGTCATCAGGACTCCCTCCAATGGACTTCCTCTAGCAGAGCAGGGCTAAGGATTTTCAAATAAATAACTTGAAACAAGGCGTTGCTGTCAACTGACCATCTCAAGCTAAATTGGGACAAGAGTTCTGATATATGAGTGTATCATTGCCTCATACCACTGCATGCATTATACATTGGCTTGTGGTGGTGGGGGGGGGGGGGTGGCAGGGGGGAGGGAAGAGTGAGTATACATTGCAGCACTGACAAGAAATATTTTAAAAGAAAGTTGCAAGAATATGCCATACGTATTACTGCCATCTGCTGGTTACTTTACTTACTTTGTCAAACATAAAGACCTTATTTATTCTTCCCTGATAATTTTTGAATTCATCGTTAATTCCAATACAACAAGCCTGTATGGATTGACATTGATGATACATGGTTGCATTCTCCACAAACTGCAGATTCACAAACACAACTGTTGCTGGCCGCATTTCAGACAAATAATCCAAAGGCACCGCATCATCAATCTAGATAAGAAAACCATAATATTCATTCATAGTTATGCGATATATACAGTTCAGGTTAGATAGCTTTTTTGACAAGATTAAGTTTTTATTTTAAAAACTTATTCAGTAGATTATCCAATGGATATTATTTACTTGAATTTTGAAAAGACATTTGATGAACTTCTATAAATGTGGGGTCTTTAAAGAAGATTAAGGCCTCTGGAATTATCAACAAATTAGATGACTGCATTGAAAGTGGTTTGGCAAAGGATGGTGATGATAAATGCGAAGTGCTTTGTCTCAGAAGCAGTGACTAGTGAAGTTCCATGTGGTTTGTTCTGGATTATGTTATTGATAACTTTTACATCCTACACTATTCTACTTTAACTAGTTGAATTTCATAGGTAACTCATTGAAAGACCGGACAGCACAGAAACCATTTTTTAAAAAGAACATTTGATCATCTATGTCTATTCTTGACTTGGACATTTATCCAACCAGGTATTCATTCAAAAAAAGTTAATCTATTCCATAGATCACCTTTACTATGGGGTGAAAGGTCTTCAAATCTCAAAGCATATTAATCTTGTACTCATGTCTTCTGGTTCTACAATTGCTAAGTCTAAATTAAATAATCTGCTTAAACCTACATTATGTTTCTCATCATTTTAACAGTCTCCTTTGAATGCTCTTTCCTTCAGCAAAGAAAGTTCAGTTCTAAAAGGAAATAAATTCACTTCTGGAAGTCTGTCTCCATAACTTAAAAGACCAAGTCTCAATCTAATTCTTGTTCTCTGTCTCTGAACCATTTTTAAATGAATCAGTGACTTATTGAAAATAGGGTCCCTGAAATTCTGTAGGGCTATCTACTGTAATTCTGCGAAGGAGGACAGCAATGGAAAGCAGAGAGGAATAATGAGAATGGGTGAAAATGGCCATTTGTGCTTTGTTTATGGGGTTCCCACCAGTCTCCCACAGGTGTTATAGTGGGAGACTGGTGGTAGTCCTGGAGAATCCAGTGCCAGGATGTCCAAAATGCACACAACATCACAAATATAACCTTATCAATGATCTATAGAAAGTCAAAGTTACTTATTTTGAATTATATATCAAACATCTAAGTTATCCCAGACCTTAAATAGCTGTGTTGATAACACTTTATATTGGCAGTACAAATTGGGTCAATAATAATAAAGAAAGAAGACTGACTTGGATTTATATAGTGCCTTTCATGACCTCAGGACATCCCAAAGCACTTTACAGCTGAAGAAGTACTTTTTTTTTGCAATGTAGTCACTGTTGTAATGTAGATACTCAAAACTGTTTTGTTTTACATCTTTGCATGTACATGCATTCATGTTTCCTGTTCCCTGTTCCAGTATGGATTAGCTCACATTTCTCTACAACAAATTCATCTGCCATTCTCTAGTCCTTCTGCTCAATTGATTAATTTTGCTTTGAGTTGTTGTCAAATTTATATAATAATATTAAAAATCTTTAAGTCTGTGCACACTTTGGCTGGAATTCTCCTCCCAGCAACCAAGGTAAGGCGAGGCTTCCATTTGCCCCTACAGCATTACTGGAATCCCGACTCAGTTTCCCAGGTCAGGGTTCATTTGATGTGCACGCAGGGGTCCCAGAAGAATTCCCACTACTAAGGGAGATCCTGCCATTGCTTGGCAGCAAAATCCTGGTGGTGCTGCAGTGGAACAGAAGAGGCAGCGGGCAGTTAAAAGTGCAACACCCCAAAGATCAGAAGATTAAAAGCTCAGTAAGCCTCATTAGAGACCAAGATAGATAAGCGCCGGAATGGAGGGAAAAGATGGCACTACAACGCCCTCTTCCACCATGGGAAGATCTCAGGCCCATTACTGCTGCTTCCCAGGTCCTATTGCCATCATCCCCATGGCAGACCCGAGAAGCAGCAGTAATACATGCAGATGGGAGGGAAATCTACCAACCCCAACTGCCATTTACCTGTGATGGGTGGGGAAGGACAAGCCAGCAGGTGATGATTACTGGCAGAATCCCGTTGGGACAAAAAACTGATGCATTGTCATACAGGAGGATGGGTAATGGTTGAGGGAATGTCTCCTTATTTGTAAGTAGGGAAAGAAGGAGGTCAGCAGTGAGGTCAAAGGTTTGACAGAGGAGAAGACTTCCAACAGGATCTGTCCTCTTGTGCTCCTCGTAGCAGTCAGTGAGGACTCCTTTGAATGCATAACATCCTGGTAGCCTGCTCCATGTAATTCAGGATCAACAGGAGCCAGGGCCTCCTTCTCAGCCACATCAAACTGTAGCCCTTCCTGAATAGAAAAATTATGAAGGGAACAGCTGCCTGTCACTATTCTGAATATCTGATGTGGAGCATACTGCAGATCACATCCCAACCTGACCAGGCAGCAAAGCATGCTTTCAACACGCTGGCAGGCAGGTAGCTGCTTGTATCTCATTGTAGCCTTCCTCTGCTGCTGTTCAGGCCAACCTGATTGGGATCATTATCAGTGGGAGCAGGGAGTATGCTTTGTCACCCAAAAGCCATCCATGGATCGAATTCTCTTCCCTGAACAATGAAGAATGAAGGCCTCAAGGCAATTTCCTGCGCTAATATGGAGGATCCTCTGATTGTTGTCAAACACTGCCTGGACACTGAGGGAGCGGAATCCCTTCCTATTGAGGTAGGCAAGTGGGTGTTCTGTGCAACGCGCATGCCATCAATTGCACCCTAGACTTTGTATAAATAGTGCAGAAAACTTTTTATCCCATCGCTAACGGGCTAAAAACAGCAAGGAAGTTCACTCCCTCGGTGTCCAGTTTAAATTTATAAATTTCCAGACAGCCCACCCCAAACAATAATATCTGCTCCAAAACCAGAGGGATGGCAACCCTAATTTAGGAGTAATTCAATTCTTATTACAAAGCTCTTAAAGAAATAGGAGCAGGAGTAGGCCATGCGGCCCCTCGAGCCTGCTCAAATTCAAGAAGATCAAGGCTGATCGTCGACCTCAACTCCACTTTCCCACCCGATCCCCATATCCCTTGACTCTCAGAGTGCAAAAATCTATCGATCTCAGTCTTGAATATACTCAACAACTGAGCATCCACAGCCCTCTGGGAGTAGCAAATTCCAAATATTCACGACCCTCCAAGTGAAGAAATTCCTCCTCATCTCAGTCCTAAATGTCCGACCCCTTATCCTGAGACTATGTCCCCTATTTTTAGACCCTCCAGCCAGGAGAAACATCCTCTCAGCATCTAACCTGTCAAGCCCTCTAAGAATCTTTTTTGTTTCAATGAGATCACCTCTTATTCTTCTAAACTCCAGAAAGTATAGGCCCATTCTACTGGACAACCCTCTCATCCCAGGAATTAATCTAGTGAAACATCGTCGCACTGCCTCTAATAGCAGTGATGCACATATAACTACTCTATTATCCAATATCCTTCCAAGTTTTTAGCTGTTACAAATGTTAGTATATTATATGGTATTAGGCCTATCTCTCTATCATGTTTTGTGCTTTTCAAAGTAAGTGAAGGAACAAGTATGACATGCAGAAACCTGTTTGGAAGGCTTACAATTCAAGTAAAAAATGTTCAGATTAAAAAGACAGACTGGGAAAAAAAACCTGAAAACTGTAATTAATACAAGGTGCATATTCATATACTGCTGAAGCAACCTGATACAAAATAAAGCTACATCTTGAAAATCCATCAATTGCTAAAGACCTTATGGACTTCAAGGTGAACAGGGACTCCAGATAATACATCCAGGAACACATGGAGGAGTATCAAAAAAATGTACACAATCCTTCAGGTAGGTTTAACAAAGGTAGATATTACAATCTGATTATTGTAATGATTCACGGCATCTTAAAATTACATACCTTTAGTAAAACTGTTCTCAGGAGATATTTACGGAGGACAGATTCAAGTTGTGCATTTGGCAATAACTTTGATGATTTTCTTATTGCCTCTGTAAATGAATCAAAAATCAGCTTCTTGTATCCAAATGAAAGCCCAAATATATTAGCTAGCCAACCATAGAAAACAGAAACTATAGAATGAACATACTTTTACTAACACCAATTTCTTGATACTCCAAATGGGTTCCAAAAGTTTTTAAATAGTCTTCGACTGAAAAGTGAGGATCTCTCTTAATGTATCGCACCTGCATTAAAAACACACTTTAAAATACCTATTTCTTTCATAATCACATCACCAGACAACTAACATTTTGTGTTAATATTGTTACATTACTAACCATAACTAAACAGTGTAAGGATATATTCAAGTTGTTTGAAAATCATTATTTTCAAATTAAAAATTGAGATTTTTTAATGTTACAAAATCTTCATAGCAACATAGTTCAAAAAATTCTTTCATAATTAAAACATTTTTTTTTACAGTGGAGTAATGACAAACTTGAAAAACTAATAAATAACCACTGCATTCAATCGATTCATAAAGCAAACATCTAAATGTCTTGACTACTTTCAACAAACTGTATCTGGAGGTACAGAACCTCTGACCAAGTATATCAAGTAGGGTCAGATGACACAAATGGAAATTAGTGAAATTGAAATTTAGAACACATACCTGGAACAATTTCTTTGATTGAAGAATGACAGATATTTGAAATAATTAACAAAGTAATAAAGGCAAACGCACTGGGTTGTTAAAATTATAATTCATCATAACAATGAATAAAACATGAGGAACCTTTTATTTACCTTTACAGCTCTTTCATTTTCTATCTTTTCAACAACTAGATTTTCTCTGTCACACAGTTCCCATGCATTTGGGGATAAAATAATAGTATTGGCTAAAGCAAGTCCTTCAGCTTTCCGAACTTCATCTACTGCTCGGCCAATCAGTGCATAATAACGAGAGTCCTCATCTCCCATTACCACTTTGGAAAGTTTTCCTGCCGAAATACCTGCAAAGAAAATGCATAATCACCACCAATACACAAACTCACTAACTTTGTAACACCAGATATGTTTATCTGCCCCAATATTTATTAACAGCAACACTTGTTTGTCTGACTCTCACCTGGTACCTCACTATATCAGAGTTAAATCAAAAATAACTCTCAAAATGCATCAGAAATATACACTGCAAACAGTCCAGCTCACTCACACCTTAAACCTTAAAAGGAATGAAAGGGCTACTGCATGGTCTTCACAGAATCCAAGCATCATAGCTTTACATGCTGCTTCTTCTGCCAGTAGAACTCTGTCCAAAGCAGTGTTTTTACTTGGAAAACTGTCCCTTCCATGCAAACATTTGAATCAAGGAACACAGGAACATAGCAACAGGAGTAGCCTATTCAGCCTCTCGAGCCTGTTCCACCATCCTATTACATTTTGGCTGATCTGTACATCAACTCCATTTACCTGCCTTTGCTCCATATCCCTTGACACCCTTACCTAACAAAAATCTCAGTCTTGATAATTTCAATTGACCCAGCATGCACAGCCTTTTGGGGGGGGGGGGGAAGTTCCAGATTTCCACTACTCTGAAAGAGTGCTTCCTGATTTCACTCCTAAAATGATCAAGATCTAATTTTCAGAATATGCCCCTTGTTCTGGATTCCCCCACCAAAGGAAATAGTTTACCTGTATCTACCCTTTCGAATGCCTTTAAAATTTTAAGCACCTCAATTAGATCACTCCTCAACCTTCAAAACACAAGGGAATACAAACCAAGTTTATGCAACCTGACTTCAATTTTTTAAAATTTGTTTATGGGATGTGGGCGTCGCTGGTGAGGCCGGCATTTATTGCCCATCCCTAATTGCCCTTGAGAAGGTGGTGGTGAGCTGCCTTCTTGAACCGCTGCAGTCCGTGTTGTGAAGGTTCTCCCACAGTGCTGATGGAAGGGAGTTCCAGGATTTTGACCCAGCAACGATGAATTTAACCCCCAGTATCATTCTGGTGAATCTGGTCTGTATCCCCTCCAAGGCCAATATATACTTCCTGAGGTGCAGTGCCCAAAACTGAACGCAGTACACCAGATTAGGTGCGAACAAGACTCTCTACAACTGAAGCATAACTTCTTCACTTTTGTATTCCAAACCCCTTGAGATAAAGGCCAACATTGCTTTTAGATTACCTTTTATATCTGTGGTTTGAGCTTTTTGCGACTCCCTTCAAAGAAGAAACCAAAAGTATCCAGGATTACAAATACCAAAATCAGGATATTTATAGCCTCTGAATTGACACTTGTGTTTACTTAACAGCAGAAGGCTCTTAATTAACCTTTATAGAAACACAGGAAAAAAATGGATAGAGCCTATTATTGGGCATGGGTAGCGCGATCCACTATTACCCCCATGCCCAATGGCCCCTGCGCAGGCAGGACGAGAATTTCATCCGGCCTCAGTACTCACCTTCAAGCAGTGTTCTGAATCAGCATTGCCATGAGAATTCAATGCAATTCGCACTTTCCACCAGCAGGGGGAAGCCCAGTCACAAAGGCAGGCTGTCTCTTTAAAAAAAGGTAGTCAGTACCTGTTATTTGCTGAAAATAACAGCCTGCTGTCTGCAAGGAGTCTGAACGGAGATCAGACATCATGCATGTAAAACACAGATGCAGCTCCCGTCCCTATGTTTACAAACTCATGAGTTATGTTAAACCATTGAATTAAGGTTGCTCACTACTAAATCCCACATCCTCCAATCTGCATGCCAGACCTCACCAAATCTGCCGATCTGAGTTTGTACCAAGCCTGCGAGAGTGTATACACGAAGGTTCTCCGCTGATGCACTAGAGGCCTTGGTGCAAGGGGTGGACAGAAGGAGAGATATCCTATATCCGTGTTTTGGGGGTGGGGGGGGGGGGGTGGAGGGGGGGCAAGCATCCCTCCAGACATATGCACAAAAAGCAGCGGGGGATGAAATGTAGAAAATACGAGCAGGAGTAGGCCATTCGAGCCTGCTCTGCCATTCAATATGATCACGGCTGATCCTCTATCTCAATACCATATTCCCATGCTCTCCCCATATCCATTGATGCTTTGTGTCTAGAAACCTATCTAGCTCCTTTTTAAATATATTCAGTGGCTTGGCCTCCACAGCCTTCTGTGGTAGAGAATTCCACATGTTCACCACCTTCTGAATGAAGAAATTTCTCCTCATCTCAGTCCTAAATGTCCTACCCTGTATCCTGAGACTGTGACCCCTCGTCCTGGACCCCCCACCCAGGGGAAACATCCTCCCTGCATCCAGTCTGTCTAGCTCTGTCAGAATTTTATGTTTCAATGAGATACACTCTTGTTCTTCTAAACTCGAGTGAATACAGGCCGAGTCGACCCAATCTCTCCTCATATGATAGTCCTGCCATCCCAGGAATCAGTCTGGTGAACCTTCGCCATACTCCCTCTATGGCAAGTATATCCTTTCTTGGGTAAGGAGACGAAAACTGCACACAATACTCCAGGTGTGGTCTCACCAAGGCCCTGTATAACTGCAGTAAGACATCCTTGCTCCTGTACTCAAATCCTCTTGCAATGAATTCCAACATACCATTTGCCTTCCTAACTGCTTGCTACACCTGCATGTTTGCTTTCAGTGACTGGTGTAGAAGGACACCCAGGTCCCTTTGTACAGGCGCACAGCACCATGAACATGGATGCAGTGCAGAAACAAGTTCAATGCTTTGACACGAGTGGTCAAGGTGAGCAAGATCAACTGTCAAGAGGCATCTCCTACCAACTGCACTACTAGCCACATCCACTGCTCCATGCACTACACCCCCCATCACCCACCAACAAACTCTTTCCATCAGTACTCAACTCTGCCAATCAGATGCTTCCTTTCCCCATAACAAGTTACCACTGTTGCAAGCCGCGCACCGACAACTCACAGGCCACACGCACTGGCAGCTATTCAATCATGACAGGCACATCACCCATACACACGTCCCGCTTTCTTGCAGGAGAAGTTGGCACATATCAGGAGGCAGCAAGTGGCAGTGGCATTTAGCCCCTCGAGCCTTGTCTGCCATTCAATGAGATCATGGCTGATCTGTGACCTAACTCCAAATATCCGCATTAGCCCCATATCCCTTAATACCCTTGGTTCACAGAAATCTATCAATCTCAGATTTAGAATTCACAATTGAGGTAGCTTCAGCTGCCATTTGCAAAAGTGTTCCAAACTTCTCCCACACTGTGTGCAGCAGCATTTCCTAACTTCACTCCTACTCATCCTGGCTCTAAATGTTAGGCTATGTCCCCTAGTCCTAGTATTCAGGTACAGGAGACCTCCAAGAACAGTTTTAAACGTATCAGCAGCCAGACGCAATAATCCAGCCACTAACCTGTCAATCCTGCATGATCCCTTTACATATCGCTGGTGGGGGTCCTCCAAACACTCAGACACGTTCAGATGGTCGTGGTTAAGATTGTGCGTTGAGTTAAGCGATAAATTCCAAAAAGATGTTCATCACTTTAAATCAGCGTTGCACGCTGATCGTATCCATTTTCTCCTTACTTTACATGCTGCCAGCTTTCGGTATTTCCACATGCGCTAATACCTATGCCAAGATGGTGTCCAGCGCACGTCACGCTGGAAACGTGCGGGCACAGCCAAGATGCCATCTTGGCTATTCGGAAGGCCGCTTAGCGCCGAAACAACAGGCACTACACGGCCCAATTTAGCGCCCCCAGTGCCTAATAACACCAACATTTTAGCCTTAAAAAGGACATACACCTACACTTTATACGATATAATGTTTCCAACCTTAAACACCAAATCTTCGGACATACCATGTTGCAGTGCATGGCTGATTTCCAAGTAATATATTAAAAAGCAAGCACCTAATGCACACTTCCTGCTGCAAAACTCTGGTGTTAAGCTTCCTGTGTCATTCCCTCTCCCCAGCCTGATGACTGCTGACTCAAAATGAGATTCCCAACATAATAAAACATTTTTCACAATGACTGAAATACACTTTCCCACAAAATGTTTGTGTCTTCAAATAACTTTATTACTATTCCATGGAGATTTGAGCCTCTCCAAAGCCCAGGTTCAGGCTAATATTCTTCCCACAGCTATCGCTCTATCAATTGAATGACCAGGACCACTCGGCTCCAGACCTCATTACAGCCCTGGTCCAAACATGGACAAAAGAGCTGAATTCCAGAGGTGAGGTGAGAGTGACTGCCCTTGACATCAAGGCAGCATTTGACCGAGTGTGGCAATGGGGATGTTCGCTGATGACTGCACAGTGTTCAGTTCCATTCGCAACCCCTCAAATAATGAAGCAGTCCGAGCCCGCATGCAGCAAGTCCTGGACAACATCCAGGCTTGGGCTCATAAGTGGCAAGTAACATTCGCGCCAGACAAGTGCCAGGCAATGACCATCTCCAACAAGAGAGTCTAACCACCTCCCCTTGACATTCAACAGCATTACCATCGCCGAATCCCCCACAATCAACATCCTGGGGGTCACCATTGACCAGAAACTTAACTGGACCAGCCATATAAATACTGTGGCTACAAGAGCAGGTCAGAGGCTGGGTATTCTGCGGCGAGTGACTCACCTCCTGACTCCCCAAAGCCTTTCCACCATCTACAAGGCACAAGTCAGGAGTGTGATGGAATACTCTCCACTTGCCTGGATGAGTGCAGCTCCAACAACACTCAAGAAGCTCGACACCATCCAAGATAAAGCAGCCCGCTTGATTGGCACCCCATCCACCACCCTAAACATTCACTCCCTTCACCACCGGCGCACTGTGGCTGCAGTGTGCACCATCCACAGGATGCACTGCAGCAACTCGCCAAGGCTTCTTCGACAGCACCTCCCAAACCCACGACCTCTACCACCTAGAAGGACAAGAGCAGCAGGTACATGGGAACAACACCACCTGCACGTTCCCCTCCAAGTCACACACCATCCCGACTTGGAAATATATCGCCGTTCCTTCATTGTCGCTGGGTCAAAATCCTGGAACTCCCTTTCTAACAGCACTGTGGGAGAACCGTCACCACACGGACTGCAGCGGTTCAAGGCGGCAGCTCACCACCACCTTCTCAAGGGCAATTAGGGATGGGCAATAAATGCTGGCCTCGCCAGCGACGCCCACATCCCGTGAACGAATATAAAAAAAAAATTACCTTTATGCCTGCAATTCTCAGAATAATACGTGTATGTGGAGACTATCCTAGCATCTGTAAGTACTGTTCTCACTGTATAACAGCAATGCATGCCTTGCCTCAGGTTGTGACAATATTTATCTGCTTGTTTTTTCCAAATGATTTTAAGAAAGGATGAATTTAAAAACTTGTTTTTTGGTAAACGTTTCATGTAAAAACTAACACTGATTTCATTTTTACGTCAAATGGAGAGGCTATTACAAATAGAGAGCAGACAGAAGCTAGGAGTGATTGAAGTATATATGTTTAATTTTGTTTTTAGTTAGAATCATAAATCGCTTATTGTTGATAGAAAATAACGATTGATCATGGAAATTTTTTTCCTTACGCTGGAAAAGGTTTTCCGAGTTTTTGTTTTTACAAATTATTTGAAAACAAGCTGAAATTAAATTTTAAAAGTTTTTTTTCCCCCAGGTGAAAGTTGCACAAGACTAAAATTGAGGCCTTAATGTTCCAGGTAGTTGCACATTTTCATGTGGTCTCGGAGTGATGCAGAATGGAAAATGAGGTGGGGAGGCTGCTGCATTTAAACAAGAGGTGAGGGGGCAAGTCCAAATTCTCTGTCTTCCCGTCTCAGTACTCCCGACCCAAGTAACAAGCACCTTCATTTCAAGAAGGCAGCCCATCACCTTCTCAGGGTAACTAGGGATGGGCATTAAATGCCAGCCTTGCCAGTGACACCCACATCCAGAGAATGGAAAAAAAATCCTGAAAAATGTATTAGGTTGGCAGTGGAGTTGGGCCAGCAGATGGAAGTCTCACTTTGACCTATTTTCTGTACCAATAACACCCTGGCCCAAGTGTTCTTATTTTACTTTGTAGTAAAGGAGCACGGCGTAGCAGCTATCGACGGAGTCTGGTTTCAACAGAGTCTATAATTGGGAATTTGATGAGTATGGGGATTTGGTGCAGTAAGGGGTCAGGTGCATTTGATTAGTCAGCGGAGAGGAGCGTACCGAGCGGGTCACAGCAACAACAAAACAAAACTGCAGTGGGACGTCACAGGTAAGGCCGGTAGTTGGTTGGTGGTAGGTATCTCTATTTTCTTCTTTCTTAGGATTGTGGGCTAAGTAACTTATAGCATAAAACTAATTTTTTTTTAAAAAAAACTAAACTTAATTTAATAAGTTAAACAAGGCCAGTACTTGGTTCAACCTAAAAATAAATTTGATTGGCATTGTAGTAATCAATTAAATAAAATAGTTATGACAGGGCAGGAGATGTGTTGCAGCTGCAATATGCGGGAGCTACTGGACAGTTTTGTCCAGGGCGACTACATCTGCGGCTCAAGGAACTTCGGCTCAGAGTTGAGGAGCTGGAGTCCGAGCTGCAAACATTGCAATGCATCAGGGAGGGAGAAAGTTACCTGGACACTTTGATCCAGGAGGCAGTAACGCCCCTTTGACTAAATACTGTAGAATTGGCACGTGGTCAGGGACAGGAGGGTGTGACTGCGAGTGAGACAGGTACGGGGATCCAGGAGGTAGCATTGCAGGAGCCTCAGCCTCTGCACTTGTCCAATAGATACGAGGTTCTTGCAGCCCTTGTGGACGAGCGCAGGGACTGCAGGGAGGATGAGCAAACTGGCCACGGCACCGTGGTTCAGGTGGCCATTCAAGTTGGGGGGGGGGGGGGGGGGGGGGGGGGGGGGAGTAAAAAGGAATGTGGTTGTAGTAGGTGACAGTATGGTTAGTGGGATAGATACTGTTCTCTGCAGCTAAGAGCGAGAGTCCCAAAGGCTGTGTTGCCTACCCGGTGCCAGGGTTAAGGACATCTCCTCAGGGCTGGAGTGAAACTTGGAGTGGGAGGGGAAGGATCCAGTTGTCGTGGTTCACGTAGGTAGGAATAAGAAAGAGGTTCTGCTGAGGGAGTTTGAGCAGCTAGGGACTAAATTAAAAAGCAGAACCAAAAAGGTGATCATCTCTGGATTATTAACTGAGCCATGAGCAAATTGGCACAGGGTAAATCAGATCAGAGAGATGAATGCGTGGCTCAAAGATTGGTGTGCGAGAAGTGGGTTTCAATTCATGGGGCACTGGCACCAGTACTGGGGAAAGAGGCAGCTGTTCCATTGGGACGGGCTTCACCTGAACCATGCTAGGACCAGTGTTCTGGCAAACCGAACAACGAGGGTGGTAGAGAAGGCTTTAAACTAAATGGGGGGGGGGGGGGGGGGGAGTTTAGATTGATAGAGAAAAGACAAGGAAGTAGTACAGGAAAGTGATTGGAATAATGATAAACAGAGTGTGTCAGGAAGGGACAGAGCGTACAAACTAGTAAATGGGGCCAGGGTAGGAAAAAATGGTAAAGAGACAAAATTAAAGGTTCTTTATCTGAATGCGCACAGCATTCGTAATAAGATAGATGAATTGACAGCACAAATAGAAACAAATGGGTATGAGCTTGTGACCGTTAGAGACGTGGTTGCAAGGTGACCAAGGTTGGGAGCTAAATATTCAGGGTTATTTAACATTTCAGAAGGATAGGAAAAAAGGTAAAGGTGGTGGGGTAGTTATGTTAATAAAGGATGAAATTGGTATAATAGTGAGAAATATAAAAACTGACAGTAAAAGCTTCTACAAGTATATAAAAAGGAAGAGGGTAGCTAAAGTAAACATTGGTCCCTTAAAGAATGAGACTGGGGAAATAATAATGGAAAACAAGGAAATGGCAGAGGAATTGAACAGATATTTTGTATCTGTCTTCACAGTAGAAGACCCTAATAACATACCAATAATAGTCAAAAATCAAGGGGCAAAGGGGAGGGAGGAACTAAAAACAAATCACCATCACTAGAGAAAATGTACTAGGTAAACTAATGGGTCTAAAGGCTGACAAGTCGCCTGGACCTGACGGCTTGCATCAAAGGGTCTTAAAGGAAGTGGCTACAGAGATAGTGGATGCATTGGTTGTAATCTTCCAGAATTCATTAGATTCTGGAAAGGCCCCAACAGATTGGAAAACCGCAAACGTAACACCCCTATTCAAGAAGAGAGAGAGACAGAAAGCAGATAACTATAGACCAGTTAATCGAACATCTGTCATTGGGAAAATGTTAGAATCCATAATTAAGGAAGTAGTAGCAGGACATTTGGAGATTCATAATAAAATCATGGAGAGTCAATATGGTTTTATGAAGGGGACCATCCACAGGATCACTGCAGCAACTCGCCAAGGCTTCTTCGACAGCACCTCCCAAACCCACGACCTTACCACCTAGAAGGACAAGAGCAGCGGGCACATGGGAACAACACCACCTGCACATTCCCTCCAAGTCACACACCATCCCAACTTGAAAATATATCGCAGTTTCTTCGTCGCTGGGTCAAAATCCTGGAACTCCGTTCCCAACAGCACTGTGGGAGAACCTTCACCACACAGAGTGCAGTGGTTTAAGGCGGCGGCTCATCACCACCTTCTCAACAGCAATTAAGGATGGGCAATAAATGCTGGCCTCGCCAGCGACGCCCACATCCCATGAACGAATTTTAAAAAACTGTACAGGGTGCTGGTGAGACCACACCTGGAGCACTGCGTACAGTTCTGGTGCCCTTATTTAAAGAAGGACATACTTGCATTGGAGGCAGTTCAGAGAAGGTTCACTAGGTTGATTCCGGGTATGGAAGGGTTGTCGTCTTATGAGGAAAGATTGAACAGATTGGGTCTATACTCATTGGAGTTTAGAAGAATGAGAGGAGATCTTATTGAAACATACAAGATTCTGAGGGGACTCGATAGGGTAGATGCTGAGAGGATGTTACCCCTCATGGGGGAATCTAAAACTAGGGGGCATAGTCTCAGAATAAGGGGTCGACCGTTTAAGACGGAAATGAGGAGGAATTTCTTCTCCCAGAGGGTCGTAAATCTTTGGAATTCTTTACCCCAAAAGGCTGTGGAGGCTGAGTCATTGAATACATTCAGGCTGAGTTAGACAAATTTTTGATCAGCAAGGGAGTCAAAGGATATGGGGAAAGGGCAGGAAAGTGGAGTTGAGGTAAAAAATCAGATCAGCTATGATCTCATTAAATGGCGGAGCAGGCGCGAGGGGCCGAATGGCCTATTCCTGCTCCTATCTCTTATGGTCTTACTTTAAACAGAAAGGCTTTTTCAGAGGAAGACATGCTCAATGGCTTTGATTGCACAAACTGTTTTATTTATATTTAAATTTGAAAATAAAAAACATGGTGAATTGCAAATGTTCCACCCTTGTTCAAAAAAGAGTGCAAGGATAAATCCAGCAACTACAGGCCAGTCAGTTTAACCTCGGTGCTGGGGAAACTTTTAGAAACAATAATCCGGGACAGAATTAGCAGTCACTTGGACAAGCGTGGATTGATTAGGGAAAGCCAACACGGATTTGTTAAAGGCCAATCATGTTTAACTAACCTGATAGAGTTTTTTTGATGAGGTAACAGAGAGGGTCGATGAGGGCAATGTGGTTGATGTTGTGTATATGGACTTTCAAAAGGCATTTGATAAAGTGCCGCATAATAGGCTGGTCATCAAGATCGAAGCCCATGGAATAAAGGGGACAGTAGCAGCATGAATATAAAATTGGCTAATTAACAGGAAACAGAGTAGTGGTGAACGGTTGTTTTGCGGATTGGAGGGAGGTGTACAGTGGTGTTCCCCAGGGGTCGGTACTAGGGCCACTGCTTTTCTTGATATATAAAGATTTGGACTTGGGTGTACAGGGCACAATTTCAAAATTTTCAGATGACACAAAACTTAGAAGGGTAGTGAACAGTGAGGAGGATAGCGATAGACTTCATGAGGATATAGACAGGCTGGTGGAATGGTCGGACACGTGGCAGATGAAATTTAACGCAAAAATGCAAAGCGATACATTTCGGTAGGGAGAACAAGGAGAGGCAATATAAACTAGAGGGCACATCTCAAAGGGATACAGGAACAGACAAATCTGGGGGTATATGTGCACAAATCGTTGAAAGTGGCAGGGCAGGTTGAGAAAGTGGTTAAAAGAGCATATGGGATCTTGGGCTTTACAAACAGAGGCAGAGAATACAAAAGCAAGGAAGTCATGATGAACCTTTACAAAACACTGGTTCGACCACAACTAGAGTATTGTGTCCAACCCTGGGCACTGCACATTAGGAAAGATGTGAAGACCTTAGAGGGTGCAGAAAAGATTTACTAGACTGATTCCAGGGATGAGGGACTTTAGTTACGTGGATAGAGTGGAGAAGCTGGGGTTGTTCTCCTTGGAAAGAGAAGGTTGAGAAGAGATTTGATAGAGGTATTCTAAATCATGAAGGGTCTAGACAGGATGAAAAGAAATTGTTCCCATTGGCGGAAGGGTCAAGAGCCAGAGCTCATAGATTTAAGGCGATTGGCAAAAGTACCAAAGGTGACACGAGGAAAAACTTCTTTATGCAGCGAGTGGTTTGGATCTGGAACACACTGCCGGGGGTAGGGGGGGGGGTGGTGGTGGTGATGGAGGCAAATTCAATCGTGGCTTTCAAAGGGAACAGGACAAGTACTTGAAAGGAAAAAATTTGCAGGGCTACTTGGATATACAGCAGGGGAGTGGGATTAGCTGGATTGCTCTTGCATAGAGAGCCGGCAAGGACTCGATTGGCCAAATGGCCTCCTTCCGTGCTGTAACCTTTCTATGATTCTATTTAATTATGCAGCAGTGCTAGTTATTCATTTATCTAGCTGAAGGGGGGTGAGGAAAAACGAGGGGAGAGAAGATGAATTTGGAAGCTTTGGAGTAAAAAAAAAACTGAATTCACATGAGAATTATCAACCCTTGCCAAAGTGCTGCCAAACTCCAAGCTCTCTACCCCGATTCTGCCAGGACAATCTCTCAGCCTTCCCCAGAGCAGCTAAACCCCACAACCCCTCCCCTCCCCAGTGTTGCTATGTGCCAGGTAGCAGTCTTCAATCTGGTATATCTTGCCTATGATTTTGTTGTGTATCCTGAACTTTAAAAGAGGTAAGAAAATAAAATTGAGTACATGCATAAAAGGAACATACACTAATAATCAAGGGTGTCAATTTATGATTTTCATGGGAAAACGGACATCATGGCTTTCGATCCTAAAAGCACAGGTTAAAAAAAAATACCATGTAATAAAAACATAATTTGACCTTTTGAGTTATTGTAAATATCTATTCTTCCTCATGTTATAACTGGATTTCTCAGTTTCTGTTTTCCCAAATGATTTGAAAAGAAGCTAAAAGATGAATTTAGAAAGGTTTTATAGATAAAGTTTCAGAGAACAGTTATACCTCAGAAGGATCATAGAATTGTAGAATTTGACAACACAGAGGTGATTTGGCCCACCTTACCCTGCCAGCTCTCTGAAAGAAGTATCAATTTAGTCCCATTTCCTTGTGCTTTCCCCAAGCCCTTTAAAATTTTTCATTTGTTCATGGGATATGGGCAATGCTGCATTCGGTGTCCATCCTCAGCTGTACTGAGAAGGTATCGTTGGGCCGCCTTCTTAAACTGCTTTACCTAGAAATTGCGCCACATAGTGCCTGTTTTTCAGGCGCTATGCGGCCACCTAAGGACCCAAAATGGCAGGCAGGATGCACGTGCATACTTCCGACCAGAAGTGCACAGCCCACCATTCTGATGCAGGAGGTAGTGCCGGCAGGATTTAAAGCAGCCAGAAAATTATGCAGATGAGGGTCATGTGCACTCACCATTTTGGACCGCCCCAGCTACTCGGCCACCATGTGCTGACCTCACTCAGCACAACCGGACACTAACTGAAAGTATGATGGCTCCCTTGCCAGTCCTATTTAAAAGGGATCATGCAGTACTTACAGGTTAGTTGCTAGTTTACTATTTCTGGCTGCTGTTTGACTTCTAAGCATTTTTTGCTGACTTCTAGCACTCCTCAGAGTTCACTTGCTGTTGTTGTTTACCCTATAAATTGCTAGACTCCAAATATGGGTTGTCTTGTAGGGCTGCCTTTGGGTATAGAGCACGATTGGGAATGGTGCACTCACCACAGGGAGTTTGACCACTGCAGCTGATCGGGGTCAGCAGGTGGTGTCCACTCAGCACAACCGTCATGGAGACCCCCTCCACAGCGATATTTAAAGAGATCATGCAGTACTTACAGGTTAGTTGCAGGTTCACTACTGCTGAGACTCTTAAGTGTTTCTTTGCTGTGCTCTACCACTCTTCAAAAGTTCACTTTCTCTACATAGAAAGAAGTTTGGCTATATTTAACTACTCTTGTTGTTAGGTTCACAGGTAGTCTGCCTGCAAACATGGGTGGTCTAGTGGGGCTGCCTCTGGGTATAGAGCATGATTGGGAGCACCAAAGAAGACATCAAAGAGCAGGACAAGCTGCTAGAAGAGGCAGGAGGAGGGCACTCAACAGGAGGCCACATCCACAGAGGATCTTCAGGGAGCACAACTCCGACCTCAACTCCACTGTGGAGCAATGTATGAGGCGCCATCGCTTTACCAAGGAGGCTGTTACCGAGCTATGTCAGATGCTGCAGCCACAACTACAGCCTTAAATCATGGCATAGCCAGCACTGCCTATGGCATCATCACCCTCAACTTTTATGCCATGGGCTCCTTTAAGACTGCAACAGGTCATATCAGCAACATCTCACAGTTTGCAGTATATCGATGTATCAGGGAGGCTTTCTACACCACTAGAAACACATTGACAGAGAGAAGCAGGACAAGAGGGCACAAGGTTTTGCACGCATGGCAGACTTCCCCATGGTGCAAGGTGCCATTGACTGCATGCATTTTGTTTTGCATACTCCACATCAGCATCCTGGAATACTTATCAATCGGAAGAGATTGCACTCGCTTAACGTACAACTGGTTTGCAACCACAGGCAGAGCATCAAGCAGGTCTGTGCCTGCCATCCCAACAGTGGTCATGGCTCTTTCATTCTGCGCCAGTCCTCTGTGCCACTTTTATTCGAACCAGACTTCCAAGTTCACGACTGTAGGTAGGAACCTGTGCACAGCAGACCTACATTGAGAACCATGCTACCACAAGGAACATAATCAAGAAAACAATGAGCGTCCTCAAGCAATGGTTCTACTGCCTGGATTGTTCTAGAGGAGCTTTGCAGCACTCCGCTGAGCGGGTATCCAGATTTGTGGTCATCTGCTGCATGCTGCACAACATAGTGAGGGAGAAGCTCTTACCACCATCTACAAACGAACAAGTTCAGGAGGAGGAGTAGGAAGAGGACGAGGACAAGAAGAAGGAAGAAGAGGAGGAGGGGTAGCGACCAAGAGAGCCCCTATCTGCCCGAGCTCAGAGAGACCAGCGCAATAAGGAGCGCTTCAACTAAGCCAGATTCGCCCATTCACCAACAGTCCCACAATCATTACCTCATCTTACAACTACCATCACATTGCCTTCCTTCACTCCACCCTTATTGGTCTCCCTCTCACTTCACTACAAATATAAATATCAACACCAAATCTAAATGCAAACCCAAATTTATCAAATAAATAATCTCATCCTTTACCGAAAATATCACTGTTTGCCCTAGTGCATTCCCTTTGTGCCTGTCTTTCATGTTCCTTTGCCTACCCCAGTGCTCGAATTAGATGTTTCTCCAGTGGCTACAGGTTGGGAGGTGGAAGGTGGCTGAATTTCCACTGAGGTCACTCCTGATGGCCATGGAGGACGACCTTGAGCAGCTCTGGGCTAATAAGATAAAGCTAATTTAAAGATATTTTTAAAAATGAGAATAAAAAATTTGTTTACTTGAACTGGAATTCCTGGGATGAGAGGCTTGTCCTATGAAGAGAGGTTGAGTAGAATGGGCCTATACTCTCTGAAGTTAAGAAGAATGAGAGATGATCTCATTGAAACATAAAAGATTATGAGGGGGCGTGACAGGGTAGATGCTGAGAGATTGTTTCCCCTGGCTACAGAGTCTAGAACTAAGGGGCATAATCGCAGGATAAGGGGTCGGCCATTCAAGGCTGAGATGAGGAGGAATTTCTTCATGCAGAGGATTGTGAACCTTTGGAATTCTCTACCCCAGAGCGTTGTGGATGCTCAGTCATTGAGTATATTCAAGGCCGAGATAGATAGATTTTTGGACTCTAGGGGAATCAAGAGATATGGGGATCTAGCAGGAATGTGGAGTTGAGGTTGAAGATCAGCCATGATCTGACTGAATGGCAGAGCAGGCTCGAGGGGCCATTTGGCCTACTCCTGCTCCTATTTCTGATGTTCTTATCACATCAGCAAATTTTGAGCGCTTATGAAACAGGTTTTACAGTCAATGATATGCCAGTTATTGTTGTTTGTTTTAACACAAACTTCAACAATATAACCCATTCACTGCAATACATAAATGGAATATGACTAGATTACAATTTAACATTTGCTAACGGCTTTTAACACTTAGCAATTACCTATTTTTACTCTGAGTTTGACTCCTACTTCAGTATCCTTATTATCACATTTGTCCTGGATATTTAGACTACATTTGACAACTAAAGTGAGAAGCTCAGTCAGTGCTTTCCTTTGCTCTCTCCATAGTGCCAACATTGCATCACCTGTGGGAGAGAAAATGATCATACCCAATATTAAACAATACTTTGGATATTGTGCCATCCAAAATAAACATTGGCTAACTTATAGAATACGTTCAGTTGCAACTTCTTACCTGCATAGTTCACAATATCTCCACCTGCTCGGAGAATATCTAAAAGAAATTAGGATTAAGAATTATTTACAGTTATCACAGTATGTTTTTTTACTCATCCAAGGGATGTGGGCATCACTGGCAATGCCATCATTTATTACCCATCCCTAATTGTCCTCGAGAAAGTATCATTGTAGGTACAGCACAGGAGGCGGCCATTTGGCCCATCATCCTTGTGCCAGATCTTTGGTAGAGCTATCCAATTAGTCCCACTCTCCTGCTCTTGCCCCATAGCCCTGTCATTTTTTTCCCCTTCAAGTATTTATCCAATTCCCTTTTGAAAGTTATTACTGAATCTGCTTCCACCACCCTCTCTTTCAGGCAGTGCATTCCAGATCATTACAACTCGCTGCGTAAAAAAAGTGTTTCCTCTGGTCGCCTCTGGCTCTTTTGCTGATCAACTTAAATCGACCCTTCTGCCACAGGTAACAGTTTCTCCTTATTTACTTCATCCAAACTGTTTATGATTTTGAACACCTCTATCAAATCTCCCCTTAACTTTCTCTGTTCTAAGGTGGACAACTCCAGCTTCTCCAGTCTCTCCACATAACTGAAGTCCCTCATCCCCGGTACCATTCTAATAAATCTCTTCTGCACCCTCTCTAAGGCCTTGACAACCTTCCTAAAGTGTGGTGCCCAGAACTGAATACAATACTCCAGCTGCAGCCTAACCAGCATTATATAAAGGTTTAGCATAACTTTTCCTTGCTTTTGTACTCCATGCCTCTATTAATAAAGCCCAGGATCCCACGTGTTATTTTTTTAAAACAGCCTTCTCAACCTGTCCTGCCACCTTCAAAGAGTTGTGTACATACACCCCCAGGTCTTTGTTCCTGCACTCCCTTTAAAATTGTACCATTTTATTTATATTGCCTCTCCTCATTCTTCCTACCAAAATGTATCACTTCATACTTCTCATCATTAAATTTCATCTGCCACGTGTTTGCCCATTTCACCAGTCTGTCTACATACTCCTGAAGTCTGTTTTTTTTTGAAAACGTAGAATGTACGGCACAGAAACAGGCCAGTCGACCCAGCAGGTCCATGCCGGTGTTCATGCTCCACACGAGCCTCCTCCTTCCCTACTTCATCTAACCTATCAGCATATCCTTCTATTCCTTTCTCCCTCATGTGTTTATCTAGCTTCTCTTTAAATGCATCTATGCTAGTTGCCTCAACTACTCCTTGTGGTAGAGAGTTCCACATTCTAACCACTCTTTGGATAAAGAAGTTTCTCCTGAATTCCCTATTGGATTTATTAGTGGCTATCTTCTAATTTATGGCCCCTAGTTCTGATCTCCTCTGCAAATGGAAACATCTTCTCCACATCTACCCTACCAAGCCCTTTCATAACTTTAAAAGGCCTCTATCAGGTCAGCCCTCAGTCTTCTCTTTTCTAGAGAAAAGAGCCCCAGCCTGCTCAATCTTTCCTGATAGGTATAACCCCTCAATTCTGGTATCATCCTAGTAAATCTTTTTTGCACCTTCTCCAGTGCCTTTATATCCTTTTCATGATTTGGAACCATGATGTGGAGATGCCGGTGATGGATTGGGGTGGACAAATGTAAGGAATCTTACAACACCAGGTTATAGTCCAACAATTTTACTTTAAAATCACAAGCTTTCGGAGATTATCCCCTTCGTCAGGTGAGTGAATGACGAAGGGGATAATCTCCGAAAGCTTGTGATTTTAAAATAAAATTGTTGGACTATAACCTGGTGTTGTAAGATTCCTATGATTTGGAGACCAGAGCTGTTCACAGTACTCAAAGTGTGTCTAACAAAGGTTGAAATCATAGAAAGGTTACAGCACGGAA
Organism: Heptranchias perlo; assembly: GCF_035084215.1. Lineage (NCBI taxonomy): Eukaryota > Metazoa > Chordata > Chondrichthyes > Hexanchiformes > Hexanchidae > Heptranchias > Heptranchias perlo. Next base: position 41,350,624 of record NC_090331.1, on the reverse strand, counting down.
GGAGGTAATTCGGCCCATGAGTCCGCGCCAGCTCTATACAACAGCAATCCAGCTAGTCCCACTCCCCCGCCCTATCCCCGTAGCCCTGCAAATTTTTTCCTTTCAAGTACTTATCCAGTTCCCCTTTGAAGGCCATGATTGAATCTGCCTCCACCACCCCCTCGGGCAGTGCATTCCAGTTCCTAACCACTCGCTGTTCTATACAAGTTTAACATAACTTCTCTGCTTTTCAATTCTATCCCTCTAGAAATGAACCCCAGTGCTTAGTTTGCTTTTTTTTTTAAAAATGGCCTTATTAACCTGCGTCACTACTTTTAGTGATTTGTGTATCAGTACCCCCAGATCACTCTGCTCCTCTACCCCATTTAGACTATTATCCAAGCAGTATGTGGCCGCCTTATTCTTCCTACCAAAATGTAACACCTCACACTTGTCTATATTAAAATTCCATTACAAGTATATTAATATCTTCCCGTATTTTGTCATAGTCCTTGGTATTAACTATAACCCACAAATTGTACTTCTGACCGCAAATCATTTATGTAAATGGCGAACAGTGGTCCTAGCACCAATCCTTGTGGAACACCACTTCCCACCTTTAACCCCTACTCTATGTTTTGTAACCAGCTTGCTATCCATTCTGCCGCTTGTCTCCTGACTCCACGTGCTCTGACCTTAGCCATGAGTCTACTATGCAATACCTTATTGAAGGCCTTTTGAAAATCCAAATATATTATATCTACTACATTACCCTTGTCTACCCTTTCTGTTACTTTTTCAAAAGAATTCAATAAGGTTAGTCAACTATGACATTTCCTTTTGAAATCTATGTTTTTCGATTACATCTTTGAGTAAGTATTCCATTATCTTTCTTAACACCAACATTAAGCTAATTGGTCTATAGTTCCCTGGACTGGTTCTAACCCTTTTTAAAAATAGGAATCACATTAGCTGTCCGCCAGTTCTCTGGCACTATTCCCTTTTACAGAGTTTTTAAAAACTCTGTAATAGTGCCTCTGCTATCTCTTCTCTAACTTCTTTTAATATGCGCAGGTTTTATCCTTTCTCAGTTTGATTAGTTTATCAATTATCTCCCCCTTTTCCATTTTAAATATCTTTATATCTTTTCTTCTAATGTCATGCCCACCATGTTAGCGTCACTATTTACCAGGAAGACTAAGCAATTATTTAATATTTCTGCCATTTTGCTGTCATTGCCTGCAAGTTTATTGTGTGTATCCCTTGGTGGCCCTATCCCTATCTTCCTTTTGTTATTTATGTGTCTGTAGAATACTTTACTATTTCTTGATAATTTACATTTCATAGTTTCTCTTTGCCTTCCTAATTTTTTTTTTTAAAAACTTCTTTCCTAACCTTTTCGCATTCCCTTTTGTCATCCTCTCCTTTGTTAGTGTTACATGTACTTAGTGTATGCCTTTTTCTTTAGTTTCAATTTTGCCCTTATTTCTTCATTTATCCATGATGTATCGTTACTGGCTACTTTGTTCTTGCTTTTTAGTGGGATATATTTCTCCTGGACTCTACTTAAATAGATCACCATTTTAAATGTTTCCCACTGTTCTATTTCTTTATCAGTAACATTTTCCAGTTTATTTCCCTAGTTCTATTCTCATCCCCTGAAAATCAGCTTTTTCCCCCAATTTATTATTTTGGTCTTTGTCTTACTTATGTCCTTCTCAATCTTTATCTTAAACCTTATTATGTTGTGGTCATACTGCCTAGATGTTCCCCTATGCTTATTTCTCTTATCTGTTCTGGTTCATTTCCCATTACTAGATCTAGCAGTACTTCCTCTCTTGTTGGGGTTTTTACATACTGGGTAAGAAAGGAGTCCTGCACACATTGTAAAAACGCCATTCCTTGTACCCTTTTAACCTATCTTTTCTTGCCAGTTTATTTGGTGGTAGAATAATAATCATGGGAGATTTTAACTATGTCCTTTACTCATTTCACATATTTGCTTACATACTTCTTCTTCCACCTCCTTTCCACTATTAGGTGGTCTGTAGTAAACCCCTATTAGCGTGATCGATCTCTTATCTTTTATTTCAATCCATATGGATGCTGTTTCTATCCTTCTGTTAGTTATGTCTCTTTTTTCTACTGCCATTAGGTTATCTCCAATTAGAACAGCTACTCCACCCCCTTCCTTTCCTATCCTTTCTGATTATGTTATAACCTGCAATAATTTAGCTGCCAGTCCTGTTCTTTATGTAGCCATGTTTCAGTTATTCTTACTACATATGGTTCCTCAGTACAGATTATTGCCTCCAGTTCCCCCGTTACTATCCTCCACATTGGAAATGCAGTAAACAAGTTTCATGTCATCTGCAAATGTTGAAATTATACCCTCCATACCCAACATCTTATTGAATGGCAGAGCAGACTCGAGGGGTTGTATGGCCCACTCCTGCTCCTATTTCTTATACCCAAGTCCAGGTCATTAATATATATCAAAAAGAGCAGTGGTCCTAATACTGACCCCTGGGGAACAGCATGTATACATCCCTCCAGTCTGAAAAACATCCATTCATCACTACTCTCTGCTTTCTGACCCTTAGCCAATTCTGTATCCACACTGCCACTATCCCTTTAATTCCATGGGCTTTAATTTTGCTTACAAGTCTATTATGTGGTACTTTATTAAATGCCTTTTGAAAGTCCATATACACACACATCAGCCACACTACCATCATCAACCCTCTCTGTTACTTCATCAAAGAAGTTAATCAAGTTAGGCAAACAAGATTTTCCTTTAACAAATCAGTGCTGACTTTCATTTATTAGCCCATACTTTTGCAAGTGCCAATTAATTTTGTCCCACATTATTGTCTCTAAAAGTTTCCCCACCACTGACGTTAGGCTGACTGGCCTGTAATTGCCAGGTTTATCACTCTCCCCTATTTTGAATAGCAGTGTCACATTTGCAATCCTCCAGTCGTCTGGCACCGTCCCCATATCTAAGGAGGATTGAAAGATTGTGGGCTGAGCATCCACAATTTCCTTACTTCCCTCAGTAACCTAGGATACATCCCATCTGGACCAGGTGACTTTTCTACTTTGAGTACTGCCAATCTTTTAAGTACCTCCACTTTATTTTTGTCCTACTACTTCCTCTTTTACTGCTACATTGGCAGCATGCTCTTCTCTAGTGAAGACCGATGCAAAGTATTCATTTAGTACCTCAGCCATACCCTTTACCTCCACAAGATCTCTTTTTTTGTCTCTAATCAGTCCCACCCTTCTATTTATATGTTTATAAAAGACTTTTGGGTTCTCTTTTATGCTAGCTGCTAATCTAGCCTTATACACTCATTTCCTTTTTTTTTAGATCTCCTCTGTAGTTTCTGTATTCAGCTTAGTTCTCCACTGTATTATGCACCTTACATTTGTTATAAGCCTCCTTTTACTGTTTAATTTTAATTTCTATATCTTCAGTCATCCAGGGAGCTGTAACTTTGGATGCCCTTCCTTGCCCCCTCATGGGAATGTGTCTACTCTGTACCCAAACCATCACCTTTGTAGGCCTCCCATTGTTCAATTATTGTTTTGCCTACCAATTTTTGATTCTAATCCACCTGGGCAAGATCCCTTTTTAACTCACTGAAATTAGCCCTCCTCCAATTAAGTATTTTCACATTTGACTGTTCCTTGTCCTTTTCCATAGTTATTCTAAACCTAATGATATTATGATCACTGTTCCCCAAATGCTCCCCCATCCCTACTTCATTCCCCAGAACTAGATCCAGCACTGCTTCCTTCATTGTTAGTAGCCATGATGTGGAGATGCCGGTGATGGACTGGGGTGGACAAATGTAAGGAATCTTACAACACCAGGTTATAGTCCAACAAATTTATTTTAAAATCACAAGTTTTCGGAGATTATCTCCTTCGTCAGATGAATCTGACGAAGGAGATAATCTCCGAAAACTTGTGATTTTAAAATAAATTTGTTGGACTATAACCTGGTGTTGTAAGATTCCTTACATTAATCCTTCATTGCTGGGCTGGAAACACACTGTTCAAGAAAGATCACAAACACATTTCAGGAATTCCTCCTCCTCCTCCTCCTCCTCTTTGCCCTTTACACTCACCCAGATATAAAGACAGCCAAGCTACTGCAAGAGTCACAGAGCAGATCATAGGAACAAGTTCCATTTTCTTTTGAGGGAGAGAAGACAATGTTGTAGGCCTGTGAGTGGCATGCATACTTTTAAATATAAAAGGACTGAGAAGATAAAACAGCACTGTCTTTAAAATCTGTCAGTTTGTTTGATACCTGGCACAGAGCAAAAATACATCATAATAATCTCTATAGATTTTCAGCGAGTGCTGAATTAGACACCTCTCACAAACCAAGTCTTCTTTACTCACGATCCACAATCTCTGAGATGTATCCGTTGAGTGTTCTAGTCAGGTGGTCGGCCCCACTGCCCTTCTTGCTATTCTGCGTGTATTTCTCAGTGAGGCTGGTGAACCCTGTCGCAGAACAGAAAACCGTCAGAGAGGCCGGCATTTACTTTGGTTCACTGAAACACTTTTGCCTTTCCGCCCAGCTGGCAGTCCTCCTGCTGCTGCTTTTACCTGAAATGTCAGCGAAAAGGAGGACTCCATGAAAGTGTTCCACATCAGGAATGGGCCGGTCCACCCCCTCATACACCACAAGGTCAGGCACGTTGGCGGCGATTTTGCAGATTTTATAGGTGCCAGAGAAGATGGATTTCTGCCTGCCGACCCTTAGCCGGGTGAGTGGCCGGACGAAGCTGACGGCGTGCCTGTTAGGAATGGAATCCATTTCCTTTCCCGTCCCTCCTCTCCGTCCCTCCTCTCCGTCTCCTCCTCCCCCTCTTCCCAACGGACCTCCGAGTGCCGCCGTTTGACTTTTCATCTCCTTATGACCACGTGGGCACCTATTGTGACGTAACGCGACCATCAGCTGTCAACAAACATTTCAGATTCCCTGCTCCCTGGAGAGGGAGCGGTCAGCACTGTGACGTCAGCTCTGCAGCGCCTCCTCGTTCCTATCCTGAAATGCAAGAGGGTGTTGAGTAAAGATTAGATACAGTTGCACCCACCCCGTTCTTGGACCAGCAATTTTTTTTAAGTGGCTTGTTCCAGAATTTCAAAGACGTAATCGGGACACCAACGGGTGATTGTCTTTTTACAATTACGCAGTCCCAGCCAGCCCGGAGACATATCCGGAATTGATGTGGAGATGCCAGGGGTGGACAAATGTAAGGAGACGCACAACACCCGGTTATAGTCCAACAGCTTTATTTGAAATCACAAGCTTTCGGAGCTTTGCTCCTTTGTCAGGTGAAGTGAAGAGATGCATATAGGCACAGCATATATAGTCAGAGAACAATGCCTGTGATTACAGATAATCTTTCTAACTGCCCTTTATCACACCTCGGCAGAGAGATAGACCATCGTTCGCAGCAAATTACCCAGCTTTCAGGAGAACAGCATCCACGACACCACACAACCCTGCCACGGCAACCTCTGCAAGACATGCCAGATCATCGACACAGGTACCACCATCACACGAGAGGACACCACCCACCAGGTACATGGGTCATACTCCTGTGACTCGGCCAACGTTGTCTACCTCATACGTTGCAGGAAAGGATGCCCCGGAGCATGGTACATCGGCGAGACTATGCAGACACTGCGACAACGGATGAACGGACACCGCACAACAATCGCCAGGCAGGAGGGTTCCCTCCCAGTCGGGGAACACTTCAGTAGTCAAGGACATTCAGCCTCCGATCTTCGGGTAAGCGTTCTCCAAGGCGGCCTTTGAGACACAAGACAACGCAAAATCGTCGAGCAGAAATTGATAGCCAAGTTCCGCACCCATGAGGACGGCCTCAACCGGGATCTTGGGTTCATGTCACGCTACATGTAACCCCACCTGACGTAGAGTCATCCAGACTCAAGTCGTAGGTGGCTTGTTCTCCATACACAGATGCGGCCAGACCTGCTGCGATTTCCAGCAAAAAAAAGTTATCTGTTTTTAATACAAACCCCAGCATCTGCTACATTTGACCCCTTGTGCCCCCACCTCAGTATTCTTGAATGTAATGTTTCCCTGACTAACCTGTTTGAACACCATTCACTCTTTTGATTGCTGCGATTATCTCTCTGCCGAGGTGTGATAAAGGGCAGTTAGAAAGATTATCTGTAATCTCCAGGCATTGTTCTCTGACTATATATGCTGTGCCTATATGCATCTCTTCATTTCACCTGACGAAGGAGCAAAGCTCCGAAAGCTTGTGATTTCAAATAAAGCTGTTGGACTATAACCGGGTGTTGTGCATCTCCTTACACATATCCAGAATTCACCGAGTGCACTCCCCATAACTTTATGCTTCAAAGGAGGATGGAAATTTACGGGGTACGCAAACATGATTTCCCCAAATTAACTCTCAAAAGTCTGACTTTTGCACTACAAGTTTATTTATTCCACTGCCTGACCTTGTGAGGTGGACACATTACAGTCATATATTCCTTTGTTGGTTAAGTTTAAGGAATCAAAGAAAGGTTACAGCACGGAAGGAGTCCATTCGGCCCATCGAGTCCGCGCCTGCTCTATTCAAGAGCAATCCAGCTAGCCTCACTCCCCCACCTATCCCCGAAGCCCTGCACATTTTCCCTTTCACGTACTTATCCAGTTCTCTTTTGAAGGCCATGATTGAATCTGCCTCCACGACCCCCCTCAGGCAGTGCATTCCAGATCCTAACCACTCGCTGTGTAAAAATGTTTTTCCTCATAGTCACAAAACATATTTGAAAGTTCTTTATCTGAATGCATGTAGCATTCGTAACAAAATGGACGAGTTAACGGCACAAATAACTACGTATGGGTATGATCTTGTGGCCATTACAGAAACATGGCTGCAGGGTGACAACGACTGGGAATTAAATATGCCAGGGTATTTAACAATCAGGAAGGACAGGCAGGAAGGAAGGGGAGGTGAGGTGGCTATGTTAATAAAGGAAGGAATCACTGTAATACAGAGAAATGATATTGGGACAAAGAATCAGGATAATGAAACAGTTTGGGTAGAGATAAGGAATAATAAGGGGAAAAAAACACTAGTGGGCATAGTATATAGGCCTCCTAATAGTTGCAACTCTGCTGGAAGAAGTATTAATCAGGAAATAGTCGGGGCATGTAATAAGTGAACAGCTATAATTATGGGGGATTTTAACTATCATATTAACTGGACAAATCAAATTGGGCAGGGCAGCCTTGAGGAAGAGTTTATTGAGTGTATTAGGGATGGATTTCTTGAGCAGTATGTAACTGATCCTACAAGGGGGCAAGCAACCTTGGACCTGGTCCTGTGTAATGAGCCAGGATTAATTAATAATGTCCTAGTTAAGGATCCCCTTGGAATGAGTGACCATAACATGGTTACATTCCATATCCAATTAGAGGGTGAGAAGGTTGGTTCTCAAACAAGCGTACTGAGCTTGAATAAAGGAGACTATGATGGTATGAGAGCGGAATTGATTAAAGTGGACTGGGAAAATAGATTAAAGGGTAAGACGGTACATAAGCAGTGGTGTTCATTTAAGGAGTTATTTTACAACTTCCAAAAAATATATATTCCACTGAGGAAAAAAGGGTGTAAAAGAAATGACAGCCATCCGTGGCTCAGTAAAGAAATTAAGGATAGTATCGGACTAAAAACAAGGACATATAAGGTAGCCAAACTTAGTGGGAGGATAGAAGATTGGGAAGTCTTCAAAAGACAGCAAAAAGTAACGAAAGGATTGATTAAGAAAGGGAAGATAGATTATGAAAATAAATTAGCAAAAAATATAAAAACAGATAGCAAGAGTTTCTACAGTTATATAAAAAGAAAAAGGGTGGCTAAGGCAAACATAGGTCCCTTAGAGGATGAGACCGGGAAATTAATGGTGGGAAACATGGAGATGGCAAAAATGCTGAACAAATATTTTGTTTCAGTCTTTACGGTAGAGGACACTAAGAATATCCCAACACTGGACAAACAGGGGGCGCTGGGGGGGAGGAGCTAAATACAATTAAAATCACTAAGGAATTGGTACTCAGTAAATTAATGGGACTCAAGGCGGATAAATCCCCTGGACCTGATGGCTTACATCCTAGGGTCTTGAGGGAATTGGCAGTAGGGATTGTGGATGCTTTGGTAATAATTTTCCATAATTCTCTGGACTCGGCAAAGGTCCCGGCAGATTGGAAAACTGCTAATGTAACACCCTTATTTAAAAAGGATAGTAGGCAGAAGGCTGGAAATTATAGACCAGTTAGCCTAACATCTGTGGTGGGTAAAATTTTGGAGTCTATTATTAAGGAGACAGTAGCGGAACATTTGGATAAACATAATTTAATAGAACAAAGTCAGCATGGCTTTACGAAGGGGAAGTCATGTCTGACAAATTTGTTTGAGTTCTTTGAGGACATAACGTACAGGGTGGATAAAGGGGAACCAGTGGATGTAGTGTATTTAGACTTCCAGAAGGCATTCGACAAGGTGCCACATAAAAGATTATTGCTCAAGATAAAGAATCACTGGATTGGGGGTAATATTCTGGCATGGGTGGAGGATTGGTTATCTAACAGGAAGCAGACAGTTGGAATAAATGTTTCATTCTCGGACTGGCAACCAGTAGGCAGTGGTGTTCCGCAGGAGTCGGTGCTGGGTCCCCAACTCTTTACAATCTATATTAATGATTTGGAGGAGGGGACCGAGTGTAACATATCAAAGTTTGCAGATGATACAAAGATGGGAGGGAAAGTAGGGAGTGAGGAGGACATAAAAAACCTACAAGGGGATATAGACAGGCTGGGTGAGTGGGCGGAGATTTGGCAGATGCAATACAATATTGGAAAATGTGAGGTTATGCACTTTGGCAGGAAAAATCAGAGAGCAAGTTATTATCTTAATGGCGAGAAACTGGAAAGTACTGCAGTACAAAGGGATCTGGGGGTCCTAGTGCAAGAAAATCAAAAAGTTAGTATGCAGGTGCAGCAGGTGATCAAGAAGGCCAACGGAATGTTGGCGTTTATTGCTAGGGGGATAGAATATAAAAACAGGGAGGTATTGCTGCAGTTATATAAGGTATTGGTGAGACCGCACCTGGAATATAAGGTATTGGTGAGACCGCACCTGGAATACTGCATACAGTTTTGGTGTCCATACTTAAGAAAAGACATACTTGCTCTCGAGGCAGTACAAATCCCGGGGATGAGGGGGCGGACATATGAGGAGAGGTTGAGTAGATTGGGACTCTACTCATTGGAGTTCAGAAGAATGAGAGGCGATCTTATTGAAACATATAAGATTGTGAAGGGGCTTGATCGGGTGGATGCGGTAAGGATGTTCCCAAGGATGGGTGAAACTAGAACTAGGGGGCATAATCTTAGAATAAGGGGCTGCTCTTTCAAAACTGAGATGAGGAGAAACTTCTTCACTCAGAGGGTAGTAGGTCTGTGGAATTTGCTGCCCCAGGAAGCTGTGGAAGCTACATCATTAAATAAATTTAAAACAGAAATAGTCAGTTTCCTAGAAGTAAAGGGAATTAGGGGTTACGGGAAGCGGGCAGGAAATTGGACATGAATTTAGATTTGAGGTTAGGATCAGATCAGCCATGATCTTATTGAATGGCGGAGCAGGCTCGAGGGGCTGATTGGCCTACTCCTGCTCCTATTTCTTATGTTCTTATGTTCTCATGTCACCTTTGGTTCTTTTGCCAATCACCTTAAATTTATGTCCTCTGGTTCTTGACCCTTCCGCCAAAGGGAACAGTTTCTCTCTATCTACTCTGTCTGGACCCTGAATGATTTTGAATACCTCTGTCAAATCTCTTCACAACCATCTCTGTTCCGAGGAGAACAACCTCAGCTTCTCCAGTCTGTCCACAAAACTTAAGTTCCTCATCCCTAGAATCATTCCAGTAAATCGTCTCTGCAAGGCCTTTGCATCTTTCCTAAAGTGTGGTGCCCAGAACTGGACACAATACTCCAGTTGTGGCTGAACCAGAGTTTTATAAAGGTTCATCATGACTTCCATACTTTTGTACTCTATGCCTCTGTTTATAAAGTCCAGGATCCAGTATGCTTTTTAACTGCTTTCTCAACCTGCCCTGCCACATTCAACGATTTGTGCACATATACCCCGCAGATCTCTCTGTTCCTATACCCCCTTTAGAGTTGTGCCCTCTAGTTTATATCGCCTCTCCCCGTTCTTCCGACCGAAAAAGTAAACATGACAATAAGCAGGTGCGCAAATCTGGCAGAAAGCAGTAACAGATGGAGTTTTTGTCTATGATTACCACAAATCTGAGTCTTGCTCCCATCCCAAAATGAGTATAAGAAAAAGTGGGAAAATGACTAGGGATATGCCTTGTGGTTTTTCTCTGCATTGCCTCTTATGTGAATATTTCCCATCTGTCTCAGTGACCACAACTGGACACAATACTTAAGGTGCAGTCTGACCAGAGTACGATACAATTTGGTAATGACTTTCTCTGACTTGGATTTTGCTGCTTTGGATATATAGGGCGTCATTTTAGCACCAGCCAGCATGTGCGTTCCTGGCGGGGGGGCTCCGAAAATCGGAGAATCCCGGCGCGGGACCGGAGCCCGCCTCGAACCCGCGCACTTCCGGGTTCCCCGCTGACGCGCCGGCGTGCACGCGCAGCCCCCGCTGGTGGGAATCCCGCAGGCAATTAAAGCCAGCGGGGTTCCACTTGACAGTATTTATTTTGCTATTTCAGGTCATTAACTGACCTAATTAAGGGATTATGTGAGGAGGGGTGGGATTTTGGAGCAAACTGGGACTGTTTCCCATACTGGGGGAAACACTCCCAGGTCAAATGGACGTGTTGCAGCTGTCAGCCTGTGGCAGCTGCAAAGGTCCATTTGACAGGTGGGGGGGGGAGACCCTCACCCATTGCAGGAGGCCACTCTGTCACTTGGGACAAAGTTTGGCCTCCACCACCCTCCTCCTGACAGTCAAAGTCACCAACCTGCACACTTACCCCAGGGTCCAGAGACATGTACCTACCTTGCGGACCCCCTCAGATCTACATCTTGTGGATGGGGGCCGCCATAGCTGCAGTCATGACCTCCTCGGAGGGCGAACAGCATCACCAGCCTCACCAGCCTCGCCATCCACGCCGTCCACCTCTGACACGTGGAGCTCCACAACAGAGTGCTGTGACACATCCACCTGTACAGCAGGAGGGAGGGCTACCACAGAGAGAGATGCGTCGCAGAGGGCACTACCCTCGCCACAGGGTCCACAGACCAAGGCTCAGCTTCCTGGACCTCTCTGAGCAGCAGTGCGCATGGAGGCTCAGAGTCACTCGACATGTAGTCGTGGACATCTGCAGCCTCTTTCATGCTGACCTGCTCCCGGCTGGCCCGAGCACCATCTTCCTACCTGTCGCTGTCAAAGTCACCACTGCCCTCAACAACTTCTCCTCCGCATCCTTCCAGGGTGCAACCGGGGACATCACCGACGTCTCTCAGTCGTCTGCGCAAAAGAGCCCTGCAAATACACCTACACCCACTCTGCAGTGACACAATGGGTGGCATCAGTTGTGGGTCCTCATAGTGATCCTCAGGAGAGGGCATTATTGCACAAACCAGACAGGATTCGCGAAGACGTGGCAGTAGTGGTGCCAATATAATATGTAATGTGAGTTGGTCAGAAATTCAATATAAGTAACACCCATGACAAACCCTCAAACACCCTTGTGCATCCTCTTCATGCTCACAACACGTTTGCCTTACACTGCCTACTGCACATATGTGATGCATGCCCTGTGGCTGCAGCACAGGTAGTGGCAGGTTGAGTGAGGCTGGCCGTGAAAGAGATGCACGAGAGGGTGAGTATGAGAGAGAGCCATGAGATTGTATGAGGATTGGGTTGAGTGGTAGTGGCGGGATGAGTACTGGCGAGGTGAGTAGGTGCAGGTAAGATGAGGATGAGGTTTGAGTGGGTATGAGGGGTGATGTGACAGAGTAGTGTTGGCAGTGCAGAAGGAGATGTGGGGTGGGGGCGGTGATGTCGCAGACGGAGTGTAGGGGAAAGACTACGTGTACTCACTTTGGCTGACCTACTGAGGTCATTGGAGCGCCTCCTGCACTGCATGCAGGTGGGCGATATGTTGGTTGCGCTGGTGACCTCCTCTGCCACCTCGAGCCAGGCCTTCCTGGTGGCAGAGGCAGGCCGCTTCCTCCCGCCCGCTGGGGGGAAGATCTCTGTCCTCCCCCCTCCTCCTCACCCCATGTATTGATACCTGGAGTGAGGCATCATTAAACTGGGAGCAGCCTTCCCCCGGGCTGCTCCATGCTGTAATTTTTGCTATTTGTTGCAGCATCTGTCAGTGGAGGACTGCCCCTTTAAATAGAGCGCCTCCAGCTGACAGATCTTACTGTGCATGCGCAGCCCGCCCGACGCGCAGATCAGCAGTGGGGAACACGGAGGAGCAGGTAAGTGGATCCAATTACTGGATTGGATGCTACAATCGCGCGGGAAGCTGACTAATTTCACCGGGCGCGTTACCCACGCGCCCGATAGCCCCCCCGCCGAGAACCTGCAGCCCTGCTAACTTCGGGCCCATAGGGCTCGATATTAGCACCCGCTATCGGGTGTGTTCCTGGCGGGGGGGCTCCGAAAATCGGGGAATCCCGAAGCGGGTCGGGAGCCTGGCTCCAACCCGCCCACTTCCGGGTTCCCCACAGACGCGCTGACATGCGCGCGCAGCCCCCGCATGTGGGACTCCCGCAGGCAATTAAAGCCAGCGGGGTGCCACTTAACAGTATTTATTCTGGTATTTCAGGTCTTCAACAGACCTGATTAAGGGAATATTTCAGAAGGGGTGGGATTTTACAAACAACTTGGACTGTTTCCCATACTGGGGGAAACACTCCCAGTTGAAATGGACGTGTTGCAGCTATCAGCCTGTGGCAGCTGCAAAGGTCCATTTGACAGGTGCAGGGGGGGGAGACCCTCACTCATTGCAGGAGGCCACTCTTTCACTTGGGACAAAGTCTGGCCTCCACCACCCTCCTCCTAACAATCAAATTCATCATCTTGCACACTTACCCCGAGGTCCAGAGACATGTACCTACCTTGCGGACCCCCTCAGATGTACATCTTCAGGATGGGGGGCGCCGTAGCTGCAGTCATGACCTCCTCGGAGGACGAACAGCATCACCAGCCTCGCCGGGACAGTGCTGTGACACATCCACCCGCACAGCAGGAGGGAGGGCAACCGCAGAGAGAGATGCGTCGCAGGGGGCACTACCCTCGCCATAGGGTCCACAGACCGAGGCTCAGCTTCCTGGACCTCTCTAAGCAGCAGTGCACACGGAGGCTCAGAGTCACTCGACATGTAGTCGTGGACATCTGCAGCCTCTTTCATGCTGACCTGCTCCCGGCTGGCCCGAGCACCATCTTCTTACCTGTCGCTGTCAAAGTCACCACTGCCCTCAACAACTTCTCCTCCGCATCCTTCCAGGGTGCCACTGGGGGCATCGCCGACGTCTCTCAGTCGTCTGCACAAAAGAGCCCTGCAAATACACCTACACCCACTCTGCAGTGACACAATGGGTGGCATCAGGTGTGGGTCTACATTGTGATCCTCAGGAAAGGGCATTATTGCATAAACCAGACAAGATTCGCAAATATAATATGTGATGTGAGTTGGTCAGAAATTAAATACAAGTAAAAACCTTGACAAACCCTCAAACACCCTTGTGCATCCCCTTCATGCTCACGACACGTTTGCCTTACGCTGCCTACTGCACATATGTGATACATGCCCTGTGGCTGCAGTACAGGTAGTGGCAGGTTGAGTGAGGCTGACCGTGAAAGAGATGCATGAGAGGGTGAGTATGAGATAGAGCCATGAGATTGTATGAGGATTGGGTTGAGTGGTAGTGGTGGGATGAGTACTGTCGAGGTGAGTAAGTGCAGGTAAGATGAGGATGAAGTTTGAGTGGGTGTGAGGGGTGATGTGACAGAGTAGTGTTGGCAGTGCAGAAGGAGATGTGGGGTAGGGGCGGTGATGTGGCAGATGGAGTGTAGGGGAATGAGTAAGTGTACTCACTTTGGCTGACCTACTTAGGCCATTGCAGCGCCTCCTGCACTGTATGCAGGTGGGCGATATGTTGGTGGTGCAGGTGACCTCCTCTGCCACCACGAGCCAGGCCTTCTTGGTGGCAGAGGCAGGCCGCTTCCTCCCGCCCGCTGGGGGGAAGATCTCTGTCCTCCCCCTCCTCCTCACCCCATCCAATGATACCTGGAGTGAGGCATCATTAAACCTGGGAGCAGCCTTCCCCCTGGGCTGCTCCATGCTGTATTTTTTCCTATTTCTTGCAGCATCAGTCAGTGGAGGACTGCCCCTTTAAATAGAGCTCCTCCAGCTGACAGACCTTACTGCGCATGCGCAGTCAGTCCGACGCGCAGCTCAGCAGCGGGGAACCCGGAAGACCAGGTAAGTGGATCCAATTAGGCTGCGAACGCGCGCGGGGCAGACTGATTTCACCGGGCGCGTAATTCACGCACCCAATAGACCCCCTGCCGCGAACCCGCCGCCCTCCTAATATCGAGTCCATTGTTCAACACTCTAATGACTTTACTGATTCCTGCCTGCATTGTTTAGGTGTGTTGAGTGTTTCACTCATCCTTATCTATTTCAACTTCATCCTTAGTTGCTAAAACTACCGTTGTACCATTGTTTAAAAAGGGAGAAAAGGATAGACCAAGTAATTATAGGCCAGCCAGCCTTACCTTGGTTGTGGGCAAATTATTGGAAACAATTCTGAGGGACAGTATAAATAGTCACTTAGAAAGGCATGGATTAATCAAGGACAGTCAACATGGATTTGTTATGGGAAGGTCATGTCTGACTAACTTGATTGAATTTTTTGAGGAGGTAACAAGGAGGGTCGATGAGGGTAGTGCGTTTAATGTAGTCTACATTGATTTTAGCAAGGCTTTTGACAAGGTCCCACATGGCAGACTGGTCAGAAACGTAAAAGCCCATGGGATCCAAGGGAAAGTGGCAAAATTGGCTAAGTGCATGAAGCAAAGGGTAATGGTCGACAGGTGTTTTTGTGACTAGAAGGCTGTTTCTGGTGAGGTTCCACAGGGTTCAGTAGTAGGTCCCTTGCTTTTTGTGGTATATATTAACGATTTAGACCTAAATGTAAGGGGCATGATTAAGAAATCTGCAGATGATACAAAAATTGGCCATGTGAGGAGGAAAGCTGTAGACTGCAGGAAGATATCATTGGGCTGGTCAGGTGGGCAAAAAACTGACAAATGGAATTCAATCCTGAGATGTGTGAGGTAATGTATTTGGGGAGGGCAAGCAAGGTGAGGGAGTACACAATAAATGGGAAGATACTGAGAAGTGTAGAGGAACATAGGGACCTTGGAGTGCATGTCCACAGATCCCTGAAGGTAGCAGGACAGGTAGATAAGGTGGTTAAAAAGGCATACGGGATACTTTCCTTTGTCAGCCGAGGCACAGAATATAAGAGCAGGGAGGTTATGCTAGAACTGTATAAAACACCAGTTAGGCCACAGCTTGAGTGCTGCATACAGTTCTGGTCACCACATTACAGGAAAGGTGTGATTGCACTAGAGAGGGTACAGAGGAGATTTACGAGGATGTTGCCAGGACTGGTGAATTTTAGCTGTGAGGAAAGATTGGATAGGCTGGGATTGTTTTCATTGGAACCGAGGAGGCTGAGGGGTGATTTAATTGATGTTTATAAAACTATGAGGGTCCTAGATAGAGTGAATGGGAAGGACCTATTTCCCTTAGTAGGGGGGGGGGGTCAATAACCGGGGGCATAGATTTAAAGTAATTGGTAGAAGGATTAGAGGGGCGCTGAGGAGAAATTTTTTCACCCAGAGCCTGAAAGAGTGGTAGAGGCAGAAACCCTCATTGCATTTAAAAAGTACTTGAATGTGCACTTGGAGTGCCATAACCTACAGGGCTACAGACCAAGTGCTGGAAAGTGGGATTAGGCTCTTTTTCGGCCAGCACGGACACAATGGGCTGAATGGCCTCCTTCTGTGCCATAACTTTCTATGACTCTATGACACTAAAACAAATTCTGTAATTTCTGAGCTGCCTCCTTTGAGTCCACTGCGCCTCTTAGTTTTGCATTAATTGCAAACTTAACCTGTATGCATTGGGTTTTGACATCCAAGTTGTCGATGTAAATTTAAGACAGTAGTGGTTCCCAACACCAATTCCTGGGACAGCCCACTCAGTTCTTCCTCTCCTCACTCTGATGTACTTGTTGTTTTGTACCCTTCACCCAATCTGTTATTTATACCCAAGATTCACCCAGAATTGCCATAGCTTTGAGCTTAACTAATAGCCTTTGATGTGTAACATTGTTAAATGCTTTTTGGAACAAAACGTCATAATGCTTAGCACAGTCCACTTATGATGTCCTTTCCTCAAAGTAGTCAAGGAGAGTGGCCAGGCAGGATCTTTCCCTTCTGAATCCATGTTGACTGCCATTTACTAAGTTATTATTATATAGATAATCTTCAATATAATTACAACTTATAATTGATTTCGTTAATTTACAAGAGATAGAAATAAGACTGATGGGTCTGTAGTTGCTTGTGTCCAATTTGTCACCCATTTTGCATATAGGCACCATGTTTGCCTGTTTCCAATCTATTGGTACCTCCCCAATGTCCCTCTTTACGATTGTCTATGATTCACAAATCTCCTCCTTAGTCTCCTTAAGTACTCTAAATGCCACCTATTTATTGTTTTTGAACCCTTCTGGTCTTTTTGCGTTTCCATCTCATTTATATTGATGTCATTCATTTTGCCTAGGTTAACTCTAATTGGGAAGAACATTTTGCTCATGTCTTCTTTCTCTTGTGAATACTTGGAGGAAGTAATCATTCAGAACATTTACTGCCTTCTGGTTATCCTCTGATCCAAGTCCATTTCCATCGTTTATAGTTCAATGGAAAAGAAAATCGGGCAGGGTGTGAATCGGACCGGGTGTAAATCTGGCTGCCAATTTGCTATCGCTCATTTTGTGCTACTGCCCAACACCCATTTTCTTTTCCGGTTTTGCTCCGGTCGATTCACAAGCAGCAGGGCTGCAACACACACAGGATGTAAAGTAGCCCTGGAGCATGCACACTCTAATCGGTAACACTACGCAATAGGTAAAGTGGTCACTGGAGTGCAGAGGATTGTGGATATTGTAGCTGCCATTATTGACCAATTACCGCGAGGATTGATGTCAGACGACCAATGGCATGGGGGCAGGGCAGTTGGAGGCAATAGGTCATCTGATGAAACCTCTGGGGATCTGGACCAACCAGAGTTGGTGATCAGTAGAATAACCCTAGTCTTAGGTTGGAAGTTTTTTACATTAGAGATGCCTAACCAGTTCTTTGTATAGTTTTCTACCTCCCATTGGAACAATTTAATTTGCCCCCAGACATCCTTGACAGATATGGTTATGCCACTTTCTTTCCTGTTCACGCCATCTTTTCTGAACATTCAGTATCCCTCAATGTTATACTTATTCCTATCCTCTGGAGTTAGCCATGCTTCTGATATTCCTACTATGTCATAGCTCTTTGCTGCCACAACAGCCTCCAGATGTAACCTATTTTCTAATGCTTTTAGCATTCCAATATACGTACATCTTAATGTAGATTTGCCACCTTTCTTGGCCCCCAGTATCTGCCTTTTTCTAGTCTCTGGTTCATTTATGTATCATTGAGTTATGGTGTCTATATTTACCTGTTAACTACCTCCTGGCCTACATTCATTCTCTTTTGGGATCCTGTTTCCTCCAT
Organism: Heptranchias perlo; assembly: GCF_035084215.1. Lineage (NCBI taxonomy): Eukaryota > Metazoa > Chordata > Chondrichthyes > Hexanchiformes > Hexanchidae > Heptranchias > Heptranchias perlo. The sequence continues at coordinate 41,332,739 of NC_090331.1, read as the reverse complement.
GCCTGCTCCCCAACTATCTAGTTTAAATGATTTTCAATTGCTGTCTCAATGTTCCTAACATCTCCTTGTCCCTACTAGGGTTAGATGCAGCCCATCTCTCACGTACCAATCTTTTTTATTCTGAAAGTAACGCTGGTTATTCATGAAGGCTACATCGGTGTTTTTGCACCATTTTGTTAGCTACTTGTTTATGTCCTCAACTTTCTTTGTGAATTCTTCTCCTTTTCCAAACATTGGAAGCATGCCAGAGAACACTACTTTACATTCCCTATTTTGATTTTTGAGGTGATCCTCGTGCAAGGGACTTTTAAGGCCCCTAAATTATTTCTCCTTGTGTTGCATATGCTAACATGGGCAACCATAACTAGATCTCTTCCTGTCCCCTTCAATGTCCTGTATCCTTTCCCTAATATGCACTGCTCTAGTTCCACGTAAATAGTTCACCAACCTGTGGGTATTATCTTTACAACGCATGTCCAGTACATGGTCAATGACTTCTTCTGGTGCATTTAGCTCCTTTGAGTTTTAAAATGGGGAAGCTGGAGGCAATAATCCGTAGTGAGGAACCAGATGTAGTAGGAATAACTGAAACATGGCTACATAAAGAAGGACAGGACTGGCAACTAAGTATTGCAGATTATAACATATTCAGAAACGATAGAGAAGGAAGAAGGGGAGGTTGTGGAATTAGCTGTACTAATTAGAGATGACATAATGGCTGTAGAAGAAAGGGACCTAACTAACAGAAGGATAGAAACAGAATCCATATGGATTGAAATAAAAGATAAGAAGGGATCAATCACGCTAATAGGGGTATACTACAGATCACCTAATAGTGGAAAGGAGGCGGAGGAAGAAGTATGTAAACAAATATGTGAAATGAGTAAAGGACATAGAATAATAACCATGTGAGATTTTACCTACAAATAAATTGGCAAGAAGAGGTAGGTAAAGGGTTACAGGAATGGAGTTTTTACAATGTGTGCAAAACACCTTTCTTACTCAGTATGTGAACAGCCCAACGAGAGAGGAAGCACTGCTGGATCTAGTAATGGGAAATTAACCAGAACCGATAAGAGAAGTAAGCTTGGGGGACATCTAGGCAATAGCAATCACAATATAATAAAGTTTAAGATAAAGATTGAGAAGGACATAAGTAAGACAAAGACCAAAGTAATAAATTGCAAAAAAAGCTGATACTATGGGGATGAGAATGGAACTAGGGAAAATAAACAGGAAAAATTTACTGACAAACAAAGAAATAGAATAGCAGTGGGAAACATTTAAAACAGTGATCAACAGAGTCCAGGAGAAATATGTCCCACCTGAAAGCAAGAAAAAACTATCCAATAATGACCATGGATGAATAAAGAAATAAGGGCAAAATTGAAACTAAAGAAAAAGGCATACACTAAGTACATAGACAACAAAGGAAAGGATGACCAAAGGGAATACGAAAAGGTTAGGAAGGAAGCCAAAAAAATAATTAGGAAGGAAAAGAGAAACTACAAAATTAATTATCAACAAATATAAAAAGAAATAGTAAAGTATTCTACAGACACATAAATAACAAAAGGAAAATCAGGATAGGGATAGGGCCACTAAGGGATACACATGATAAACTCACAGGTAATGACAGCGAAATGGCAGAAATATTAAATAATTACTTTGCCTCAGTATTTACCAGGAAGACTAACATGGTGGGCATGATATTAGAAGAGATTTAAAAAGATATAAAGGCATTTAAGATAGAAAGGGGGGAGATATTTGATACACTAATCAAACTTAGAGAGGATAAAACCCCTGGTCCAGATGTATTGCATCCATGCATACTAAAAGAAGTTAGGGAAGAGATAGCAGAGGCACTATTACATTTATATATAAATTCAATAGAAAAGGGAATAGTGCCAGAGGACTGGTGGACAGCTAATGTGATTTCTATTTTTGAAAAGGGAGATAGAACAAGTCCAAGGAACTATAGACCAATTAGCTTAACGTCAGTGGTCGAAAAATTAATGGAATCATTACTCAAAAATGTAATAGAAAAACATCTAGAAACCGAAAATATAATAAAGAATAGTCAGATTTCAAAAGGGAAAGTCATGCTTGAACAACCTCATTGAATTCTTTGAAGAAGTAACAGAAAGGGTAGACTAGGGTAATGTAGTAGATATAATATATTTGGATTTTCAAAAGGCCTTCAATAAGGTATTGCATAGTAGACTCATGACTAAGGTCAGAGCATGTGGAGTCAGGGGACAAGTAGGAGAGTGGACAGCAAGCTGGCTACAAAACAGAAAAGAGAGTTGGGATTAAAGGTAGTTACTCAGACTGGCAAAAGGTGGGAAGTGGTGTTCCAAAAGGATCGGTGCTGGGACCACTGTTGTTCACCATTTATATAAACGATTTGGACTCGGGAATTGGAAGTACAATTTCAAAATTTGCGGACTACACAAAATTGGGGGGGTATTGTTTATACTGAGGAGAACTGTGACAGGAAGACATTAATAAACTTGCACAATGGGTAACTGGCAAATGAATTTTAATATAGACAAGTGTGAGGTGGTACATTTTGATAGGAATAATAAGGAGGCCACATACTCCTTGGAAAATATGAGTCTAAATGGGGTAGAGGAGCGGAGGGTCTGGGGGTATAGGTACACAAATCACTAAAAGTAACAATGCAGGTTAATAATGCCATTTAAAAAAAGCAAACCAAGCACTGGGGTTCATTTCTAGAGGGATAGAATTGTAAAGCAGGGAAGTTATGTTAAACTTGTATAGAACCTTGGTTAGAGCACACTTGGAGCACTGCGAAAAGCTCTGATCTCCATCTTACAAAAAGGATATAGAGGCACTGGAGAAGGTACAAAAAAGATTTACTAGGATGATACCAGAACTGGGCAGTTATACCTATCAGGAAAGATTGAACAGGCTGGGGCTCTTTTCTCTAGAAAGGAGAAGACTGAGGGGTGACCTGATAGAAGTCTTTAAGATTATGAAAGGGTTTGATAGGGTAGACGTAGAGAAGATGTTTCCATTTGCAGGGGAGTCCAGAACTAGGGGCCATAAATATAAGATAGTCACCAATAAATCCAATAGAGAATTCAAGAGAAACTTCTTTACCCAGAGAGTGGTTAGAATGTGGAACTCGCTACCACAAGGAGCAGTTGAGGTGACTAGCATAGATGCATTTAAGGGGAAGCTAGTTTAACACATGAGGGAGAAAGGAATAAAAGGATATATTGATGGGGTTAGATGAAGAAGGGTGGAAAGAGGCTCATGTGGAGCATAAACACTGGAAAGTGCTGTACATGCTATGTAATTCTATGTAACAATCAACAAAATTGATATCAGAATTTAAGCCATGATCCCTCCACTGCCCTGCTGCTATCGTACCCCAGTTTAGACATATATTAGCATTGAGCATTGTTTCTGTTTGTTGTTCTGTTGCGTATTCATATATTCTTGTCGTTTTTATTTGTATGTAAAGTTGCACGCCACTTGAGACTCTTTACCCCTCATATGCCAATATATAACACAGTACTGAGCCATTGAAGACATGTGAGATTAGAGGATAATGATCTGTATTATGGAGTGTAAGGTTGTGGGTTGATATTCTGTCATTTTACACTTTACTAAGCAGAATTATGGTTGTCAGCGTGGCTCGATTAATAGCATTCTCACCTCTAGGCCAGTACTTCCTGGGTTCCAACCCCACTTCAGAACTTGAGTGCATAATCTAGGATGACATTGCAGTATGAGGGAGTGCTGCATTGTCAGAGATCCTCTGGTACTATTTGATTCCTATTCAAAGAAGAGAAGAGTTCCCTTCGTGTCATGGTGTCATCTTCCCTCAGCCAAAAGCATCATATTGCTGTTTGTGGGATCTTGTTGTGCACCGATGGCTGCTGCCTTTGCATATATAATAAAAATCATTGCATTTCAAAAAGTAATTCATTGCATGTGAAGCACCATGAGATGTTTCTGAGACACCATATAAGTGCTAGTTTTTCATTCGTTCTTCTGAAGGCACTGCAATTTCTGGTCCGGTCTGTTTTTGTCTGGCAGAAACTAAAGCACAGGAGGAGGCCATTTGGCCTTCTGTGACTGTGCTGATACTAGCTGTTCAACTGGAACTGTCTACTCTAATCCAATTTCTCTGCCCTTTCCCTGTATTCTTTTATGTTCCTCCTTTTCAATTATTATCCAATTCCTTTTTAAATGATGTTATAGTCCCAAACTCTATATCCACTTGTGGTAAACCAGTCCATGTTCTCATAATCCTCTGTGAAAAAAAAATCTTCTCACTTCCCCCTTTATTATTCTTGTGATAATCCTGAGTTTATGCCCCCTTGTTACCGAATTACCAATCAGTGGAAACAATCTACTGTTTAGGACCTATCTTCTTAGGACCTATCATATTCTTGAAAAACTATTTTTAAGAAGTATGTCATGTCATTCTTGGTTTCCTTTTTGGTATTTTTTAAATTGTTACTATTACTGATTTAAATCATTTTTTTGGAGGTTTGTGGATTTGTCAACTGCTCTGGAAGTTGTGAAGACCTTTATGCAGTACTCTCTTTGTTTTCCGTACTATATAGTGTGTAGCTGATTTGTATTGGTTCTCAGGAGTAGTGTTTTGCCATGAAGGTTGGTTGTGCAGCTCCATCTGCAAATAGTTTAGTTCTCTTTCTTGTTGCACTGAGTCCCATATTGAAAGTTAATAGTTAAAAGTTGATTCCTGGAATTAGAGGGTTGTCCTATAAGGCTAGATTGAGTAGAAGGGGCTTATATTCTCTGGAGTTAGAAGAATGAGAGGTGACCTCATTTAAATGTATAAAATTCTTAGAGGGCTTGACAGGGTAGGTGCTGAGAGGCTGTTTTCCCTGGCTCGGTAGTCAAGAACTAGGGGGCATAGTCTCAAGATAAGGGGTTGGGGGCCTTTTATGACCGAGATGAGGAAACATTTCTTCACTCAGAGGGTTGTGAATCTTTGGAATTCTCTATCCCAGAAGGTTGTGGATGCTCAGTCATTGAGTATATTCAAGACTGAGATCAATAGATTTTTGGACACCAAGGGAATCAAGGGATATGGGGATAGGACAGGAAAGTGGAGTTGAGGTAGAAGATCAGCCATGATCTTTATGAATGGTGGAGCAGGCTCAAGGGGCTATATGGCCTACTCCTGCTCCTATTTCTTATGTTCTTATGTTCTTATAAGTCAGGTTTCTTGGTATAAGATTTACTTTGTCCTGTTAATGGTATATTTTATGGGAAATGTATTTATTGTGTGTGATATATATCGTGTGTGAGTCTTGATCTTTTTAGTCCTTTAAAGTGTGTTTGTTTGATGGACTTTTTCTGTTTTCATCCTACTATATGTTTTGAACAGTGAATTGCACATGGGATATTGTTAACATTAAATAAAATAATGTTAAGTATTTGGTTTTGTCTATTGTTATGTAATTTGTTTAAAAGACAGAATTGAACTCTGTGGTCTTTTTTGGTATCCTGAAGTTAACATAATAAAGAGTCTGTAAAACTGAACATAAGATTTGGGTGTCATGAAAAGTTTTATTCATGCTTACTGTTTATGCCTTAGAAGCTTTGCATTAGTTACTTGCTTAAAACATGCTTAATTTCAAACAGGGATATTAGACTTGGAATTCTTCTTTTAAACAGACCCTTTAAAGCTGAACCAAAGGTCTTAAATATGTATTGATTACACTTATTCATTCAAATATATACAAATTATTTTATAGAAAAATAATTTCCTAAAATAAATCTAAACAGATATTTTTGGTATTTTGTACCATACAGAATTGATGAGATGACTCTTTAGTTCTCATACTATTCCTTTTAAGTATCCTTTTGATAACATTTATTTACTTCAAATCCTACTTCAAAACAGCACATTACATTTTGAGTCAATTCCTTTGCATGCAAAGCATTATGGCTTCATGTGACATTCTGTGTCACTTGCTGAACAAAAAGCTGTAAATATTTCATTAAGACATAGCCAATGTTGCAACACAAAATGCTAAATTGAAATCAGTCTCTTCTTTTACTTGTACTCGCTGAAGAATTCTATTTCAGAATCCCTGTGGAGAGAGCAGCAGTTAGATTCATTTCTCAGTAACACTTAGGAAATTAATCTGCATATAGACTTGTGGATAATATTACCCAAATCAAGCAGTATGTATAACCTGGCTACATCTCAGACCCCAACTTTTTAAAATTGGCAAATATGAGATTTCCAGCTTGGTAAAAGAAAAACCACGAGAATTAGAAATCAGAAATCAAAACACAGCCTTCATTAGAACAGGGTTCAACCTGAAATGTTGACCATCCTTCCTATTCAGATGCTGGCTAACCTGCTACTCATTATCCAGCAGTTCCTATTTGGATTTCAGATATATAGTGAGATGTGGAAACTCAAATACATGAAACTACTCTTTCAAGCTTCCAGAGCACTTTAACTTATAATAGTTCTGATGAAAGGTCATCATCCAGAAACTTTGGGCTCAATTTTAAAAGGGTGATGGGATGGCAGCTGGGGGGGGGGGGGGGGGTCAATGGCCAGCAGCAAAGCCGAAAAATAAAAACTTACCTTTCCCTGCGCAATCGCGAGGTAATTGATGCTCATTAATCTTGTTTCTGGGTTTCGTGCCCGGCAACCAGCCTTATTGACAAGAGAGATTGGAGGGGGGGGGGGAAGATCGCAGTGGGGGCAAAGATCGGGGCGGGGGGAACATTGGAGTGGGGGAGAGCCCTTGGAGAGACATCAGAGAGGGAGACATCGGCGAGGGAGACATCGGGGGGTGGGGGGAGATAGCGGAGAGGGAGACATGGTGTGGGGGGAGACATTGGATAGGGAGACATCGGGGGGAGACATCGAGAGACATCGGACATCAGAGCAGGGGGTGCAGGTGACATAATTTCAAAGGTAGGTTTATTTATTTTTTTATGTTGTGAAATGTTATTTTATTTCATTTATTTACTTCATTTTTGACTGATCCGGCCCTTCATGCCTGGTGAATTGGAAGCCGTGGGAAAGCTGAAAAGTTGAAAATCATTTTAACTACCTAATATGTAAGAAATAAAGTACCTTAAGTATCTCAATGAGGTACATTTGCTTCCTTAAATATCGTCCAGGTTCGGGAACCGCGCACGCACCCAGATGCATCTTTGTAGGACGTGGAAGTTGGCATGTTGGAGCTGGGTTTGTTTCCTGTTCCTCATTTCCCCGATTTCCGTAGCCCCCCCCCGCCCAATGCACCCGCACTTCCAAATTAAAATTGAGCCTATTCTCTGTTTCTCTCTCCACGGATGCTGCCTGACCTGCTGAGTGTTTTCCAGCACTTTCCGTTTTTATTTTTAACTTATAATAACAAGTATGCATTACAAAAACAGCCGTTTAAACAGACTATGCAAACTTGAATATATTCCAAACTAAGCCATTCAAATAAAAGTTTTAAATTAAATACATTGTTGCTATTTTTCATTATTTTGGTAGAAACTTGTTTAAGCAGTGTAGCTCTGATCACAGCTAGTTGCTCCAACAAATATGCATCTTTGTTACAAATATTATGCTGTTAGACTATGAATTTGGTACTAAATTTGTGCTGGTATCAGCATAAACTTTTAGCATAACATATTAGTTGATAAAATCATTTCAGCATTAAACACATGGAAATATTAAGGTGGCTCTCTCACATCCATCATTTATTCAATATTAATGAGGTAATTTTCAACTTCAAGATTGAAATCGATGGAAATGAAAATTGGGTGGATTCTGCAACGGGCAATGGGTGGACGTTCCATCAGTTTACCGTCCGAGCGGATAAGGTGAAAGTTACCCCCATAGTAAAGTGAAGCACAAAACTATTCTATACTTTTGTTACAGTAATGCTCCCAATTTCCTCCTCTTATATTAATATTGAATTGACGTGCATGTCAGCAAACTACCTTAATATTATTTCTGTATGTTTAACACTGAAATGATTTTATGAGCTAACTCATTGGATTCACGGGGCCGAATATGCAAATTGTAGCACCAATTGAGTATTATATTTGTTGCGCATTTAAAAATGTGCAGAGATAGACATAGTATACAGTAGTTTTTTGCTTCTTACCTTGACTGGACGGTTTTGGAGTTTAAGAGCCAGTTCAAGAACTCCTTGGCAGCAATGGTGTCCAAAACAATATTAATTTCACTGGTGAAGGTGCCATCAGCATGTCTTCTGCCCATTTCCTCAGGGATCACTTCATTGACAAGTTCCTTACTTTCTTCTGGAAACCTGAATAAGTAGCAAGGACTTTAGAACACTAATAATAAATTAGTCAAAATAAAATTAAGGTAGTTTAGCTCTCTAGGACAGTAGTTGAATTACATGATAAATTGTGCAATAAACAGCCATTTAGTTATAATAAAACAAAATTGGACCAATAATAACATAACCATAAGAGCAACTTAATTTCAATAATGCAATACAAAGCCTTCTCTCTTCTCCCTCACCCTTACAATATTAACCTGTAAGCAATACCTCTATCTTACGATAATAATACTATCTTAATAATATTTTCTTCTGTTTAACTGTGAAATGATTTTTTGGCTAATTCACTGGATTCACATAGCTAAACATATTATTTATACAACAATTGACTTCTGAAAAGTGATTTGCTCCTCCTAATTAGTGTGTTTGATGTAAAATGCTGCAAATGTAACTGCTTAACAATGAAGAAAGTGGTTTGTAGTAAAATAGCTGCACTAACAATTAACTGTGAATAGTTTCAAAGCACTTACTCTCTTCTGCCACGTCCCTTTATTAGCCAGTTAATAAAGTCATTCGCTGCCTTCGCCTCTAGGTAAGAGCTTATGTCCCTGGTGTAGCTCCCTTCTGTGTGTCTGGTAGATTCAACATGTCTCTTAGAAATGCCCCTGCTAAATTTAATCAAACATTTCTCTTTATATGATGCATCTAGTATCTACAATAATGTTAGCATGTCATATACATTTTGATAAAGATGTACCTTTATGTCAGTCAAAGATATCCTGAAATGCTAAAATTAACAATATAAGACTTTTGCATTGGTTCCATTTATATAGATTAGTACACAATACATTTCATGCTCTGTTTGTGAAAGTTAATTATACTCATTGAAATAACAATAGACCACAAATGAGAGCAGTATCATTCTCTGAGATAAATGTTGTTGTATTGTAAAATTAGTATATTGCATCTTGAATGTCTTGTGTGATCAAAACTTACCCATTTTGACGCTTGCTGTAGCTTGTTAGTGAATCTACAAAACGTTTTGCTTTGAAGTAGTCAGAAAGAGAATCAACATCACTTGTGTAAGTTCCTTCAGCATGCCTCTTGGTTTTGTCTCTGATTGAACAGAATTAAATTATTCATAAGTAGGACTGCACATATCAAAATTGCATTTGCAGAACTTTTTAGCCCAGTAAGTACTGTCATGTTTGCAGCTTTCAGAATATGTGTACCATCCATAAAATATGACACTTGTGAAATAAATAAGTAATAAATCTCTAATTGGACTCTTACAATGGAATGAAATGTATAGTATTAATTCATTAGAGGTAAAGAATGGCATTAAATAGAAATTAGAGGGAAGGCAGGGTGGAAAGAAGTTACAAGGAGGGTACCCAAAAAGTTGGTCTTAGTTTATACTGTACTGACACTAATGACTTGGACAAGAATATAATAAGCAAAATCTCCAAGTTTGCAGGAAACATTGAAATAGGAATCAAGGCAGATAATGAATAATGCAATCAGATTCAGAAGATTTTAGATCTTTTAGACAATAGGTGTTAGATGTCATTCAAACCAGATAATTGTAAAATATTGTAAATGGGAGCAAGGAATCAAAAGAGGGTATATGTGTTAAATGGAACTGCTTGCTGATCAGGAAAGAGATCTAAGGGGTTATAGTTGATAAATCTGAATTTTTCAGTCCAATGCTTAGCTGCAGTTTTAAAAGAAGAGAAATAAGGTACTGGATTGTATTAGCAGGCAGAGTACAAATCCTAAAAGTACAAACAAAAATCAAAAAACTACAGATGCTGGAAAACTAAAACAAAAACAGAAAGTGCTGGAAACACTCAGCAGGTCAGTCAGCATCTGTGGAGAGAACAGACAGGTTAACATATCAGGTGTGAATCTTCATCAGAACTATACAGAGGCAAGTAAGCAAAGATACTTTTGGGTATTAGGAATTTAAGTAATGATGGAAAGTTAATGAAGTTTAACTCATTTTCTTTGGGAAAGTGAATGCAAGGTAACTTAATTGACGTTTTTAAGATTAGGAAGGGAATTGACAACTGTTCAGAATGGCAAAGGTTTCAAATACCAAGGACACACATTAAAAACTAAGAAATTAGGAATAAGAAAAGTCTGAAGGAACTTTTTTTCACCCAATGGGTAATAGAGTGAGAGAAGAACTTAGCAGAGAAACTATTGAAGCATAGAGTATAAATGAGTGCAAGAGGTGTATTGGGTAGACCTGAAATTCCAGTGGAGTTCTCCAGGTCTACTGGAGGAAATCCTAAGGAAACAGTCGAAACAGCCATTTTCTTATCTGTTTGTACTGTTTCCTCAGATATTCCGACAGGATTTGAGGGCCAATGTATTTCTGGAGAGAGATGGGATTGAGAGTTATGGTGAGAAGGCAGGTAGATAGGATTGATCCATGAAAATGTAATGTGCTACTTTGAGCCCATGGTCCTTTTCTGATCCTAGAAATTCTTAAGAGATATTTTTAGGAACAGAATGATTACCTCGCAAGATAAACTGAGATTTTATTATTTAAATGTATTTCTCAAATGTTTATTTTATATGGCAAATGGATATATGGCAGTAGTTAGTGCAACAAAGAACAAAAGTTTTTACTGTCTAGTGGTAAAAGAAACAGAAAGAAAGGAAGGAAATATATCGCACATGCAGGTGATCACAGCACATAGCTAAATATTACTGGCAATAGCCAACGTAAGTCTGGAGAAATTTTAATAGAAACTAGATTACCCATTTCGTTTTGTGCTCATCAGCCATTGTACAAAGTCTTTTGCACGTCTGTTGTCCATGTATTTACTGTAATCACTGGTGAAAGTGCCTTCAGAATGGCGTTTCACATCCTGCAGTTGATTGGATTTATCCAACGATTGTTTCTCTGATGTCTCCAATGTACTGTTTAGAAACACGTAACTGTATATTGTTACCTGTAGTTAACTGGAGAAGCATGCAATAACTTCTACTACATGGGTAACATTACTCCCTTAAACAGCACGACTAAAAAAGAAATTAACTGGTCATTAATTTAATTTTCTGTTTGTGGGACCTTACTCTGTGCAAAATTGGGCCATATATAAAGTTTAAATCGATGTTCTCATTAATATGCATATATCTTAAGATGTTGGTGCTAACAGATCTTGTTCTAATTTAGGATTTATTCATCAATACGGCAACAGAAATAAGAAACAAGCTTTCAGCCCACAAAAATCAAAAAGGAAAAACTAGTGAACAATATAAGCGCTTAGACTTTGTTGACTGGATTGTCGGGACTCACAAACCACAAGTGGCTCACGGGTTGTAATTTAAACACCTCTAAACTTCATACTTCCCTTACCCACATGTCTGAATGCATGACAGTGCAGAACAACAATACTAGAGATGCTATACGGACACCTTTAATCCCTAAATGTTACCATAGCGGCTGTAGCAGCAATTATCCATACAATAGTATACAACAATGTTGTTCATAATATTTACATAAATTGTAATAAAACTTTACTATTAGCTGTGGATGTTCCATTTTATATAAACCGTAATAAAAAAAAGTGCTCGATTTCCTGAATAGCAGGTGGTTGGGTTAATGGAACACAATTTATGTCGGTATAATGGATTTCAGAACGGGACTTTTACAAGTGGTCAACTTAATGGGGTGTTCAAGTTAAAGGAGTGGTTGACATACAAGGTTCCAATGTATATGCTTATTCGCTGTTGTAGTTCAATTTTGTGGATTATCTTACCTGGCTGTTTCCCCTGTGTCCTGCACCGGATTTTGGAAACTATTTTGTACTAGTATCAAAAGCAGCAAAACAGCTACGGAGCCAACACCTTTCATTTTATTTTGCTGCACAAAACACACATAATTCAAAATTATACATTAAACATATCTGATTTCAACCATTTATGCTTTAAACCAGCTAAAATATTAAGAAATCCTTCAGGAAAGTGCGCAGAAAAATGTTGAAAATTATATAGAAATTACAACACAGAAACCGGCTGTTCGTCCCAACTTTGGTGTTTATATTCCACACGAGCAGTAGCCCTAATCCCATGTGCCTGCCTTATTCCCATTTCCCTTTAGTCCCCTTTCTTTCAAAATAATGTAAGTACTTTGCCTAATCTTATTAACAACAGCATGGCACAACAGGCACAGGAGATATGAGACTCCAATTTCATTAATAGAAAAATTAGAACAAACATGAAAGCAATATTGGCCAAAGCAGCTTATCTAGTTTGCCTGTTAGACAAACTAGATAGGATCAATGAAATAAACAGACAAGGGGGCAATAAAATGGATTAAATAAATGAAAAAAATGTAATTGAAACCTTACTACTAAAACGCCTACTACAAAGAAAGAAGGAAGGCCAGGACTGCACCGGAAATGGAACAGCCCCTTTGATATTGGAGCAGCCCATGCCGGTCCTATGATAGTACCACACATAGAAAACAAAATAGGAGCAGGAGTAGGTCATTCGGCCCTTCGAGCCTGCTCCGCCATTCAATATGATCATGGCTGATCCTCTATCTTAATACCATATTCCCGCTCTCTCCCAATACCCCTTAATGCCTTTATGTCTAGAAATCTATCTAGCTCCTTTTTAAATATATTCAGTGACTTGGCCTCCACAGCCTTCTGTGGTAGAGAATTCCACAGGTCCACCACCCTCTGAGTGAAGAAATTTCCTCTCATCTCAGTCCTACATGTCCTACCCCGTATTCTGAGACTGTGACCTCTCATTCTGGATCCCCAAGCAGGGGAAATATCCTGTTTCAATGAAATCCCCTCTCATTCTTCTAAACTTGAGTAAATACAGGCCGAGTCGACCCAATCTCTCCTCATACGACAGTCCTGCCATCCCAGGAATCAGTCTGGTGAACCTTCACTGCACTCTCTCTATGGCAAGTATATCCTTTCTTAGGTAAGGAGACCAAAACTGCAAACAATACTCCAGGTGTGGTCTCACCAAGGCCCTGTATAACTGCAATGAAGGCCAACAAACCATTTGCCTTCCTAACTGTTTGCTGCACCTGCATGTTTGCTTTCAGTGACTGGTGTACAAGGACACCCAGGTCCCTTTGTACATCAACATTTCCCAATCTATCACCATTTAAATAATAATCTTCCTTTCTGTTTTTCCTTCGAAGTGGATAACTTCCTCATTATTATCCACATTATACTGCATTTGCCAAGTATTTGCCCACTCACTCAACTTGTCTAAATCGCCTTGAAGCCTCTTTGCATCCTCCTCACAACTTATAATCCCACCTAGTTTTGTGTTGTCAGCAAACTTGGAAATATTACATTTGGTTCCCTCATCCAAATCATTGATATATATTGTGAATAGCTGGGGCCCAAGCAGTAATCCCTGCGGCACCCCATTAGTCACCGCCTGCAACCCCCAAAAGAAACCATTTATTCCTACTCTCTCTTTCCATTGAAAAGTAAATGGTTCACAACACCTATGGAATATTTTTGCAAATATCTTCCCCCACCCCATTTCACTTTTTACAGATACTCTCATCAGGTTTTTAAACTGAACAGGAATTAATTCTTACCCTCTGGTGAACCACCTGGAATCTGAATCAACCCTCTAGAGAAACCGAAGCTTCTCTTTCTCCAAGAAGTTTCGATGGCTCCTAAAGCTTATCTGTGTTTCCACCAATACCTGGTCCCTTATATAGTCAAAGGGGATGGTTGGGCAATATGGGGCAGAACATCGTCACTTCTATTAAAAAAAACTCAATTCGTGCTGTTGTCATCCTCATTTCTCTTACATTTTGGATTACCAATTGTTGAATCATCCTTTTTTTTTAAAAAAATTGCTTTCCACCTGATTTGAAAAGTTTCAGGTAAATCGCTTAGTATTATTTGATTTTTACTCTTCCGGATGAGTTCCTATTTTCCGAACAATTGCACACTTTTAACTCGAAGTGAATTGTGCATAACAAAACCATTCCGCTTCCCTACTTTATGAAATGTTTGTGTTCAGTGATTCTGGCGATGTAGAGAGAAACAGCGCGTTAGTGAGAGGTGGATGGAGACACCACAGATTGCTGTCCCTGAAACGAGACAATGTTACACCTAAGAAAGAAAATTCTAGTTATATTCAAATTATAAATAATTTATATGCTGCAGCTATCAATACAAAATGCAAGGGGACAGGAAATAATTACTCGCAATAAATCTGATTTTTGCAGTAGTTTAAAACAGTATATTGTTTCTATGTATTTCCTAAGAAATGTACATTTTAATTTCAAAAAGACTAATTTCATATCATTGCCGACGTTATTCCCAGTGACCATTGACGCCAAAAGTCACACGCTCCTGATCTTTAGATTTATTTTATAAAGGGTCATTCAAGGAAGCTTAACATTTTTCTTGTGTTTCGTTAATTAAATTTGATAGATGGACAAAGGGGTTAAATTTAGAACATTTTATGGCACAAACTTTCTGTTCGTTTGATTAGAATAATGATCTGATCTGTATTGAAAGTTTTGCTTCCAGCTATTATTACCAACAATTCAATTTTAAAGTTGTCTAGTCATAAATGTAATACAGTTTGTAATTTTTGATTTGGTCACATATCCTGGAAAGTAATCCACTTGTTTAAGACACAAGTGGATTACTTTCCAATAAATTTTCACCAGAATAACGAAAATTAATACTGCAACTTAATACAATTTTTTAAATTTGTTTTCTAACTAAATATTGTCTATCGATCTAATTCTCCAGTTAAATTACTTCATGGATTCCCTTGTTTTTAATTTTTTTACAGCAAATGTAATAACATCTGTATAATATCTTGTTAAATCATAAAGATTACAATAAAAGAAACTAAAGTGAAAAATAGGAATATTCGCTGTCTCTTTTTCATAAAAATCGATCTTAACAGCAGAGGTGTGTGTTTTCAACATTGGTTTAGAATTCTAGCTGTTTAACGTACCAGTCTCATGGAGTTCTTTTTAAAATAGTTATAAATAAACTTTGGGCTGTTTTCAGACTGCTGGTCACAAAGACACTTTAAACAATTATGCAGTGGTTAAGTACATGCACTTATCACCCACTTATAAATGCAGACTATTCCAATGTATAAGGTCTTAAAGTGCATTTATGCTCCACAAAGTCAACTGAGAGCAAATTGCTTTGGAGTTTGTTTCAGGTTTGGGCAGCCAATTTACATGGGTTCTCCAAACCCAGGGGCTGAAATTTCATGACCCATCCAGCACACTGTCACTATAATCGGGCGGGAATGTGACGGAAGTGCCAGAATTCTATGCTAGGACCTGAATGTACGGGGCCACAGCCTTCCATACAGTTTCCATGAGGCCTTGTTTGGGGTGGAGTCTCCACCCACCCTAAACAAGGACACTGGTGACATAAAGGGTATGGCCAAGAGAGGAGATTGCCAGGCTGGGCATTTCCTCATTCCCAGCCTGTGGAACATCGGCAAGCTGGCACCCCGATTGAAAGCAGACGTAAGAGGGGTTAGGGTTGCTAATGCTGGTTGGATGTATTTCTGGAAGTTTGATCGCAGGACATTTGATCATGGTACCACTTCCAGGACTATCCTATTTAAATGTTTAAAGAGTGGGAAGGGAAGACGAGGAGGGGTGTTCTCCACAGTGTCCTGGCCAATATTTACCCCTCAACCAAAACCACTAAAAAACAGATTGTTGATTATCACATCGCTGTTTGTGGGACCTTGCTGCACATAAATTGGCTGCCACATTTCCTACATTACAACAGTGACTACACTTCAAAAGTACTTCAATGGCTGTAAAGCTTTGGGATGTCCTGAAGTCATGAAAGGCGCTTATACAAGTGCCTTTCTAGTCTTTCTTTCATTATATAAAGCAGAAATCACTTTGCACTGAGACTAAATTGTAGATTTGGAGCAAGGATATGACTCCAGAGTAAAGCAGTGACTCCTTGTTAGAGGGGTGTAGTCTCACACTACTTGTATTTGACACTGCATGGAGTGTAACTTTAGTGCAGTGACAAGCCTGGTTTACACATTAAGCACAGGTTATGTTGGACATCTGAGTACTTTTTAAACCTACCTGACCTTAATTTAAGTGTTTACAGCAGGGATTCTTCCACAACAACACTCAAGAAGCTCAACACCATCCAGGACAAAGCAGCCCACTTGATTGGCACCCCATCCACACCCTAAACATTCACTCCCTTCACCACCGGCGCACCATGGCTGCAGTGTGTACCATCCACAGGATGCACTGCAGCAACTCGCCAAGGCTTCTTCGACAACACCTCCCAAACCCGTGACCTCTACCACCTAGAAGGACAAGGGCAGCAGGCACATGGGAACAACACCATCTGCACGTTCCCCTCCAAGCCACACACCATCCCGACTTGGAAATATATTGACGTTCCTTCATCGTCGCTGAGTCAAAATCCTGGAACTCCCTACCTAGCAGCACTGTGGGAGAACCTTCACCACAGGGACTGCAGCGGTTCAAGAAGGCAGCTCATCACTACCTTCTCAAGGGCAATTAGGGATGGGCAATAAATGCTGGCCTTGCCAGCGATGCCCACATTCTGTGAATGAATAAAAATAAATATTGCCATGGGATCTTTTACATTCAACTGAGAGGGCTTCTATATGGGGTCTTGGTCTCGTGTCTCATACGAAAGATGGCACCTATGACCGTGCAGTGCTCCCTCAGTACAACACTGGAGCGTCAACCTAGATTATATGCTCAAGTCTCTGGAGTGGGGCTTGAACCAACTTCCTGCTGACTCAGAGGCAAGAGTGCTACCTCTAAACCATGGTTGACACAAATATATCAATGCTAAAAGCAGTATGAATGCATCCTATATAGCCCTAGGAGCACTGGAATTTCCTTTTCAGGGTCATGGTCTGAGTGGACTTTAGTTGCAGGCCCACTTTCTGGCAGGGCCATGCACCTGGAAAACTGGAAGGAAATATGAGTGGAGCTGCAGGCTCTCCAGCAGGTGATAGAGGTATGTAACTTAGATCTTTTTAAGGTGAAATTGGACAAGTATCTTGAAGACAAACGCATCATTGTTAACAAATGCTGAAAGGCAGACTAGATGAACCTAAGGGGGCAGATTTTCCTGTTCTTACACTTGGGCATATTGGATTGCCCGGGTGCATCACATAAAAGAAATTCAGGGGGATGGATCGCACATCCCAGTTAAATATGATTCCTTCAGTACACATTATGGGATAGAGTTTCCGTTTGTTTCCATTAGTTTTGCGTCCATATGCCAGCGCAATCAGCTGAACCAGCACAAAAGATCAGGGAATTTTAAACATAAGAGAGTTACACCCCAAACCACTTGCTTTAGGGTTTTACACGATGTTTTACATTGGTTTAAGATTCAATCTGCCCGGATCAGGTCCCGCCTACAAAAACAGTCACACCCCCAGGTAGACGTTGCGAGTTTCCGTTGATTACGCTGGTTTGGGAAGGCTCTTCAAATTGCATTCATTTTCTTAGGTGCACAGGCACTATTAGGCACATTTAAAAAAATTTTACATATCAAAAAATATTTAATTACTAAAAACTGACTAGTGTACACCAATGAAACTAGTAATGGTTCAGCTTTAAAGTAATTTTCAGTGACTTAAAATCAGGTTACTCACAGGTGGAGAACTAGACACTCTTATTAAAAATGGTTATTTTTTGTAATAAACCCATTTTCAGCTGTATTAATAAAACTGCACCAGGTTACCATTCTTAAATATATCAATTAATATCTTTTAATGCAAAGAAAAAAAGAAACGATTACATTCTATTACGCTGCCCGATTGTGCTGGTTCATGAAAGAGTTTACGTTTGTAATTCTGCAAATGCGTTTTAGCGGAAACTTGAACTGTAATTTAACCAGCGCTACTTTGGGCGCATTTTGGGCACAATTTCCCGATTGCGCCCAAAGCAGAAACTCTATCTCTATTACTACAAGCGGCACAAACAGAAACATCCGAGCACTTTGTGTAATGTATACCAGCCAAAACGATAAAGTGCACACTGTAGAAGTAAACACGTATCACTAGTTTTAAGAAATAAATCATTTTGTATTACATATGCACTTTCACTGATGTAAATTTTGTTTAATTTTCAGTGTAGTTATTCTTAAAGAACTAACACAGTTATTTGTAGATGAGATTGCAATAAATGCATGATGTTCAAAGATGCAGACAGGTTATATTTATTGTTCAGCAGTTGTTGGTGAATAATTCAGGGCAACATGAAATGGGCAGAATCTGTGCTTCACTGCAGTCACTGGCATGGGAGAGTCCCTTAACTGAAATGGCTATGAATGAGACTTTTGTGAATCTCTTGTGCCAATGTTGGCTATTCCTCTGCTGGAACTGGTTGCCGGAGTCTTTCCTCAGTGATAGCCATTGCACAGGACTGTTTCTCATTGATGTCTAGTTGGAACCTTTCTGAATGATGAGGTTATTTTTCATGCAGCTCATTGCAAAGAATGAATACATAGTGTTTTTAGACTATAACTGTGATTCCCCCAGAAGGCATCCTTGATGTCTCATTTATTATCTCATTTAACAAACCACACACAAGAAAATGGCTAACAGTAAACGTATCATGTACTGATTCCGTGTATTACATATTTGCCATCAGGACCATTTACTTGGCATTGCAGACCATCTGTATATTGAGGGAACAGAAGCATTTATGGCTGATGTATGCAATCAGATGAACATTGGTATTTATAACTCCTTGTGTGTCCAATTGACCACACTCAGTATTTTGGATAAGTCAGCAATGTCATAAATGTATTGCTGTCACCGCTTCTCTGCTCTCTTATGGAAATGTATGAATCTGTGGCTTCCAGAACATCAGTTACCTTTTGAATAAGGTGGATATGATATCTTTCTCTGTGCCCAAAAGTTCTCTCCTATTTCTGAAAAGACCCAATAACTAGAAAATTAATGATTGCTGTCCCATTGCAGCTACAAGCAAGAAGTTGATGTCAATAATGATCTCCTTAAATTGGTTTCCAGAATTGCATGTACCTTGGACAATATCTCATCCCAGTCCCTTCTTAATGATAAACCTATGGTACCACTGTGACATGTTTAAAAATGCCCGTATTCACATTTAAAAGCTAGTAAGGCTAATCACTTTGCATAAAGAATGAGAGTTTAGATATTTTAATGTTTATTGGCAAGGAAGCAATTTACATGAATTTGAACAGGTTCTTAAAACAACAGTTTTCATTATTGAAATGATTTTAAATGGTACAAATCTGACAAAATGTTTACAAATAGATGTAAATAAAAACATTCTGATGAAATAGAACAGGAAATAAAATTAAATTAAAAATGAGTATAAATTGACACACAGTATTGTAAATGTTCATTATCTAGATGATGAGTACAGTGGTAAATAGCTTGACCATTTATACACGACTAAAGGTCTTTATATTGGTTACATGAATCAGCGCTTAGATAGTGTCATTTTTTAACAACATGTTTATAGTTGAGTACAACTGATCCATCATTAGTTCCCGCTTAAAATGAGCATTCATTTAATCTTATATGGCCGAAACAGTGTGTATAGGGCAGATTATATAACATTACATCACATATCCTTTTAGGAATTTCTGATAATCAAAGGTATCAAAGGTCCAACTACAACTATGAGCTCACTTATCACTCAGTCAGTTCTAAGTTCTACAGGGACCCAGAACCAAAGAAAATCTTCTGAGTGGCATTTTTTTTATTTTTAAAGTCAGAGCGACCAGATACCAATCTCTGGTAGGCTACAACAGTAATTTCAAAGCAGTACCTCAGGAATTTGGAATTCTTCACTAATAGCCTAGAAGTTACTGTTGGAGATATTAATGGATGATGCCTAACACATTCATGCAACATTCCTTCATCTGCTATTTTCATAGAGAGGTTAACCTATTTATTTTAAATGGGTTAATGCCTCTGATAAAATAACAGATAAAGGAATGTCATAAGAATATGTCAAGCATTTGTCCACCAATATTGCCAACAGTAAATTCTAGGCTATAATGCGTTAATGTGTATTTTGTGCTTTAATAAATTGCCTCAATCTTAATATGGGATTAAAAAGTTTCAAATCAATATAGAGTAATGATTATATTTTGTAAACATACCAGTTCTATCTTGAAATTGCGGTACCTCAAGTTTAATGAGAGCATTTATGCACTATTGTTTTAATGGGCTCTATTTCTTAATCTAGCAAAGAACCAGTATAGAAACATAGAAAACATAGAAAATAGGAGCAAGAGTAGGCCATTCGGCCCTTCGGGCCTGCTCCGCCATTCAAAATGATCATGGCTGATCATCTAACTCAGTACCCTGTTCCCGCTTTTTCCCCATATCCCTTGATCCCTTTAGCATTAAGAAATATATGAGTGAAGAATCAGAGGGTGGTAAACCTATGAAACCTGTCCTGATCCTGACCAACAGCAGAGGTTCCCGGAGGGCCCAATGCCAGTATGATCTCAGCATGCAGCTTTAGTAAAATAGAAAACCAAATAACAATAAAAACCACAGCCCTGAAAATCTACATTCATTCCAGTATACTCCTACCATAGCTTCAGTGGGTGTTCACTGAAACAGCAGAAAACAAGCCTAGGCCCTGCTTATGCTGAGTCCGACCTTTCCCCAGAGTTTCCTCTATGGCCTATTGAATGGCGGAGCTTCTCCCACCCCAAACATGGCCATCGCAATAAGGGCAGGGCTAGCGGCATAGACTCAAAACATCAGAGTTTCTACGTCTCCAGCTTTCAGTGGTCGACAGCGGCGCATCTGGTCAGATCAGGTGCGCTTTGTTAATGGACATGAAAAGTGAGGCTCACCTGGGAGTGCAGGCTGGGATCAGGGTCTGGATCCTTGGAGAGAAACAGGATTTTTTTTTACAAGGGGGCTGCTGGAGGTACCATAAAATTGTTTCTGGGGAGGGAAACTCAGAATCCCTCGCAGATTGGCACCCTCTGCCGGATTTGCCAGCCTTTCCAGTATGGCGGATACCAGAGATGCATGACTAATGGCTCATGAGCCTGCCATAGCTAATTAGGAAACCTGCCCTGATCCTGACCAACAGCAGAGGTTCTTGGAGGGCCCAATGCCAGTGCAAGTGCTGAGATCACAGGCCCAACGATTTTTGGGGCTAATACGTTTTGTGGAGATTGTCTATCTGAGTCCAAATGGCTGCTAAAGGGCTTAACATTAATATTACCACAGATTTAAAGTAGAATTGAGACCTGGTGGAAGTAGGAGTGACAGCAAGAGATGCTATGTGGAACAGGACACAAATGGTGCATTTTTCAAAAATCCATGGCTGAAATTGCACCAAATGTGATTGTAGTGTAATTAGCAATTAATATGACAATAGGCAACTTTTTCTATTGCCTCCCAATAATCCTTCATGCCTTCTAAGAGCAAATTAATGAATCCTGTGCTCCTGACGAGGAGCCATATTTCAACGGAGCATGGGTCAGAGAGAACTACAACAATGCAGTGCTGAATTGCTGACCTGCACTCCCTTTGAGCACAACTCCCTCCTGGGAGCAGTGAATTGATGAGTTTACTCTCTAATGCAACTTCTAAATATCAGTTGCAAACTAATTCCACTTCAGAAATATCAGCTGTGATGGATTTTTTTGCAAAGTAATAGCAAATGACAAGAGAATAAAGCTTGCACAAAGCAAAAATAGTCATCATTTATTGGTATGAAATTATACCAGGTTGGTAAATTTTATTTTGTTCTTAGTCAGACCTGCAATTTTCCCAACATCTTTGCATAGATCCAAAGTGCACTGTTTGTTTGAAATAGGTAATATCATCAATTGTAAAATGTACAAAAACTGCTAATAATATGCTAAAACTCAGATATTGAGGTTTATTCATTACTTTGGAGAGAACAAAATAAAACACATTTTAGAGACCTGGTTTGTTATATTTAATCAAAACAAATGCTTGATGGGAATAGTCATAAGGTTTTGTTTTCGCTTTAAAATATTTTCTTACATTAGTGACTGAGAGAGAAACATTGTTGGAGAAAATGGGACATATGGGTGTAGACATGATTGTAGGCAAAACCGCTTAGACCATGGTCCTTGTCTGTATACCACTGAAATATTAAGAGAAAAGAAAATCAGCATTTACTTTGTTTTGAGATGATATTTGATTCTTTTCGAACTCTTCCAAAAATCAACAGTATACAGTACTAGCCTCTTTTAACATTCTAAAACGATTCCTAATGGTCTGCAGTATGAACATTTACTAGATTTGTTTCTATTTAAAGTTGTTGATGTACATACATGCTTTGGGCTAAAATGTTTTCTTTGTGATCTTTTTTAATGATTGGTCTGTAATCTGAAACTATTTTTTGATATTCAATATTTATCATTCATATATATGAGGGGCATGGAATGGTCCATTTCTATACAAACTGCTACACTGACAGGCCCAATGATTTTTGGGGCTAATACATTTTGTGGAGATTGTCTATCTGAGTCCAAATGGCTGCTAAAGGGCTTAACATTAATATTACCACAGATTTAAAGTAGAATTGAGACCTGGTCTGTAATCTGAAACTATTTTTTGATATTCAATATTTATCATTCATATATATGAGGGGCATGGAATGGTCCATTTCTATACAAACTGCTACTGAGAATTGCATGCTAAGATACAAAATTGCCCCCACAGTGCTGTATCCTTAACTCCGACCTGCTCTCCCTTCGAGCTTGGTTTATTGCTGGGTGTGTGGGATTGAAGGAGTCAACTCTCTTACATTTATCAAAATTACTACATAGATTGATTAGTGCTTTCTACACCCATTCCTTTCTGATATCCTTGTAAGTGAAATATCCACTGTCTTCCATAATCACCCCCCATAAAACCACACTAATTTTTGAACCACTTCCCTCTGACTTTAACTATTTTCCACCTATCTTGAATTTCTATCATAGGAAGCAATGGAATAATTAGCTGGGTAGGAGAAGAGTTGAAAATTGCCAACTACTACTTGAACAACAGACATTCAAAAGCCTGATATATGTTTAGCAAATACTGCTGTACTCTTTAAGATTTGTGGTGAGTACCCTTTACCACAATATGTTGTCTTTGTATTTTAGGTGTGATGTGGGTAAGGTAATATGTGAAAGATAATAAGTGCCCAGAATGATAAAATAATTTTGATCTGCATCAGTTCAAAGTGAACTGTTGTCTAAACATCAACATGCGAGCTATTACATAAAACAACAACAAAGTAATCCATGTTTCCAATCTTAGTCAATGCTGCAATCAAATTTGAATTAAATGCAAACTTATTGAGTGGTAGGACATTGTGGAAAATAAAAATGAATCTCAAAGCACCAGTCATATAGATTCAAGTTTTACTTTTATTTTGCTTGGCTTACTTTTAAGGTACTTTTTGTTTCTCTTTCTTTAGGTCACCTGTGTCACACGCCAAAAGAATGGGCAAGAGGACGATTTCCAGACCTCTGTCATCGTTGCTATTGAAGTGTGTAAAAATGGCCCAGGATGACTTTTCAACAATTTGCCCTGAGATACTTACTCCAGGGAGTAATCAACATCTTCCCATATATATTTACCAGGAATTTTCTCTGAGCTTTTCCCGCTTTGCCACCGTAACTTTGGCAAAGGTTTGGCAGAAATCCTGTTTACACGCATAAGTGGAGTTTCCGCTGAACTACTGCTAAAGTCACAGCAGTGGAGTGGGAGAAGCTCTGAGAAAATTCCCAGTGATTGATTCTATATTAATGGGCCGGATCTTGTTGGAGCGGGGCATCTCGTGGTGTGCCCCATTAGTTAGACATTTTTCTGTACCCTTCAGCTCAAAATCTTAAAAATAATGGGGAGACTAAAGGCAAGATGCCATTTGTGTGAAGCAAATGGCAGAGCGACGTAAATTGACCAGCAAGTTCTGGAGATTCGTAACTCATGCTGTATCAATTAATCCTCTGAACTTGCTGGCTGATTTGCCCATTAATAACAGTGTGCGTCATTAACACGCCGTTACTTTTCCAACGATCCAGCCCAATATATTCTACTTGGTTATATTTAATGGTTTAATAAAAATAATTTCTACTAAAATAATGAACTATAATGCACACAGGAACATAGGAACAGGAGTAGGCCATTCAGCCCCTCATGCCTGCTCTGCCATTTGGTAAGATCATGGCTGATCTGTGATCTAACTCCATATACCTGCCTTTGGCCCATATCCCTTAATACCTTTGGTTGCCAAAAAGCTATCTATCTCAGATTGAAATTTAGCAATTGAGCTAGTATCAATTGCTGTTTGCAGAAGAGAGTTCCAAATTTCTACAACATGAAATGAAATTTTGTAAACTGCTAAGTCTTAACGTACCATTGCTTGGAAATCTATTCCTGTGTCAACAAGAGCCTTTGAAATCTGTGCAGCTTGCTGGAAATGGACGTTATCTGAAAAAGAGTTATTAGTGAAGTGATGTTCCAGTCTGCTTGATATGTTAAAGCTAAGGCAAACAAGTTGCATTAGCTGTAAGTGATAATTCCAAATGACACATTCAAAAGATCTGACATTGACATCTTTTGATAAGCATTATAATGCATTAAATTGTACAAATGTGCATTCTGTGAATATATACAGAAAATTACTCAGATGTTAAGTGGGATGTCTAATGTTTCATAATGAAGTATTATTGCTTGCTCAGTATTTGCTCTGCAGATTGGTTTCCAATCTGCAGTTTAAATATAACTTTGATTTGCTTAAGCTATTGGATGATTCAGAAACTATCAAGCTCACCATCTGCTGTTCCATGGATGAGGAGGTAATCAACAGAACTGAAGTTTTTAGCTCTTTCCATCACAGTAGAATTCTGGAAAGCAATTAAAAGAATTACAGGAAATCTCCTCAGTTAGAAACTGACAACTAAGCACAAAATATTAAAAGATTACAAAATGCACTTGTGCAGTAGTAGACTTTATTTCAGTTGATTTAAAATGTAAAACTAAAATTATTTTAAGCGAGAATTCAAATAGTGCTGAATGAAAAGATCTAGGTATCATGAGATGTTCATTCTGGTATAAGTATTCAAAAGGGTGCCGGATGAGTTTGTGACTGTGGCTAATATCACAGCACACAAAAGATAGATGAGGTATTGGGCGATGTGTCTCACGGTCACTGTGGTCTCCTGGAATTCGTTTTAATCAACTTCGGGATTTGAAGAGGAACTTATCAGATTTATTTCCCTGAATTGGACTAGGGCTTTTTCTCTAATTTTCTTGCCTCCAACGGGTGACAGCGTGTCTGCTGGTAGGCTTTGGGGATCATTATGCTCAATTGCACCATGACAGTGTGGGACAGGCTCAATGGACCAGCTAGTATTTTCCTGTTCATAATTTTCTTGTTTATATAAGGCAAAGCCCAAAACTAAAATGGACGCCAACATACTAAAGATGGTAATATTAATAACTCCATCAGTATCACAAGTTTAGATATATGTGTTAATTGCTTATGACAAAAGCTTTGGGGAATTAATCAAATCTTTATTTATTGTGAGTCTTCATCAATTACAAATATACATAACACAAATCAAAGCACTTTAAGAAGACAATATTTTTAATTGGACTGCATATGTGTTCTGAAGTGTAGTAGGTTACTTGCAATTGGTTGCTTTGTAAAGTGGAATTAATGAATAGGTAAAATGACATTCGGTCACATGAATTCACTTCCATTTCCAACATATTGCATGAACACAATTTTTTTTAGTATTGTATCAGAAAAACATACTGAAAATAAAATTGCTGGTTTGGTAGCAAAAAGTATCTGAAAAAAATAATTCAACCAATAATGTCAGGAAGCATATAATCAATGTTTCTTTTGGATTCATGAGTTACTTTCCCTTCATTTCCTATTTGCAATTACATACTTTCTAAGAGGTACAATGTTGGGGGCAATTTTAACATAACCCGCCCGTCGGGAAACTGACGAGATTAGGTGCAAAACTGGTTTTACACCCCACCCGATTTTACTGTCCATTGAAGTTAATGGAGAGTAATATTGGTGGGGTGGAAAACTGGCATTGCACCCGATCCCATGGGTTTCCTGCCTGGCAAGTTAGGTTAAAACTACTCCCAATATGATTGAAATCTTAAGTTGAGTGTGGCTTACCTTGTAGAACTGAAGGTTGTCTTTTTCAGTAGGGTAGCCCATGTAACGCTCAGTGTATATAGCATCTGTAATATTTGAGACACAGTCAGTTTTTATTCAAAGAATCCATAAGAAATATACTCAAAAAAATCTATGAAAACAATTATTTTCTATTTTAAGATAAGTGTTTGAAATAAACTAATTCAGTTTCTATGTTGAGTATTTGTATATTATGTATTGTGCATCTCCTGCATTTATTCCATTTATTACAATGGCTCTTCATTACTTTTCTGATATATGATGATTTCTAATATAACTCATCACTTAATGGATCTCTCTCTGTTTGAAAAAAATCAGATAAAATATATCTTCAGTGTGCCACTCACTAAAACAAAATGTTTTTATGGATTTCAGAAACAGAGCGTCATTTTCTGTAAATTATTACAGAACATTCTATTGCAACTTTAGTTTCAGCATCAGACTTCATTCTTATTCAGTACAATAATGTATTGTTAGATCACCTTCTAATCTTCAATGTACATTTTAACACATTGTAGCATCTTGCAGTAAATAATACACATGAAAACTAACTCAACAACAACTTGCATTAATATAGCGTATTCAATGTAGTAAAATGTCCCAAGGTGCTTCACAGGAGCGTAATAGAACAAAATTTGACACCGAGCCACATAAGGAGATAACTCGTGACATTTCAATTTTATATGTTTATCAAAAGAAAGACTTGCATTTACATAGCACCTTACTACATCTCTGAGCATGTCACCTAAGTTTTTTTTTGAAATGCAGTGACTTATTGTGTAGGCAAATGTGTTTTTGGTGGTTTTGCGCGATGGAAGAATGTTGGTCAATACCCTGGTAAAATTACCTGCTTTTCTTCAATAAGAATTTCCTTGCAGTGATTTGCCAATGGAAAAAGATTTATGCCCACTAGTGGTCAGGAGAGATATTTACATGAGGGTTTCCTGAATTAGCTCATTTGTATTCCCTTTGGAGTTGTCATTGTTGTAAATCCCATGCAAACCGGGTGTAATCTCCCGGAGTGCATGAAAATTAGAGTGCAGCCTTTAAAAATATAGTTCTGGCTGAACAATTCAGCAGCAGATTGGTGGGCAACCAGGTAAGGAAAGAACAGTGCTTAGGTCACTCACTGGAATTTCAAATAACTTAATTGCATGCTTCATCAATCTTTTTCTCATATTTCTCAAGAATGTCTAATGCAGAAACCACTTGAACAAGCAGCCAAAGAAGGCAGCAGGGCATGGGTTCCAGCATAGAAGAAGAAACCTTCCTGTTCAGGAAGTTGAAGGGGTTTTCTTTGGGAGCCCCAAAGCAACATGGCTGTCATCGATTGTACCCTGAAACTTGGGAAAGCCAGCACCCTTGTAAAACTCTATGGCCCTATCTTGAGCTGCCCTGCATTGATGCCAAAAGTGATAAATTCGTCGGCTCTGCTGTAAAGTGTATCACTTACCTGACGAATGCATGCCCATACTGCTGCCTAGCTGATATTACAGAAATCACCCATGGCTGCCTGAAATGAGCCAGTGCTATAAAATTTGAATGAGGTGGTCCACTTCATAACTAGAGAGCATTGCAAGCAATGAGCGTGGCTGAAGGTCATCATGCAGGAGGTGCCTTATAACTGCCTTATTGCCTCTTTGGTGAGATGCACTCTTCCTATACACATCTCCACAGTAAGGTCCTCATCTGACCTGTGCTGCCTGTATATTCTATGCAGTGGGGGATAATATCTCGTGGGCTGCATCCTCCATAAATGCAAACTGACTCTCCTCCATCCTGTGATGCTCCTAGGAACATAGGAACAGGAGTAGGCCATTCAGCCCCTCGTGCCTGCTCTGCCATTTGATAAGATCATGGCTGATCTGTGATCTAACTCCATATACCTGCCTTTGGCCCATATCCCTTAATACCTTTGGTTGCCAAAAAGCTATCTATCTCAGATTGAAATTTAGCAATTGAGCTAGTATCAATTGCCGTTTGCGGAAGAGAGTTCCAAACTTCTACAACCCTTTGTGTGTAGAAATGTTTTCTAATCTCGCTCCTGAAAGGTCTGGCTCTAATTTTTAGACTGTGCCCCCTACTCCTAAAATCCCCATCCAGCGGAAGTAGTTTCTCTCTATCCACCCTATCTGTTCCCCTTAATATCTTATAATATCCTCCTCCATGATAATGGCATACAAGGGTGTGCCCATAGGGAATGCCATACCTACTCCTGAGAAACCCTCATTGTGGGT
Source organism: Heptranchias perlo (assembly GCF_035084215.1). NCBI lineage: Eukaryota > Metazoa > Chordata > Chondrichthyes > Hexanchiformes > Hexanchidae > Heptranchias > Heptranchias perlo. The sequence goes on along the minus strand of NC_090331.1, from coordinate 41,304,000 downwards.
AGGTGGCTGACAATCCGTCAGAAGCAGTGAGAAGCAGTTCTGGGTAGGCATAATTGAAGAAGATTCTCTGCAAAAGTCGCTAGTCAAATTCTTCGGTCTCAGAAACTCCTCACTTTCTCCTGTCTCAGCTGATCCTTGCCATACCTGATGCCATTCAGAGCTCCAGTGCCACTGGCTCTCATTAGCATATATTTAAATGAGGGCACTTGGGACTCGGCAGGTGCAGGAAAGGCCAAAAAGCCGAGGGAACTTGGGGGAAGCAATTGAAACCTGAGGTAATGGCTTCTGCTCGATTTTCCTGCAACAAAAATTTACCTGCCGTGATTATGCACCGGAAATATACTGAAAACGGTGAGAAAATTCACCCTCTAAGTGTCAAGGGAACTTTAATATCCACCTGAACCACAGAAAGAGGCAAGTGGGCTTTAGTTTGATGCTTCATCGGAGGACAGATGAGAATATTTCAGAATTAAAGTGTAGAAATCTTGACCTAGTAATGTACTGCACTGCATTTTTCTCTTAAAATCAATAATGAATGATTGTTATGTAAATACAAATTTCAAAGCTTGGCTAACATTCTGAGGGGTCAACTGAAGTGTAGATAGGTGTCATAATGTTTGATTGAGACACTCTTTTTACCATAATTAGTAAACCATCTAGCCTTTTTAATTAGAGCTTTATGAATGGCTGAAAGAAAGAAGAATAAGAACTTACTTAGTTGTTTCTTTTGAAAATATTTTATTTTGGCCAATCACCACCCACCAACTAAAAGATTTGCTATCCTGGGTGTGGAAAAGAGCACCGAGCCCCAGCTGCTTGATCTCAGTGTGCTTTTTCTTCTAATTCATCCACAATTTTGGAAAAGGCAAAAGGTGAGTTGTAACCACAATTTAATACGCTCAGCAAGATGCTGAGGATCAATTGACAGGCCTAGAATACTGAATGCAATTTGTTGAACAAGCATTGTCAGACTGCCAGATAAAGCTAGATAGCTTTGAGAAACAAGCAAGTAGGAGTAAGTTGCAGCTGGTCAGGATCCTGGAGGGAGTTAATAAGTGGTTCCTTGTGGAATTGATCAATCTTCTGCTACCTGACGGTTTAAATTCACTGCTCAATATTGACATGGAAAGGGCCCATCTTTCCTCAGCTCCTAAGCAGGCCTCTCATCATAGCATACATCTAATTTATTAAGTGCCTGAAATTTAAGCACAAGGGAAAAGCAGCGGAAGTTAAGAACTCTTTTGATATGGAAAGGAAAGTTAATTGACTTTAGCCTTATTGTCTCCAAGGAAAAGAATTCAATGAGACAATACAGAATCAAAAAGAGGATGAATAATTGTATGTTTGTTCAGTTTCCTAGAGCTTAAAATCTTTGACAAAAGAAACAGTGTTACTTATAACTCTGCAGCAGAAGTGAATTCCTTTCTGGCAGTCAGAGAACCGATTGTCTAAAGGACTCCAAAATTACTGAGAGAATAATGCAGAGATGCAGCCAGCAGCAGCTTCCTCTCAGAAGCCAGCTACAATGAGTCATAGCCGAGGTCAGTCTCGTGATCCATTTTTACAGCCTGAGCAGCCAATTGCCTCTTGGCTACAGGCCCTCAGAGAGCCCTAGGATGGGAGATAGGAAGGCATGGTTAGGTACAAGAGGGAAGCACAGTGGAAGGATGTGAAGCCATAAAAGTCGAGAGCTGCTGTCTCTTTAATTGGTATGGACAGATCAGTTGTACTAGTGAAGCAAGTTTGCAAATGTGCATGATGAAATGGACAGAGAGGCCCAATGGCATCCTTGGGGAGGTACAGCCGTTGTATGCACAGCTCCTCGGGGAGGTTCTCGTAGGACCGCTGCGGCCTGTACACACACTAGGAAGGGTAGTACATGGTGGGCTGCGTCCTCAACCATTCTGCCTGATTCTCCTGGCCTGGACACGCAGCTGCTACAACTCCTCCCATTATGATGGCTTCGAGTGATATCGCCATGGGGAAAGCCATCCCTTGTCTAAAGTCAATCTAAGTGTTGCGGAAGTCGAGGATCCCAAAAATGTTTTCTGGGAAGAGAGGAAAGCGATTTGGCAAAATCAAGAGCTGGTGTCAGTGATTAAAAAAGGGGAAGGAAGGGATTAGAAAGTAAGTGATTTTGGTGCACTCTTCAGCTCATTAGCTCTTCAGTTACGCTTGTCTGAAGTGCTAGGGGGAGCTGTTGGACCAATTTTCTTGGGTGTAAAGTTACACCAATTGCAGGAGTGACATAAACCCAGGAAACTTCTGTGTACTTGATCGGTACAGCTATGCAATTGAGCCCTGGGGGGCTTTGACGGGCGTAAGATTTGTCCTATTAAGTTTGAAGAAACTTGCGTTTAGAGCATTAACAGCGTAAATGTACCCCAATGCTTGATCTTTTCAACTCAATAACGGCGTAACTACAGCATAATTGCTGAAGACAATGAGGAAATTCAGGGCTGTTGACCTGTAAACATGCTTCGAGTGATAAGGCTATATTGCTGTTTGTTCCGAACAGGGAATCTTTTTTTAAGAAGTTGTCAATTTCTGGTCCAGTTGAATAGTTTAGCTCAACTGACCAAATGGGTTGTCTGACTCCATTTTTTAATGTTCTAAACAGAAAGATTATTAGGAAGATAAGATAGAGATCCTCTTGCTTTTCAAAGTGTCTGTCAGCTCAGGATAGGGTGAAACACTCTATATTTACATTTATTAAACAGCCATTTATGATTGAATTGTAAAGAACATTGAGTTTTTCAGTGAATTGTACTCTCTGTTTTGTCTGGTTGGTCCTTCCAATTGTGGGCAATCTTTCCTCTTTTGTCTTTATTTTCCATCACAAGAATTTAGATTAGCATTGATAGCCTTCATGGTGACTGTACTGTCCTATTGCAGCTGATTCCACTTGAGTTCCTTCCTTTCAGTGGTTGTTTACTGTCCCCGATCCATTTCTTTGACGTGACTGCAGGCTCCAAACTTTATCACTTTCAGCTGATTTTTATTTTCTATTAGTAAGTCTACCGGACACAATTAAAGCTTTTTTCTTACTATGCTGTACAGTCTTAGTAAAGTGTTCTGTTTTGGGTTCACGTGCATGTAATCAACACACACTGTTCTGATTATATTTAATACTGTGCTGTTTCCTGACTGTCGGGAAGTGCAGACATTCATCTAATAACCATAGTTTGGAATTGACTGTTGGTGATGTTATCACATGAACGCTTAATGAACATGAAAACAAATTTCTCTCTCTGCTATTTTAACAAAGGCATTACCCATTTTTCTTAAATAGTGTTTCCATTAAAATAGTGGAGAGGAATTTGATTCAAGCACTACAAGAGTTCATATAATAATATCGCCAACAGTAATTTCTAGTCTTATATTATTTAGCTGCACTGTTAATTCAGACATTGACCTTATTTGTTAGCTTGTTCCTGGGTTCTAGAATTTATTGTGCCTCATCACACTGGTTGATAAAATGTCTTGTGGGCATTTCTTAATATTGTTGCTCTCCTGCCTATGGTTTATTCAATTCCGCTATCAATGTGAAGTAAGAAACGGCAGATTCACCTTTTATATTCTTACACCTTTTCTTCACTGACTGGTAAATGAAATATAATTTGTCTTGGTGAATATTCCTCGCAGTATTATACCAAAGTATTACAAATTATGTTTATACAACATTGATTTCTCATTATACACAAGAGAAAAATAATTACAAATTCATGCATTCATTGTAAAACTCAATTTTTTTGTGTAATCCAAATGATGTTCTATAAAAGCAGAATTATGAACATTACAGAGCACAATGTGAAGAAACAATGGGACACGTAGCACATAGCACTGTCCAAAGGAAAATGAAAATGCTATTTTGTACTGTTTCCAAACATGGAGCAAAATAATCCAACAGTTCGAATAGGATTATATAATCACTGATAATATTTCAGCCTTATGGGTGAATTTTAAAACAGTAAAAAGAGTTTTTAAAAAAATCAAAGGACAACATGACCACAATATTGCAGCGTTTTTGATTTTAGACTACCAAATAATTTATTCAGACCTAGCTCACGCGACAGTGCTCCTGGTGTAGGTTGGGATTGCATATTGGGAAATTCTGTATCTCCAGCCCATTTTTTTCTGACCATTAAAATCAATGGTCAGAAAATCATGGGCTGGGGTTTCAGAATTTTCTAGTTGTACTCTGTTGTGTGTGGCAGGACTACTAATGAGAATAATCTGATTATTTCTAAAGCCAGATAATAAATCTTAATGAAACAAAATATTAACAAAACCACTAAAATGATTAATGATACAAGTTCATGTTTTTTTGGACTCCATTTCAATTTCAAATGCAAAACCAAAGATGTGATCCCAACTTTGCCTATCATGTACAAGCTCACCATCAGTGTTTCATTTGGAGGCCTGGTCTGCATACTAGCATTTTTTGACAAGATTCAGCATGGATTGGGTCCCTGGATTGTCCCACTACTAATGGAAGTGACTCCGGTCACTGAATACTGTGGGCAGGAATTCTCATGAGAACCGGAATTTCCCCCTATGGTATGCAGTGGCCAGAGGTGCATCCATTAACTCCAGGACTTGGGTAACAGCAGCACTGAGGTAAGAAGGAGGAGGGCATGGGAAAGGGAAGGGGGAGAAAGAATAGCTGTGAAGGGAAGAGGGAAGTGGGAATGGATGGCAATGAATGAGAGAGGGAAATGGGCAGAAGCTGGGAGAGTGAGGGACGAAGCAGAGTGACAGAGTTTACTGAGTGGGAGTGAGGGGGGGGGGAAATTCCTGCATGGACTGGAGAAAGGGAGGGTGGAAGAAGACCATCATGAACAGGGATAGAGTGCCAATTGGAATTGAAGGGGACATTAAATGCCACATGAGCTGAGGGTGGGAGAAGTGTACCAAGTTCAATTGATGGGGTTGGAGAAAGAAACGAATGTCAGCTTGAACTGGGGGTGAGGGGGTGGAGGTGGAGAATAGTGCCAGCTTGAATGGTGGATGGGAGAAGATTATGATTTTAATCAGGGTTGGAGGGGATGTGCCAGATTGAACTGGAGAGAGGGAGAAGCCTATCAGCTTGAATAGGAGTGGAAGACAAGTGCAACATTGAATTAGGTGGAGACTAGAGGAGGGCCAGGTCAAATTGCAGATGGAAAAGGAGTGCCAGTATGAAATGGGAGGCGTGGAAGAGGAGAGTGTCTTTATGAAAGGGTAGGCGGGTTGGATGGGGTACAGTATCTCTGTGAACTAGGTTAAGAGGGAATAGAGTGCCTCTGTGAACTGGGGCAGGGTTGGAGGGATTTGGATGTGGGACAGTTACGTTGAGGTAACTTTTGGGAAGTGCTGGCGTGTTGAAAATTGAAATGTCACTGTTTTTCCTTTTTTAGATTAAAAATGTATCAATTGTGAAGTATAAAAGTGTTTAAAATGAATAGAATGTTTTATTTTAATGTAAAAAATTCAATTTTTTTTCAAGGGAGCGTATCTTTGGATCCTCCCTAGAAACGCACCATCAATTTTGTGTCTTCAACATTTATATTTCCCTCTTAAAGCTTTCATGTATTTTGACTTTTTTTCCTCTTTAAAGCAAATGAAGGAATGTTGAGTATACCCACAGCTTAAATTACAACTCATGTAATTACTTGCTTTCATATGGCATAGACTTACAATCAGGGCTGTTCTTGAGTTGTTTCATTTTGGAGGGCTGTGTCTGCTTTTTGAAGTTGTTCATCAGCCTTTGCTAGGTTCCTAAGTTGGTATACATATTACCCAAAAACACAACCAAATCTCCTTTCCCACCTATACCACTGGAGGAAATTGGAAGGAAACTCCTTTTTTAGGTCCTACCACCCAACTAATATCACCAGCGAAAACAGATGCATACTGTCACACTAGACCACCAAAGATCAAACTAAACCACCAGATACAGACACATTTTTCATTCATTTTGAAATTCTATATATTTACTTGGTACATAAAAGTTACTATGGCTTACATGTTGTTAGCGTAAAATTTGGGCTGTTGGGTTAAAGGCAACGATGAAGTGACTATTGGGTACATGGCGGTGGTCTTTACCCTAAAACCACACTGAAATGTGCTTTGTGTAGATTAGACTAACCCTAATTAAAGTACTTTGTCCAATAGACTACTAACAAAATGGACACTACTAAACAAAATGGATTCTGTGACTGTGGGAAAGACAGTTAAAAGTGTTGAGTTTGTACATTCCAAAACTGGCTTACAGTCTGGGAATACAAAAGACATTTCACAACGAACTGATAAAACTATAGAACCAGACTGCGTGAAACAAAGGCATATTGTCTTAAGGTGATAACAGTTGTTTTAATTTGATTGGTTAATATGTAAACGGTCCGTTGTTGCTGTGCGGGCTTAATTGGTTAATGTGTGTAATCAAGATTAATGATGTAAAAGCTACTGAAAATCTGTATTTCAAAGGTATAAAAAAGCATGACAACCATTTTAAAGTTGAGAAGGTAGCTGCGTACACCACGGAGTGTCCAGTTCTTCTCCCAAAGTACTTTGTCCAATAAACTGCATGTTGAATCTTTAAGTCTGACTCCGAGTGGTGAATTTTTCCCACAACACATGTAAACATTTATTAGAACATACCATAATATGTCCAGTTTGACACTGGGGCAACTGCAATTCCACATCTGAACACCTCACTGCCAGCTCCAAGTACCATAGATGTGACATATCCTCCATAAGACTAAAGATAATTGAAAGCAGTTAGTTACATTTGAGTTACCATATATTAATTGGTTGTAAGTAAATGAAATGAGTGAATACTTAGAATTGTAATACAAGACAGATGAGATAATCAAAACTCTCAAGCAATATACTTAATAGCATTCAAGAACTGATAGGGGCTCTGTAATCAAGACATTTACTTAGCTTTTCCTGTTACAGATGCTGATGGACCTGCTGTGTATTTCCATAATTTTTCTGCTTTTGTTTCAGTGGTCAAGGTGTTGGACTTCTGGGACTTTGGGCCAAGTTATTTTTGAATAATGTTGTGATTTAATTTCAAAAGTTCTATTTTGGTGCAACTCTAAGTTTTTTTCTGAAGGCACTGATGGTTGAGGTGGGTAGTCAGCAGCCTTGGATGCAGAAGATATTCCTGGTCTCCTAAGAGACATGCCCCCAGTGATTCTTTTCCTTCAAATCATGCAGGCACTGTGGACTGCCACACAATGAGGGCATCATGACTGCTTTCTGGATAATGGCATTGACATGTATAATGATTTTCTGTGTTCGATACTCACCTGAACAGTAATTGAATCCAAACCCTTTCTGTTAAAGTTGGCCATGGGGTTGATATGAGAAGTCATGATGCCCATATGGGTGCCCTCTACAATATGCTGCACTTAAGAGAATCCTGCCACTCAGTAAAAGTTGTGCACCTTGTCTAACTGATGCATCCTTTCCACAAGAAATGTGATGATGATATTGTTGTTTGCAAGCATACTATTACTTGCTTGATGTAGCACTGCAAGCTATCTGATATGGTGAATTCAAAGGATCGGTAAGTGAAAGTTTCATTTGCAGTAACCTTCCCTTCTATGCTAAGAACCATCCAAATGCTGTCCGCAGGCTCTCCTACAGCAAATGGTACAACTCTTTGGCAACTGTTCGTGTGGTGCAGCGGCACTGGAGACAGGTCCCCTCTGACATCCCCATTTCTGACTGGTTTCGTCTGTATTCTTAGGTCCTGGGCTATTGCTGAGAATTTATATAGTCCTTAAACCTATGCACCTGAAGATGGCATGCTGTCATGAACGCGTCCTCCTCAACCAGGTCAAGCAGCATGATTGGAATACCCAAAGAGATTCCCATCTTCCCACATTGCTTAGCTGCACTTTGTATAACTGCAGTAATGGCCAAGACTGTAGGTAGGCGTCTCATGGAAAAATGCAGGCTGCAGCAAAAAGCCCCCAAAATTGAGGCTAACTGAACTACTCAAGATTTAAAATGCAGTAACACGGAAATGCTCAGGAACCAAAAATTTCACTGAAATCGTCAATGCAAATTCAACAACAACCTAGTTTTAAGAAAAACTCCTGAGCAGGCCAACTTGTTTCCCCAAGAAATGGCTATTTTGTTTGGATGAGCAAATACTGTGGGCAGAGCCTTGCCCGAACTTGAGAAATTTGGCATGAGACCACATTTGAATAACTTGGGTATGTAAAGGAGGAGGAATTTGCAGGCCTTCAATGAGACCTATTTTTGAACAACAAAATTACCTGGAGTGGTGCTATTAGAAAGCAAGAGGTCAGAGGACTAATTTCCCAACTTGCGCCTGGTGAGGCTCTATGCCACAATTGAAGCCTAGGGAAATTTAATGTACTGTGTGGGCATCTCACTCATCAAAAAAAACACTGGCTCTTGAATTAATGTGGTTCTTTGGTATAATTGCAGTATCCTATATTAAAGTATTTTCCTCACAGCCAGAACTAAAAATGATAAAAGAAATAGAAGAGCAAGCATGTACAGTACCACAGCTAAGCTCCAAGCTATCTGATTTACTAATAGATAACTTTTTTAGCCTGTAATAAAAATGAAAGATAAAAGATATTTCACCCAGTTAGTGTCAATGGCTCCGCTACTAACTACAATACTCAGCGTGGTTTGGGGATTATGCAGTCCAGGAAGGTTACAGGATTGATCCCTTTTCAGTGCTAAATTAACTGATTTTGCTGAGAAATGGTAGGTATACTAAAGTGGTAGGTAACCTCTAGGGGGGAAAACCAGCCAGGGTTCCCTTTTTTGATTACTGTCCAGAAACTCTCACAAGATTATGCATATAGGAAGGTCAAGGGAAGACAGGATTGGACATAGCTGTGTTGCCCTCTATAGTTGAATAGTCTGCTATTATTCCTTTTCTAGGCTCACAAATGAAAGGGTGAGAAATAAAATGCTTTTTTTGTTTGGCACATGCCTCTTGACTAACCAAGTGTCCTGCTGAATTAATATTGTTTCAAAGATGCGTGTTATAATTTTTTTTTCAGTAGTGTAATACAAAACTAATGTTAGTCTACAAAACACCAATAATAAAATCATATTTTCACACAAATAACTTGACAACTTACCCATCCCCAGATTGCTATTCTTGTTTCATCAATGAATCCCATTTCTATGAATTTTCTACAAAGAAGCAAAATATTGATCAGTTTTATTGAGCATAGAAGCTAATAAATTGTTCAAAGCAAATTACAATACTTTCTTCAAAGTCAAAATTTTAAATATTTTATAATTGGGGAATGCTTGTAATAATTTACAGTAATAAAAAGAAAAGTAATGTGCAATATATTATTGTTAACTCTGAGTGATTGTGCACCTTGTTGCTCTGATTTGATCCTCCACTTCATAAGTGCCCAGTCTTCGATATAATGCATGCATTATTTTGTCACCTTGATAACCGCTTCCCCTTCCATCAAAACTGGCAACAATAATCCCCTCTGTGCTGGCAAGATAAGTTGCCCAGCCAATTGAGAAGCGGTCATCAGCTTTCTGACTGCATGGCCCTCCATACCTGAAAGAAATTTCACAGCAACAAAATACTGAATGAATGCTGTAGTTGTATAGGAGTGTGTTATTAAATCTTCTGAAACTGACCAGCAATCTTCAATTATTCCTATAAATCTAAATATTTTTCCCACCATCAAATTTTTTTCAAGCAACATGTCTAAGTTTATGAATGGAAAAGTTTCCCCTGGTTTTATTATTAGTCTTACATGAAAATCAGGTGGATTTGTTTGTTGACTAAGATTTTTCATTTTTTTCAAGGCTTCAAAGCCTTTAAATTGCTAAGTTTTGTGTAATTGTACCCCATAAATTCAGTAAACTGGTACATGTATCTAGTGATATTGCAGGACAAACTAGATGAAGTTAGAGCTCGACTACATTCACTATTATAACAACAATTTGCATTTGTATTGCACCTATAATGCTGAAAATGTCCCAAAGCGCCAGTGGGTAGACAAGCTCAGCTGATTTTAACGGTCGGACCTCATTAGCATGTCGCTTGCTGACTAAAACAGCCAGTAAGTCAGTGGGGTAGGAGAGGCCCAAGGCTTCTTTGTGGGGCCTGGAGGAGCACTCCGGCTCCTCCTGGCCCACAAGGAAGCAAATAAAGTTTTAAAAACTTACCTTACTGGGCCTGGCTCTAGCTGCTGTTCCCAGCCGGGTTAGCTTGGTGTGGAAGCCATCACTATTCCTCCACTCAGCTCTCAGGTTAAAATAACAAATTGGGCCCTGATGACATAATTGGAGCCTGATCTGTATATTTAAGGAGGATCCCGTCGAGTTGGGGTGGGTGTCCTTGCCACCTGCAATTTAAAATTGCAGTCAGCCAGATCGGGGCGGTAAAGCAGTGGGTTAGCCCCCTGCTCCATTTTAACTGCCCCCTGCCTGGTTTCCGCCTAGTGGGGGAAGTTAAAATCAAGGCCATAGAGTCAGAACTCAATTGTGTATTGTGTAATTAAGCCAGAAGCAATTTGAAGATTTACTTAAATTGCTGCTACAAGGAATCTCAGAGCTTCAACATACTACGAATCTAGACGTTCAATGCCACGTTCTGCTGATAAAATTATTTTTGTAAATTGAAATAAGACATGAAGAAAAGTGGGAAGGGAGGAATATGCCATTGCAGATATCATTGCTATCATGAGGTTCATTTTATTTTAGGGAAAAGTAGACTTTGGAATTTCACTTACACATCGATGAGCAGAGGATACTTTTTTGATTTATCAAAATGCGGTGGTAATATCATCTGATACCAATATTCTGGAAAAAAAAAATTAAATGAATACCACTTAACGCAATTGTCTTTAACATTGAACACAATTGGTATTGCAATTTGACAAAGATAAAATATTGCCACTTTTTATTTTTTACTTATCTGGCTTTAAGCAAATATTTATGATGGGTAAGTCACTTCCCCATACGTACACTTAGGCCATTTATTTGTAGTGCTTATCAGTGCTCTCAACCTACATATTAAACATTAACCAATTTTCAAATAGAAAATTTCAGAAGTGTGTGCGATAGTTTCCTATCAAGCTGTCTTTATTGGTGAGTCAAGAATAAATACCATTTTACCACTTTCACTGTTTGCTACAGTTTACCCTTAGATTAGATTTACTTTTGGAAGTGCACTGTGATACTGAGGGATAATCCTAATAATTGTGACATCAAATGAATAAAGTAAGAAATATGTAGCTTTTTACAACCTCTTAGTATTTGGTTAGTAAAGTGAAGCTTCTGTGTTGGATACTAATGTGGGTAATTGTCCACTTAAAGAGCTTAAGGAAACTTGGTAGGTGATGTAATACTCCTCAATATCCTACACAGATGGTGCCTCAGTTCAAAGGGGAAACTGGAATTAGGAGGAAAAAGACAAGAAGTTAATGCTAATTAGGCAGCTGTTGTGGAGAGAACATTGGGTTGGCTCTAAATGAGAAGGGACCTAGTTTGAAATATCCCTCATCTACTATGGAAAAGAAAACTTCTCCCTCAAATCACATGGACTTTCCTTAAATCCCTAAACCTGTGTTGTCTCTCATTGTCACCAAATGGGAATGGTTTCCAAACAGGAAAAAGCTGACATTTTCTCACATCAAGTATGCCTCTGTGCTATCTAATGGACATGTGGGTTGTAAAGTGGACAAACTATAAACCCATCTTAACAGAAGGATTGATATTTAAGAACAGTGTTGGCAGAGGAGCTGATATTCTATTGTCCAACATTTTAGATAAGTATGCTTCCTAAACAAATAGTATAAAGCTACTATAGAGACATATACTTAATAAATACCACATTAAAAACTAGACTGCTTGAATGAATAAGATAGTACGATAAAAATTATTTTCTTATGACACTCAATAACTTCTGAATGAGTTAAATTGCCTGTTTAAACAAATTAATAGCCTAAACAGTGAGTTTCCCCAGTTGAGTCCTGTCCTGCTCCTGGTCCACCCAAGTGCTTTGCTCCCTGATTGAGTCCAGGTCTATTCGAATACCCATCTCCCCAGTTGAGTCTAGGTTATCTGAGTGTTGAAAATGGGAATATCATCCATTGCAATAGCCCAGATATGCAAATGAGTGTTGATGGGAAATACATTATTCATTTAGGTGGGCTCCATTGCATAGGGTGGCCCAGAATTTGTTAGAGTGGGGCATCATGCGGCGTGCCCCATTAGTTAGACTTTTTCCCTCACCCTTCAGCTCAAAAAACTTTTGTGCTGCAAGTTGCTGGAATTGCGAGCTGATAACAATTTCTTGAAACTCACAGAGAGGTTGAGGACGAGCTGCCATTTTCATGAGGCTAATGGCAGAGCGGCGCAAATTGTCCAGCAACTCGTGGTGATTCGCAATTCACAGGATATCTCTTCCTTTCCAGAGGTTGCTACACGATTTACACATTAATAATGGCGTACACATTAAACGCGCCATTATTTTGTCAGCAAATTGTGCCCGATATGTCTGTGATATATGTCCAATAAATATGGGTACATAAGAGATACATGGTAAAGAAATTAACATTCTAATCTACTAAGGAGATGCACAGCCACACAAACATGAACCATGGACAAGGTTTGTTGTTGTACTCTTTCCTTGGAGAGATGCAGGAGGCATCAAATGCTGTGTTTAATATTACACCTGGAGCTTGTTTACATAAAACCATCACTGTGTGAAATTTCCTGTTTCTCATTAGAGGCACAATTTATAACAATATGCTTCCTGTAAGCACTGTTCCCCACTGAGCGCGCAGGACAGGAATCAACCCTGAAATGTCCAGTCTCTCAGGTCAGATTTTGGATAGCTAGCTGCAGAGAAAAGTCATTTTACTTTGCTCCATAATGTACTTTAAGACCAACTTAAGCTTTATGATGTTAAGAGTGTAGAAACTAAATGTGATAGATAGACTAGTAATTGAGAGTGCTTCAAACAGTTGTCAGAATATCTAGCGTACATTTATTTTTTGATGGTACGTTTTAATTTGAAATAACTGTATATTCAAAATCAATCTAAATCCCCAGCTACAGTTTAAACAGGGAATCAGTAGATTCCATATGTGAGAAAATGAATTTACGAACATATGAGAAATGATGGACAAGAAAAGACCTACTGGTCCATCCAACCTGTTATTCAACATAATGTTAATTATTTAATTTTGCCTTTTAATCTATAATTTCTACAGGAAGCACCTCTCTCACAGATGTTGACTCTTGGAATAATTCCAGTGCAATTCTTCTAAGTTCAGTTGCAAGTTTTGCAACATTTACACTTGTGGCGAGATCTTGGAACTGAAGGGAGAAAAATGCGTGGGTGGAGAAGGGAAAAAGTCATTCCTCATGTTTAAATAGTTTTATCGTTGAAATAGTAGTGGTGGAATTTTCAGCATCTCAGAGCATGAGCTGAAAACTTACCAAATTTGTTAGCTTGGCAATCTTAACTATTATAACCTAATGGCAGTCCATTAGTTAAGATTACCACATTGATTGGCTTCGTTGTATCCTCTGCTCACACCGCTAGTGACAATTACTGCCATCAGGATGACGATGTTTTAGTTAGTGAATCATCATATCACTAACATCAGGAGTTAAAAATACATCAGTCTTTTTTGTACAATAATTGAACTGGTTTAACTTACTTGTGCCATCTAGTTCTAAAGGCTTGAGAGTTTTTGTTGGCATCTGAATATTCTGAATTTCTTCTTCCAATTTTTTGTTGTCTTCAAGAATTGTTACCTCTTGAAATAAATATTATGTTTTTAGTTCCTCAAACATCTAAAATGACATTCATCTTACCATCAATCAGGATTTATTTACCGGCTAAAATAACACAGCTGGATCTACAGTTTTCAGAAAATCTTATTTTTAATAATAGTAAATAATAATCTAGTTTATCAAAAATGATGCATTAAAGATTTTGTGGTTGTGTAATAAAACAATATTTTTACATCACATGGCAGAAGATTGGAACAGGAATTAGGAATAATATAGCCTGAGAAAAGCAGGATGCCCTCTTTCTGAGCATTAATGGCTGTTCTATGATGTCACAGTGTGTATTGTAATGTGAACTTTTCCACTGGTTAACTAACATGTTCAGGTTTTCAGAGTGAACTGACCTTGACTACCAGAAACCTATCTTCACTGAAAACATTATAATAAGGGATAATGTGGCACATAAAATATAGACAGCAACAGGAGAGTGATAGTAATTTAAACAAGTCACCATTTAAAAAATAAGGATATCTGAGTGGTAATACTATGATTTTATTTAGTAATCTGAAATGTTACTTTGCTTGGTAACTACACTTTCTATTTGTTTCTTGATGTGGAGATGCCGGTGATGGACTGGGGTTGACAATTGTAAACAATTTTACAACACCAAGTTATAGTCCAGCAATTTTATTTTAAATTCACAAGCTTTCGGAGATTTCCTCCTTCCTCAGGCAAATGAAACATTTGCCTGAGGAAGGAGGAAATCTCCGAAAGCTTGTGAATTTAAAATAAAATTGCTGGACTATAACTTGGTGTTGTAAAATTGTTTACAATTTGTTTCTTGGTGAGAGAGACACTCTTTTTAAAATTATATTCCCTTATCTCCAATCGAGTATCTCCATACACCACCCACAATTGTGAAAATGGATGGGTGACAACATTTTCTGCCATGTTCATGTTCTATTCAATGCCTAGCAGTGACTCATTAAACCAGCTCTATTTATAAGACATTTTTATTCATTGAAGGGCAGGGGCTCCATCAGATAGACACATAACACAGTTTCAGATATTATCAATTCACGTTAAAAGGTAGTAAAATAGTGATTACCTTTATCATTAGTAGCATTGTAAAGTGTAAAGACAGGTATTCCAGGACCTGCATAGAACAAAGGACAGACATTAAAACCATTTACTATGCTGTATTTTATTTTGGAGAATTAGTTTCTGTGATTCACTTACCATAACAGTACAGTACATAATATTTTCCATTTCTGCTGAAGTATGCAGAATAGTATTGACAGCGTTCCTTCATCAGCTCACAGGTAATACATTGTGGCTTCTGAGAATTTGTTCCAATTCCAACTCTACAAATAAAAGAAAAATCAAAAACAACTAGGCACCAGATCCAAATGGACTTTGTACAAGGTTACTTAAAGAATGGCTGTGAAATCAATCAATAAAAAATCTTTTTTACTATCTTTCAAAAATCATCAGAAATGGGAGCAGTACCTAAGGATTGGAAATAGTTAGTACAATAATCATCTTCAGAAAGGGGAACAGGATTACACCGGGAACAACAGGCCAATGAACCTAACATTTGCTATAGGTAAATATTAAAGGACATCCTAAAAGAGGATGAATAACCAGAGGGATAGAGCACAATTCCCAGGAAGTGATAATGAGTCTGTACATGGCACCAGTACAACCACATCTGTAGCACTGTATATAATTTTGTTCACCGTACCACAGTAAGGATATCTAGGCTCTGAGACAATGCAGAAAAGGCAACCAAGCTGATACTTAGCTTAAGACATCTGATCGATAAGGAGAGGTTGAAGAACCTGGGATTGTTTACTTTGGAGAAGAGAAGACTCGGGAGATATTATTCAAGTATTCAAGATCTTTAAGGGAATAGATAAATTGAACCTTGGATAATATGTTTAAGATTGCCATAAATTCTAGAACCAAGGGACATGGGCTCAAGCTTAGAAGAGGGAAGAAGCGCAGACACTTTAGATTTAATTATCTTATGTAGAGAGTGATGGCATGTGGAAGAAAAGTTGAAGGGAGGCAGTGGAGGCAGATAGAGTGGAAATATTTAAGGGAAAATTGGATAGATATTTGAGGGAGTGCATAATTGAGGGGTATTAGCTTTTGGGAGGTCAGATGGACTGTGGGGTCTTTTCTGGTTCTGTACTTTCCTTTGTTCCAGTGTAACATTGCCATTTTGAATATTTGGAAAAAGTTGGAGTGTAGTGTTAGCATCTTTGAGAACCAACAACAACTTGCATTTATATAGCACCTCTAATGTAAAAAAGAATACCTTAAGATGCTTCACAGAGGCATAAGGAAAAAAATGTCAGGTTAAACTACAAAGTTTATGGAATTATAGAATCATAGAATCTTACAGCACAGAAGGAGGCCATTCGGCCCGTCATGCCTGTGCCGGCTCTTTGAAAAAACTGTCCAATTTAGTCCCACACCACAGCTTTTTCCCCATAACCCAGCAAATTAGCCCTATTCAAGTACACATCAAATTGCCTTTTGAAAGTTCCTATGGAATCTGCTTCCACCACTCTTTCAGGTAGTGCGTTCCAGATCTTAACCTTCTGGGTGAAAAAAATTCTCTTCTTTTCCCCTCTAGTTCTTTTGCCAATTATTTAAAATCTGTGACTTCTGGTTACCAACCCACTTGCCAGAGGAAACAGTTTCTCCCTACTTGCTCTATCAAAACCCCTCATAATTTTGAATACCTCTATTTGGTCTCCCCTTAACCTTCTCCGCTCTAAGGAGAACAATCCCAGTTTCTCCAATCTCTCCACATATCTGAAGTCCCTCATCCCTAGTATCATCCTGATGAATCTCCTCTGCACCCTCTCCAATGCCTTGACATCCTTCCTAAAGTGTGGTGCCCGGAACGGTATACAATACTCTAGCTGAGACCTAACTAGTGATTTGTAAAGGTCTAGCGTGACTTCCTTGTTTTTGTATTAAATGCCCTTATTTACAAAGCCAAGTATCCCATACGCTTTCTTAACTCCCTTATCAACTTGCACTGCCACCTTCAAAGATTTGTGAATATGCACCCCAGGTCCCTCTGCTCTTGCACCCTCCTCAAAATAGTACCATTTAGATTATATTGCCTTTCCATGTTGTTCCTCCCAAAGTGCGTCACTTCACACTTATACGCATTAAATTGCATCTGCCATGTGTCTAACCATTTCACCAGTCTGTCTATGTCCTCCTGAAGTATCATGGTGGGTACAGTACAGGAGGAGGTCATTCGGCCCATTGTGTCTGTGCCGACTCTTTGAAAGGGCTACCCAATTAGTCCCATTAGTCTGCTACTATCCTGCTCACTATTTACTACATTTGCAAGTTTTGTATCATCCGCAAACGTCAAAATTGTACTCCCTACACCCAAGTCCAAGTCATTTATATATAACAAGAAAAGCAGTGGCCCTAATACCGACCCATGGGGGACCCCACTGCATACTTCTCTCCAGTCAGAAAAACATCCGATCACCATTACTCTCTTCCTCCTGTTCCTTAGCCAATTACATACCCAAGTTACCAACGTCCTTTAATACCATGTGCTTCTATTTTCTGAATAAGTCTGTTATGTGGTATTTTATCAAATGCTTTTTGAAAGTCCCACAAGGATCTGAATACTTTAAGATGGTGGTAGGTATTGTTAGTGATAGAATTGTTAATGCTGTGATTCTATCACCAACAATCTGAGAATTTTTAAAAAAATTATTTGAAGTGGAGCAGTACTCTTGTTACCCTGCCAGAGCCATTGTTTCATGGGTGGAGGGTTCAACATACTGCAACTATTCGAGATCAACTCTGAAGGCAAGCCTAGTTTCTCAAGAAACTCATAGTACATTAATGGATGCAACAGACTCATTCACTTTTACTTCTGTTATTTCAGATATCCTGGAAAGAGGCACCAACTGTATTGGGTGACTGATTCTATCATAGATTAGAATCACATTTTTATTTAAAAGCTTTCTGTTATGGAAAATGAGAGTAAATCAAACATTCCTTTAACACTTTATATTATTGAAATAATATTGAGAGGTATACATATAATTCCTTCAACAATCATACATATATTATTTATAAAACTTACTTATATAGGTTTCTTCTCCCTGGATACAGTTTGTATTCATTGCTAATGTAGTAACTGTAATACAAACAGATGTATAATGAATATCAGACTATAAAAATGGATAATCAAGAATTAGAATATTAAACATTGGGCCTGATTTTACCAGGCCTGCGGGTTTCCGGCGGGTTGGGTTTCGGGTGCGTGGCCTCCGCGCCCGGTGAAATTAGTGGGTTGCCCGCGCGATCGTAGCAGGCAATCCACTAATTGGAATCACTTACCTGCTCCTCCGGGATCCGCGCTGCTGGTCTGCGCGTCGGGCGGGCTGTGCATGCGCAGTACGATCTGTCATCTGGAGGCTCTCTAGTTAAAGGGGCAGTCCTCCACTGACAGATGCTGCAACCAATGGAACAAATTACAGCATGGAGCAGCCCAGGGGGAAGGCTGCTCCCAGTTTAATGATGCCTCACCCCAGGTATCATCAGATGGGGTGAGGAGGAGGGGGAGGACAGAGATCTTCCACCCGGCGGGCGGGAGGAAGCGGCCTGCCTCTGCCACCAAGAAGGCCTGGCTCGAGGTGGCAGAGGAGGTCACCTGCGCCACCAACATATCGCCCACCTGCATACAGTGCAGGAGGCGCTCCAATGACCGCAGTAGGTCAGCCACAGTGAGAACACGTAGTCTTTCCCCTACACTCCGTCTGCCACAACACTGCCCCCACCCCACATCTCCTTCGGCACCGCCAACACTACTCTGTCACATCACCCCTCATACCCACTCAAACCCCATCCTCATCTTACCTGCACCTACTCACCTCGCCAGTACTCACCCCGCCACTAACACGCAACCCAATCCTCATACAATCTCATGGCTCTATCCCATACTCACCCTCTCGTGCATCTCCCTCACGGCCAGCCTCACTCAACCTGCCACCACCTGTGCTGCAGCCACAGGGCATGCATTGCATATGTGCAGTAGGCAGCGTACGGCAAACGTGTCGTGAGCATGAAGGGGATGCACAAGGGTGTCTGAGGGTTTGCCATGGGTGTTACCTATATTGAATTTCAGAGCAACAAACATCACACATTATATTGGCACCACCACTGCCATGTCTCCGCGAATCCTGTCTGTTGTGTCCAATAATGCCCGCTCCTGGGTATCACTATGAGGACCCACCACTGATGCCACCCATTGTGTTACTGCAGAGTAGGTGCAGGTGTATTTGCAGGGCTCTTCCGCGCAGACGACTGAGAGACATCGGCGGTGTACCCGGCTGCACCCTGGAAGGATGCGGAGGAGAAGTTGTGGAGGGCAGTGGTGACTTTGGCAGCGACAGGTAAGCAGTTGGTGCTGGGGCCAGCCAGGAGCAGCTCGGCATGAAAGAGCCTCAGATCTCCACGACTACATGTCGAGTGAATCTGCGCCTCCGTGTGCACTGCTGCTCGGAGAGGTCCGGGGAGCTGTGCCTCAGTCTGTGGACCCTGTGGCGAGGGTAGTGCCCTCTGCGACGCGTCTCTCTCTGCGGTAGCCCTCCCTCCTGCTGTACAGGTGGATGTGTCACAGCACTCTGTTGTGGAGCTCCACGTGTCAGAGGTGGACGGCGTGGATGGCGAGGCTGGTGATGCTGTTCGCCCTCCGAGGGGGTCATGACTGCAGCTACGGCAGCCCCCATCCGCAATATGTACATCTGAGCGGGTCCGCAAGGTAGGCACATGTCTCCGGACCCCGGGGTGAGTGTGCAGGTTGGTGACTTTGACCGTCCGGAGGGGGGTGGTGGAGGCCACACTTTGTCCCAAGTGACAGAGCGGCCTCCTGCAATGGGTGAGGGTCTCCCCCCCCCCCCATCTGTCAAATGGACCTTTGCAGCTGCCACAGGCTGACGGCTGCAACACGTCCAGTTCAACTAGGACTGTTTCCCCCAGTGTGTGAAACAGTCCCATGTTTCCCCAAAATCACACACAGTCCCTTAATCAGGTCAGTTAATGACCTGAACAAGCGAAATAAATAACCTCAAGTGGCATCCCGCTGGCTTTAATTGCCTGTGGGATTCCCACCAGCGGGGGCCACGCACGCACCCCCACACGTCATCGGGGAACCCGGAAGTGGGCGGGATCGTGGCGCGATCCGGTCACGTGACTGGATATCGGGATTTTCGGGGCCCCCCCGCTGGAAACCCACAAGAAACCCGACGGTAAAATCGAGCCCTTTCATTCTAAAAATTATTTTCTAGTAAAGGAAGTTTTAATAATGATTATAAGAAAGAGTAATATGAGCAACATATATGGAAATTTAGAACATTCTTTATTTACAGTACCATGAAATGAACATAAAAAGAAAAGAAAGATTTGTTATGCTTTTGATGTTGATGCAGAAATGTATCAAAGAGTTAATAACCTATGTAACTTTTACTTAAAGTTACCTCAGAAGCCCTCACGCACCTGCATTTATATAAATCATTTCTGTAATACCATATGCATTGTATGGGGATATTGCACATTTAAATTATTAATATGTCCTATATTCTCTTTCTAAATAGCCAAAAAGTTTGTCAATTCCTTTTGAAAATAATGCTAATTTCTGAAATGTCTGTGTGAGAAAGGGTAGACTTGCAATTTTGTGAAAACTTGATAAAAAGACCAAATTTGAATAAAAAGGATGTTAAAATAAAACTGATTGAAGAAGAAACTAGATACTGAAGGAAGAAAACAGAATATATAATACTGTATTGGATATTTAAGATACTTAGAATGTTCTAAATGAAAATAATTTGGTTTTTTTTCAGGTAAGGAGTTAAAACAATATAGCCAGAGATTGTTAATGGGGTAAGGTACACTGGGAGGGAACTGCAGTTATCATGATTCCACTGAGATGTCTTACCACACACAGACACAAATGCTTCTCAAAGTGCACTGGAGAAACATGTTTCTCATTTATTCCCATCATCATAAGGGAGTGGAGAGGAAATGATCACTTCTGTCAATACTGCAGAAGTAGCCCAACGAAAATTTGTCTGTCCCCATAAAGAGGTACATGACTCCTGCTGAGCATCTACGCATAGCAACATAGTTAAGATCAGAAACTTAACAGAATGGGAAGAATTCTATGGTGTTCTGAGCTGATGTTCCAAATACAGTGTAGCATCATGATACCCTGGCAAGAACTGGGTTAAAATAATCTAAAATGTGTTCTCAAGTACATCACACTGTAAAACTTAAGAACATAAAAGCCCTGTGGAAAATATTTTAAGGCAAATTTTAAAAACATTTTCATAACAATATGAGCTGTTGTCTTTGGTTTTAATCAATTTATGATTGAAACAGACTCGTGTACTAAAATTGGTTCTGTTAAGCCCAAGATAATCTTTTCCCTTTCCATTCCCTGTTGATATTAGATTACAGCTACTTGTGATTTTGCTGAATTGGCTGGATCACAGCTTTTATTAAAATGTTCATCAGATACTAATGATTGATATCTGAAATGTCTGTTCATTAGATATATTTTGAACATATATCTAATAATATCCTTTTAAGTGCACTGCCTATGTTTGAATCCATTTATAGAAATACTAGTGGATCTCTTGTAGCATTGCTCTTAGTGAGTCAGGGGATAGTCTGTGTACTGTTATGTGGCAATATATTATCAGGACTGCCGATTGATTGAAGAAGCCAAATTGTACTTTTGTTACAGTGCATTGTAAGAAAGAAAGAATTAACCTGCATTTATATAGCGCCTTTCATGACCTCAGGGCATCCAAAAGTGCTTTACTGCCCATGGAGGGCTTTTGAAGTGCAGTCACTATTGTAATGTAGGGAAACACGATAGCCAATTTGTGCACTGCAAGGTCCTACAAATAGCAATGAGATAAATGACCAGGTAATCTGGTTTGGTCGTGTTGATTCAGAGATAACTGTTGGCCAAGAAACTGGGAGAATTCCTTTGTACTTCTTTGAAGAGTGCCATGGGATCTTTTACTCCTGACCTTGTAACTCAGAGACAAGAGTGCTATCACTGAGCCAAGGCTGACACCTTAAACAATTGTTAGTAATATTTTCAGGCTTGAATTCCATGACTATGCATATATTTGTTTGGAAACTATACATCGGTGGCTTTGATTAATATTAAATGTTTAATCATGTAGTTAGTTTTATTTCTTACCTATTTTTTTAAAGGCCACGTGCAGAGGAAGATGGTAGAGAATAATGTTCTAGGTTACAGGTAGGTAGGAGACACGTTATAGAAAATGCAGGTATCAGTAGTGTTGTTGTGTGGGTTGGTAGTGTTGGAAGGTTGGTCCAGGGCTCTGTTAGCATTGAGAGTGGCATCATGAGGGCGTGGGAGCATTGGGTGGGGGAGGGGAATGAAGATCTGGGAAATCTGGGAGGGGGATTGTTGGAGCACCGAGAGGGATGATCTTGGTGTTTGAGAACACTATAAAAGGGGATACTATGATCTGCAAGGAGTGGGAGAAGAGTATCAGAGTATAGCAGCATTGGAGGGATTCTTGGGATGTCAGTAGAATGGAAGAAATGTCTGGGTGCGTGGGAGCACTGGAAAATGGGTGCTGAGTGTGGTAGTGATGTGAGAGTGGACTTGAATTGTGGGAGAAGTGAGGTGGCAGTGTGGAAGTACTGAGAGCAAGATACTGGGAGTGGAACAGCTCAATGGGGGTTACAGACTATTGCTGTCAAAAGTTCAGTGATAAGGATTTTCTTGGGATAGATCAGCAGTGAGGAATGAGAGGAAAGGAATGGTTGCTTGCTGAGAGGCAGCAAAAGGGAGCTGAGAAGGAGGAAAAGTACTGAAAAGCACTGAGAGCACATAAAGAACTTTAAGCCAGTTCCCAGCAATAGCTGAGAAAACAGCTTTTGTGATTTTAGGGGAGGAGAATCTTGTCCTTCGAGACTCAAGTCACAACAACAATAACAACAACTTGCATTTATATAACAACTTTAACATAGTAAAACGTCCCAGGGCTCTTCACAGGGGTATTATCAGACAAAAATTTGACACCGAGCCACATAAGGAGATATTAGGACAGGTGACCAAAAGCTTGGTCAAAGAGATAAGTTATAAGGAGCATCTTAAAGGAGGAGAGAGAGATAGAGAGGTGGAGAGGTTTAGGGAGGGAATTCCAGAGCTTAGGGCCTGGGCGGCTGAAGGCACGGCCGCCATGGTGGAGTGATTAAAATTGGGGATGCACAAGAGACCAGAATTGGAGGAGCGCAGAGATCTCGGAGGGTTGTAAAACTGGAGGAGATTGCAGAGTTAGTGAGGGGTGAGGCTGTGAGAGATTTGAAAACAAGGTTGAGAATTTTAAAATCGAGGCATTGCCAGATTAAGAGCCAATGTAGATCAGCGAGCAAAGGGTGATGGGTGAACGGGGCTTGGTGCGAGATAGGACATGGGCAGCAGAGTTTTGGATGAGCTCGAGTTTATGGACGGTGGAACTTGGGATGCTGGCCAGAAGAGCATCGGAATAGTCAAGTCTAGACGTAACAAAGGCGTGGATGAGGGTTTCAGCAACAGATGAGCTGAGGCAGGGGCGGAGATGGGTGATGTTGCGGAGGTGGAAGTAGGCGGTCTTGGTGATGGAGCGTATATGGGGTCAGAAGCTCACCTTAGGGTCAAATAGGACACCAAGTCTGGTCTGGTTCAGCCTCAGACAGTGGCCAGGAAGAGAGATGGAGTCGGTGGCTACTGAACGGAGTTTGTGTCGGGGACCGAAGACAATGGCTTCAGTCTTCCCAATATTTAGTTGGAGGAAATTTCTGCTCATCCAATACTGGATGTCAGACAAGCAGTGTGACGAATCAAAGGCACTGGAGAGGTTGAGAGAGGTAGTGGTGAGGTAGAGCTGGGTGTCATCAGCGTATATGTGGAACCTGGCGCTGTGTTTTCGGATGATGTCACCGAGGCGCAGCATGTAGATGAGAAATAGGGGGGGGGCCAAGGATAGATCAGGTTGCAGCTCAATTGCAGTTCAGGAGTCCAGCTGCAGTAGGGTCAGTTGTGTGGTGGGAGGAGGTTGCGGAAGAGTGGGGAAGGAACTGGAGCCCTGAGAGCTGGTAGCAAGGAGTGGACAGGCAGCATTGGGCCACTGTGGACAAAAGTGCCACAGTACCACTTACATTGCCAATTAAGCTGGGATGTCTCAGAAGTAATATGCAACAGCACCATCTTAGAGACCAAGCTTGGAGAACTCAATCACAGATCAATTTAATCATGAAAGGAAAATGTGACAGAAATAGGTTTGACTGGAAAGTATTTCAAGAAGTAAGCATAGCCGTTACAGGAATTCTGTGCTAGGTAAAACACTTTTGATATCTTAAAGATACAAGCAACACACGGAAAGTTCACAATGTCCAGACTATATGACAGTGCAAAAGATTACGCATATTTTGTGTATCTGGATTATTATCATCCAGTGCTTAACACAGTTCCACCTGTCTAAATTAATAGAGACACCCAGACCTCTGGGAGTAGTCTCTGGTAAACTCAAAAGCAGAACTCTACCTTGCTGGCTAGCACAGTTCCAAGTATTACAGGAAGAAAGAGATTGACCATTTGACCTAGCCTAACTTGGACAGAAAGGATTAATGAACAGTTACAGTTTAACTTATTTTTACACCGATACAGTATGCTCCACTTAATTCAAATTATCTGCTAATTTGATTTTTTTTGAGAAAAAAGTGACTTTGAATTAACAAGAGTAGATAGTAATCAAATTTATTTATTTATTAAAAGATCATTGTGCAAACAAAACAGGCAGCACAGCCTATGTGGTGCAATATTTTAACAATGTGTTGAGTAATCTAGAAAGAGTATTTTTGTTTTATTCTCTATATACTTACAGGGTATTCGCCACCAGAGTTACTATACTTGTGACCTCCCATGTTCCTTTTGTAATCGGTGTTGCTTTAGGCTTCAAATAAAAATGAAGGGACATTAACGTGTAGTTGGTTTAGAAAAGCTTTAAACAGATTTAAATAGTTTCATCAAAGACTCATGCTTACATACCGGAGTTCCAGCCACCTTATGAATATGCTTATATCCATCACTGTCACTAAACACTTTGTAGAAAGTACAGTTGTCTGCTGCAAAGAATGAATCTGATGGACGAAACTGCAAACATTTCAAATAATCAGTATAAAATTATTAGAATTCCAAAGTGTCAGTAATTTAAATAATTTAATCTTAAGTAGTTGAAGAATCAAAAATATATTGACAGCTTTAAAGTGTATCAAGTTTCAGTATATTTCAACAAATAAGTTTTCTTCACTTTAGTTAATATTTGATTTCATTTTTTACACCTTAACATCATATTAATTTTCCCCTTTTACTACCACTGAAAAATGTTCTTTCTATAACAGCATACTCAACGATGTCACCTGTGAAGTTACTTAACAGAAAGTTTGTGGGTTTGGATATCTGGTATTAATGTACATCATAAAGTAATTGGCTTTACACACTAGCTGCACGTTAATTGAATGAAACCCTCCCTGTTCATGAAATTGAAAGGGCTATGGCACATTGCCATGAGTTCCATCAATTGACCTTTAGTGACCTCCTTTACACAAAGGTGAGTTGTTGCCTAACTCATGTGACAAAGGTCACCTTAGGCTGCCTGGTAAGGTCCAGTGGCAAAAGATGTATGGCAGTGATCACTTTCATTACTGCAGATGTTGCTGTTCATGCTGTTCATGTGGGCTGCATGTCTTCAGTCAATAGTTGACATAACTCACTAGTAGCTTCTGAGGGGAAGTGCAGCCTTCTGAGGCTCTGACAGACAGAGAATTGTAAGTACATAGGAACATGAGTAAGCCATTTAGCCCCCCGAGCCTGTTCCGCCCTTCAATGAGATTGTGACTGATCTGTGACCTAACTCCATTACTCTTGTTGAGTGGGTATTGATGTGTTAGAAACAAACACCATCTGTGATGCCTTATTCTTCGTTCACTCTATTCACTCAGTTCCTAGCCTGGTGCAATTCCTGCCAATTTTAAACACAGGAGTAAGTCTAATTTCATCCTAAAGAATGTATTTACTTTAGCATTTTGAAGGTAGAATCAAATACAAACTAATGTATTCACAAACATAATTAGGATTTGCATTATTAGCTTGGGATCAAAATCATACTTGTTTAATTAGTCAATCTCCTTTGACCTGTGCAGTGGGGATAGAGGGCGGATGAAAATTAGACAGGGTGTGCAGACATAATTCAGTAGCCATTTTAAAGTCATAGGACCTGAAATTCTGATGGTCCCGCTCCACTGGCTCAAACGCAACCCATACAGTTTGGCTGTGAACCCCATCCCAAATTGTGGGGGTGGGCCATTTCCATGAATTGGATGGGCCGCCGGTGCCTGCAAAAGTGCTTCACCGACACCCACCACAAATTGCACTTGTAGGGCAGAACAGCCCACAATTACTCCGCCTGAGGTGTGTCCGGGCCTTTCTGGGCTGAAGATAAAATTACTTCCACAATTTTTCTGCTCCAAATGGAGCAATTCTGACTCAAGCCAAAAGGGGATTGATTACCTTAGCCTGGGTAAGCCTTTCAAAAGGCCCCCAGAGGATCATGCTTTCTCTCAATGGCAAAAGTTCTGTTAAAATCTTATAAGGGCAGAATGGGAGGAATTCCCAGGGTACCCCCTTAGATGTAGAAGGAGCAGGCAGAAGTTCTGCCCATGCCCCCCACACCCCATCAAAAAATGACTGGCTGAAAGAAATGGGCGGAACCCCAGCAGAACTGGGTTCTGAACCAAATTCCAGCCACTGGTGGAAACAATGTCCAAGATGGCACCTTGGATGCGCAAACACGCTTCCAGCTTAACGTGCGCCGGACGCCATCTTGGTAAAGGGTTTAGAGCATGCACAAATAACGAACACCGGCAGCATGTAAAGTAGGGAGGATATGCGTTTGATCAGTGTGCAACGCTGATTTAAAGTGATAGATACCATTTTGGGACTTAACGCTCCACTTAACCACGACCATCTGAACATGTCTTAGAGTGCCTGGAGGACCCCCCAACACCACTACTTAAAGGGACCATGCAGGATTTACAGTTTAGATGGTGGATTATTGCTTCTGGCTGCTGATGCATTTGTACTGTTTTTGGAGGTCTCCTATGCTTGAATACTAGGATGAGGGGACATAGTCTAACATTTAGAGCCAGGATATGCAGGAGTGGAGTTAGGAAACGCTTCTACACACAAAGGGTGGGAGAAGTTTGGAACGCTCTTCTGCAGAGGGAAGTTGATGCTAGCTCATTTGGGTACGGTAGCGTAGTGGTTATGTTACTGGGCTAGTAATCCAGAGGCCTGGACTAAAATCCAGAGTCACGAGTTCAAATCCCGCCACGGCGGCTGGCGAATTAAAAAATTCAATTAATTAAATAAAAATCTGGAATTAAAATACTAGTATCAGTAATGATAGCCATGAAACTACCGGATTGTCGTAAAAACCCATCTGGTTCACTAATGTCCTTTAGGGAAGGAAACCTGCCGTCCTTACCCGGTCTGGCCTATATGTGACTCCAGACCCACAGCAATGTGGTTGATTCTTAATTGCCCTCTGAAATGGCCTAGCAAGCCACTCAGTTGTAAAAATCTCGCTAGGGATGGGCAATAAATGCCGGCCTTGCCAGCGACGCCCACATCCCGTGAACGAATAAAAAAAAAAAAGTTGTGAATTTTAAATCTGAGATTGATAGATTTCTGTGAACCAAGGGTATTAAGGGATATGGTGCTAAGGCAGGTATATGGAGTTAGGTCACAGATCAACTATGATCTCATTGAATGGCGGAACAGGATCGAGGGGCTAAATGCCACTGCCACTTGCTGCCTCCTGTTATGCGCCACCCTCTCCTGTAAGAAAGTGGGACGTGAGTCTGGGTGATGTGCCTGACATGGTTGAATAGCTGCCAGTGTGTGTGGCCTGTGAGTTGCGGATGTGCGGCTTGCAACAGTGGTAATGTGTAAGGGTAAGAGGAAGCATCTGATTGGAAGAGTTGAGTACTGATTGAAAGGGTTTGTTGGTATGTGGGTGATGGGGGTGTAGTGCGTGGAGCAGTGAATGCAGTTAGTGGTGCAGTTGGTACGAGATGCCACTTGACAGTTGACCTCACTCACCTTGACCACTCGTGTCAAAGCATTGATCTTCTTCCTTCAGTGCATTCATGTTCGTGGTGCTATGTGCCTGGCATTTACTACATCCCATACTGCATCCCACTACCTTTTGAGCATATGTCTGGAGGGCCTCTTGCTCCCCTCCACCTACGGATATAGGATCCCTCCTTCTGTCCACCTCTTGCACCAAGGCTCTCGTGCATCAGCAGAGAACCTTGGTGCATGCACTCTCACAGGCCTGGGGCCAACTCGGATTGGTGAGGTCTGGCATGCAGGTTGGAGGATGTGGAATTTAGTAGTGCGCAACCTTTATTCAACGTTTCAACAAAACTCAACAGTTTGTAAACATAGGATCTGGGCCTGCATCTGTGTTTTACGTATCCGATGTCTGATCTCCGTTCAGACTCTGTGCAGACAGCACACTGTTATTTTTGGCAAATAACAGGTATCGGCTTTCTTTAAGGGATTTTGGCAGGCTGTCAGGGAGACATCCTGCCTTTAAGATATTGGATCTGTTGCTGCCCATCTCCGGTCCTCGCCCTCTCCCTTGCATTCTGGGCTCTCTTCTCCTATAAGGGGAGAAAGTACAGACGCATGAGTGAGTGATGGTGACGTGGCCAACTGATGAATGCATTGGTTTGGGTGTTGCTGACCGTGAAAGAGATGCATCAGAGGGTGAGTATGAGACAGAGCCATGAAGTTGTATGAGGATTGGGTTGAGTGGTAGTGGTGGGGTGAGCAATGGGGAGGTGAGGAAGTGCAGGTGAATTGAGGATGAGCTTTGAGTGGGTGTGAGGAGTGATGTGATAGAGTAGTGTTGGCAGTGCCGAAGGAGTTGTGGGGTGGGGGTGGTGATGTGGAAGACAGAATGTAGGAGAATGAGTAAGTGTACTCACTTTGGCTGACCTAGTAAGGTCATTGAAGCACTTCCTGCACTGGATCCAGGTGCGCAAGATGTTGCTGCTGCTGGTGACCTCCTCTGCCATCTCGAGCCAGGCCTTCTTGATGACAGAGGCAGGGCACTTCCTCCCGTCCGCCGGGTAGAACACATCCCTCCTCCTCCTCCTCACCCCATCCAGTAGCACCTGGAGTGAGGCGTCACTAAATCCAGGAGCTGCCTTTCCCCTGTGCTGCTCCATTGTGCTGCTTAGGTTTTTTGCTTCAGGACCAGCCCCATAGGAGGACTACCCCTTTAAATAGAGCTCCTCCAGCTGACATCCTGTGATGCGGGTGCGCAGTCCGCCCTCTGCGCAGCTTTCCGACTGCAAACCCGGAAGCTACATTAAATGGCTCCAATTTACCCACGATCGCGTGGGGAATGGACAGATTTTATTGGCGGGTTACCCATGCGCCCCCCCCCCCCCCCGCTGCCATCCCGCCTCCCCGCTAATATCGGGGCCCCCGTGTCAAAGCTGATTTGCAACGTTGCTATCAGGTAAGTACTCAGGCCAGACGAATATCTTAGCCTGCCTGCGCAGGAAGCAGCCGGCGCAGGTTAGTCGCGGACCGCAGTACCCGCGCCCGATTTACGGCCTAATCCAATTTAACACCCAAGATTTTTAATACATAAATTTTCAGAGAAACAAAGTATTTAAACAATGCTACATACTGCACCGATCCATCCTGTTGTACTCATTTCAGCAAACTGACGATCCTGGTATAAGAGAACAAATGTTCAGAATAATCAATGACTTAGAATGACTATGCATTGAAATAAATTAGTTATTGCAAATATGAGGATATTTTAAGCATGGTGGTTGAAACCAGTCACCTTCGAAGAACTCCAGCTGTTGTTCTTACTGAAATCATAGATTGTTAAAATGGAATGATTTTGTCTTCGTTCAATCCACTGCACGGAGATGCGCTGATCTGTTGCCCAGTTTATTACACTTAGATAATATTCACTGAAAGAAAGTAAGTAAAAATACTGAAAATACCCTGATGTATACATTAAAAAATATATTGTTTAGAATGGAGGAGTCCACATTCGATATTTGTACATTTTATATTAAATATACTGAAGTTAATTTTGAAAAATAATTGATTCAGCTATATTATCTGCAAATTTATACAGTTGATCTGATGAACCAAGAATAATTATACTGGCTAAAAATTTCCACTATTTAATAACTAACATCGACAACAACATGCATTTACATAATGCTTTAACATAGAAAAATGTGAGCCAAAAGAGTGTTTAGTAGGGGTGACCAAATATTTGGTCAAAGAGGTGGGTTTTAAAGAGAGAGAGGTGGAGAGGCAGAGGGGTCTAGGGAGGGAATTCCAGAGAGTGGAACCTAGGTTTTGAAAGCACAGCTGCCATTGGTGTGAGAAAGGGAGGAGGGGACACAAAAAAGGCCAGAGTCAGAGAAGTGGAGAGTTTGGGTTGGTTGTAGGGGTGGAGAAGGTTACAGAACTAGGGAGAGGCAAGGCCATGAAGGGATTTAAACACAAGGATGAGAACTTCACATTTGAAGTGTTGGGGAACCAGGAGCTAACGGAGGTCAGCGAGAACTTGGTGCAGAATAGGATATGGGCAGCACAGTTCAGGATAAGCTGAAGTTTTTCCTAAATTACCTTATCAAAATCCCTCAATAATTTTGAAATCTTCTATTAGATGTCCTCTTAACCTTTGTTCTAATGAAAAGTGCCCCAATTTCTTTAGTCTCCCTTCATAACTGAAGTCTCTCATCCCTGGTGTCATCTTAATGAACCAACTTCCTATGTATGTAGGCAGAGTTCGGGGTGACGTCACCAGTCAGAAAGTGACGCGGCACAGGGGAGGCAGCTGATTGGTGACTAGGTTCAGGTGAGTATTTCTACCATTTTACTGTAAGTAAAGTAATAAGAAAGGGAAGATCTGCAGGTTTTATAGCAGATAGTGTTTTTTTTTAGTGAACCTAGGTCCCTAGTATAGTTAACATTTTCTAATTTCAACGTAATTTAAAAGGGGTAACTAAGCTAAGGCAAGTCATGGCAGCAGACCTCGCACCCGTGATATGCTCCTCCTGCAAGATGTGGGAAGTCATGGACACTACCAGTGTCCCTGCCGACCATGTGTGCGGGAAGTGTGTCCACCTGCAGCTACTGACCGATCGTATCTCGGAGCTGGAGCTGCGGGTGGACTCACTGTGGAGCATCCGCGATGCAGAGAAACTCGTGGATAGCACGTTTAGCGAGTTGGTCACACCGCAGGTAAAGGGTATACAGGCAGGAAGTGAATGGGTGACCACCAGGAAGAGTAAGAGATCCAGGCAGGTAGTGCAGGGGTCCCCTGTGGCCATCCCCCTCTCAAACAGATATGCCACTTTGGATGCTGTTGGGGGGGATGACTTATCAGGGGAAGGCAGCAGCAGCCAACTTCCTGGCACCACGGGTAGCTCTGCTGCACAGGCTGGGAGGAAAAAGAGTGGCAGAGCTATAGTGATAGGGGACTCAATTGTAAGGGGAATAGACAGGCGTTTCTGCGGCCGCAACCGAGACTCCAGGATGGTGTGTTGCCTCCCTGGTGCAAGGATCAAGGATGTCTCGGAGCGGCTACAGAACATTTTGGAGGGGGAGGGCGAACAGCCAGCTGTCGTGGTGCACATAGGCACCAACGATATAGGTAAAAAAGGGGATGAGGTCCTAAAAGCAGAATATAGGGAGTTAGGAGGTAAATTAAAAAATAGGACCTCAAAGGTAGTAATCTCAGGATTGCTGCCAGTGCCACGTGCTAGTCAGAGTAGAAATAGGAGGATATTTCAAATGAATACGTGGCTAGAGGAATGGTGCAAGGGGGAGGGATTCAAATTCCTGGGACACTGGAAACGGTTCTGGGGGAGGTGGGACCAGTACAAACCGGATGGTCTGCACCTGGGCAGGGCCGGGACCGCTGTCCTAGGAGGAGTGTTTGCTAGTGCTGTTGGGGAGGGTTTAAACTAAAGTGGCAGGGGGTTGGGAACCTGAGCAGGGAGAGAGAGGAAAGCGTAACAGGAAGGGACAGAAGGTATGGAGTAATAGGTAAAGTGTTAAAAAAGGAAAAAGCAGGAACTAAGCGTCACAAAACAGATTTGAAAGTTCTTTATCTGAATGCACGTAGCATTCGTAATAAAATGGACGAGTTAACGGCACAAATAACTACGTATGGGTATGATCTTGTGGCCATTACAGAAACATGGCTGCAGGGTGACAACGACTGGGAATTAAATATGCCAGGGTATTTAACAATCAGGAAGGACAGGCAGGAAGGAAGGGGAGGTGGGGTGGCTATGTTAATAAAGGAAGGAATCACTGTAATACAGAGAAATGATATTGGGACAAAGCATCAAGATAATGAAACAGTTTGGGTGGAGATAAGGAATAATAAGGGAAAAAAAACATTAGTGGGCGTAGTATATAGGCCTCCTAATAGTTGCAACTCTGCTGGAAGAAGTATTAATCAGGAGATAGTCGGGGCATGTAATAAGGGAACAGCCATAATTATGGGGGATTTTAATTATCATATTAACTGGACAAATCAAATTGGGCAGAGTAGCCTTGAGGACGAGTTCATTGAGTGCATCAGGGATGGATTTCTTGAGCAGTATGTAACTGATCCTACAAGGGGGCAGGCAACCTTGGACCTGGTCCTGTGTAATGAGTCAGGATTAATTAATAATGTCCTAGTTAAGGATCACCTTGGAACGAGCGACCACAACATGGTTGAATTCCATATCCAATTAGAGGGTGAGAAGGTTGATTCTCAAACAAGCGTACTGAGCTTGAATAAAGGAGACTATGATGGTATGAGAGCGGAATTGATTAAAGTGGACTGGGAAAATAGATTAAAGGGTAAGACGGTACATGAGCAGTAGTGTTCATTTAGGGAGTTATTTTACAACTTTCAAAAAAAATATATTCCACTGAGGAAAAAAGGGTGTAAAAGAAATGACAGCCACCCGTGGCTAAGTAAAGAAATCAAGGATAGTATCCGACTAAAAACAAGGACATATAAGGTAGCCAAACTTAGTGGGAGGATAGAAGATTGGGAATTCTTCAAAAGACAGCAAAAAGTAACTAAAGGATTGATTAAGAAAGGGAAGTTAGATTATGAAAAGAAATTAGCAAAAAATATAAAAACAGATAGCAAGAGTTTCTATAGTTATATAAAAAGAAAAAGGGTGGCTAAGGCAAACATAGGTCCCTTAGAGGATGAGACCGGGAAATTAATGGTGGGAAACATGGAGATGGCAAAAATGCTGAACAAATATTTTGTTTCAGTCTTTACAGTAGAGGACACTAAGAATATCCCAACACTGGACAAACAGGGGACTCTCGGGGGGGAGGAGCTAAATACGATTAAAATCACTCAGGAGATGGTACTCAGTAAAATAATGGGACTCAAGGCGGATAAATCCCCTGGACCTGATGGCTTCCATCCTAGGGTCTTGAGGGAAGTGGCAGTAGGGATTGTGGATGCTTTGGTGATAGTTTTCCAAAATTCCCTGGACTCAGGAGAGGTCCCGGCAGATTGGAAAACTGCTAATGTAACACCGTTATTTAAAAAGGGTAGTAGGCAGAAGGCTGGAAATTATAAGCCAGTTAGCTTAACATCTGTGGTGGGTAAAATTTTGGAGTCTATTATTAAGGAGACAGTAACGGAACATTTAGATAAGCATAATTTAATAGGACAAAGTCAGCATGGCTTTATGAAGGGGAAGTCATGTCTGACAAATTTGCTTGAGTTCTTCGAGGATATAACGTATAGGGTGGATAAAGGGGAACCAGTGGACATAGTGTATTTAGACTTCCAGAAGGCATTCGACAAGGTGCCACATAAAAGATTATTACTTAAGATAAAAAATCACGGGATTGGGGGTAATATTCTGGCATGGGTGGAGGATTGGTTATCGAACAGGAAGCAGAGAGTTGGGATAAATGGTTCATTTTCGGACTGGCAACCAGTAACCAGTGGTGTTCCACAGGGGTCGGTGCTGGGTCCCCAACTCTTTACAATCTATATTAACGATTTGGAGGAGGGGACCGAGTGCAACATATCAAAATTTGCAGATGATACAAAGATGGGAGGGAAAGTAGAGAGTGAGGAGGACATAAAAAACCTGCAAGGGGATATAGACAGGCTGGGTGAGTGGGCGGAGATTTGGCAGATGCAATATAATATTGAAAAATGTGAGGTTATGCACTTTGGCAGGAAAAATCAGAGAGCAAGTTATTTTCTTAATGGCGAGAGACTGGAAAGTACTGCAGTACAAAGGGATCTGGGGGTCCTAGTGCAAGAAAATCAAAAAGTTGGTATGCAGGTGCAGCAGGTGATCAAGAAAGCCAACGGAATGTTGGCTTTTATTGCTAGAGGGATAGAATATAAAAACAAGGAGGTATTGCTGCAGTTATATAAGGTATTGGTGAGACCGCACCTGGAATACTGCATACAGTTTTGGTCTCCATGCTTAAGAAAAGACATACTTGCTCTCGAGGCAGTACAAAGAAGGTTCACTCGGTTAATCCCGGGGATGAGGGGGCGGACATATGAGGAGAGGTTGAGTAGATTGGGACTCTACTCATTGGAGTTCAGAAGAATGAGAGGCGATCTTATTGAAACATATAAGATTGTGAATGGTCTTGATCGGGTGGATGCAGTAAGGATGTTCCCAAAGATGGGTGAAACTAGAACTAGGGGGCATAATCTTAGAATAAGGGGCTGCTCTTTCAAAACTGAGATGAGGAGAAACTTCTTCACTCAGAGGGTGGTAGGTCTGTGGAATTTGCTGCCCCAGGAAGCTGTGGAAGCTACATCATTAGATAAATTTAAAACAGAAATAGACAGTTTCCTAGAAGTAAAGGGAATTAGGGGTTATGGGGAGCGGGCAGGAAATTGGACATGAAGCTGAGTTCGGATCGGTCAATGCCCTGTGGGTGGCGGAGAGGGCCCAGGGGCTATGTGGCCGGGTCCTGCTCCGACTTCTTGTGTTCTTTAGATTTGTGGTTGGGATCAGATCAGCCATGATCTTATTGAATGGCGGAGCAGGCTCGAGGGGCCGATTGGCCTACTCCTGCTCCAATTTCTTATGTTCTCTTATGTTCTTATGTTGCCACATACCACTTAATACCATACACCTTCACTTAACCTACAAGCCTCCTTTGCATCACCTTCTCGAATGCCTTTTGAAAATCCAGATAGACAACATCCAGGGCATTTCCTTTAGCAATACAGTCTGTTATTTCCTCAAATAACTATTAAAATTGTCAGACGCTACTTGCTATTTAAAAATCCACATTGGCTGTCCTTAATTAACCCATATCTTTCTCGGTGAGCATCAATTTTGGCCTGTATTATGGCCTCTAGAAGTATATCCACTACTGATGTTAGGTTGACTGGTTTATGGTTACCTGGTTTATCCTTTTCTCTGTTGTTGAACAGTGGTGTTACATTGGTAACCTACAAGTCTGCTGGCACAATTGGCCTCAGGATCTCTGGGCTAAGAAGGGGAAAAGAAATCACCTAGGGTTCCCCCTTGCCTTCACTATGGAGTGACCCATGCAGGGAAATGTTCATGTGTGGACAATGGGTGAGGAAAGAAATGGGTTTGACTGCCATGTGGACCATGGTTGAATAGTTTTCTAACATTTACTACCTAGATTGATTCAAAAATGACCACTTGGGAGAGATAACTGGAGAAAAAGTCTCCAGGAAAACAGAAGAGAAAACAAAAAAAAGGTATACCTTGATTTAAATGCTTCTGGGGCTGAAAGCTGCTGCTCATTCGTCAGGTTCTCAGTATCTACGACAAATAACCTCACAGTAGGAGCATTAGAACCAGCCTAATTTTAAGAAAAAAAACATTGCTTTGGTAACAAATATTGGCCTAAATTTTACAAGTACGTGTCAGCAATACAGTTCCTTGCCGATGGCATATAATTAGAATATATAAGCCAATTTGTACAATATAATTGCTCTACTTTAAGAGTAAATTTGAAGCATTTTTCACAAGGAACTTATATTTCACTAATATATATTATAATTTAGCTGAGGTTATTATGAATGTTCTTCATCATATTATGTGTTTTATAAAGTATTTGTTTATTGGAATAGACAAGGCAAGCCTATATTTTAGCTTTTTTGCGCAATAAAATGGCTCAAAGTCTAAGGGAGGGGATTCTCTACTTTGGGGCAGCATGTGAGGACTTTTGCTTGCCCCTTTATATTCGTCCCAACCTTGACCCATTTTCTAGGTTGGGGCTCATTATATATGCACAGCAGACTTCAAGCAGGATTCTTCCCACCAAGAGTAAGACTGTTAATGAAGAGGTGGTGAGGGACCTTAAAGGGTCACAAGTACCCCGAAGACCAAAAGGAAAGCTCTCACTGAAAGTCTTAGCTGAGACCAAGGCCTTCTGCAGGTAACTGTTTGGGGCTGAGTGAAAGCTGCTACAAAGCCCTCTCCCTCCACTAGAGGAATTTGGTCTCTTTCCCAGGGCTCACTGTCATCTTCCACATGGCGGCCCTGGGAAGTGGTGGTAACGGGGGGGGGAGGGGAATCCGCTGAGGATCTGGGCCCTCGCCCACCTCTCTGCCACCATTTGAATGCAGTGGCGGTGGGGGGGGGGGGGGGGGGGGAGGAGTGGCCAGCAGCAGTCCCGGTGGGGGCCAGGGGAGGGAAATCCTGGCAGCATTAGGCCTCACTACCTGAATTTTATGAAATTCATTGCCACTAGCTCACCCGATTTTGGGCGGGATTCTGGAGGAGAATTCGCCCCTAAGTGTATGGAATATTGTTTTTGAAGAACAGTTTTGTAAGGAAACTGGTTAACTGAATTGTACCTTGGGGTATGGAATCTTTACTGTTTCAGGGTACTGTCCATTGCCATAAAATGAATACTCTATTATTGAAACTTGTGTGTCATTGAACTCTCCATAGGCAAAAAACCTTCCAGCTGGTGACCACCATAAAGCGTTATTTGAGGATAACATTTCCTCTGTGAAAAGGAAAAAGGTATTACTTCATTTTGTGATCATTTCAAGCACTGTACAAATAAGTATGACAAAAGGACATAGTTTGTCATCTAGCAGCAATTGAAGTTAAATATTGTAGAACTGTGACCGTAAATCACCTAAATATTAGATCTGTTTAGTTTGGAAGCTGACGTACCAGGAAATACTAACACCAATAGTCTATCTCACCATTACTAATAACCATGATTGTTTGTGTTTTGCTGCAGGATATTTTGGTATTTCATGGTTCAGAACGCTATTGTTTTTAGGCTGCATTTATATGTCACAAAGCAAATTGAAAGCAAATTGCCCTTGAGTTCTTTTCAGGTTTAGACAGTCAACTTACTCAGGCTCTTCCAAACTCAATCCTTACTTCCTGGTGTTGAAATCAGTTTTAAACTTTTTGATGTTCTAATGTCATGAGGTTACCATATTTGTTGTAACTGGCTGTTGAAGTACCAGGGAACAGTATATTATTAAAACATAAGTTTTAATTTACCATTGTTCCAAACTGTCAATTGCTTTGACAATGCATTAGTAAAACTTTTGTAGCCATGTGCCACACAGAAAATGTTAACTCTATCTACTACTCTGCATTTTTGGCCTGACCTGCAGAAGATCTTATTTACACTGTGGTCTGGGATCTGCAGTTTCAATGTGAGACCTCCAGCTTCAAGGACAATTAATTTCTACTGCTGAAGTGCAAACTGTAATGCAATCACTTGATTGTTCTTATTTATACACCACCTTTAGCATAACAGGGAGTAGAAACTGCTGCATCACTAAAGCTGGTGTGTAAATGGGGCAAGGTTTCCTCTGCTATCTGAAACAAAAATGTAAATACTTATAGATTCATAGAAACATACAGCACAGAAGGAAGCCATTCGGCCCATCGTGTCTGTGCCGGCTCTCTGAAAGAGCTACCATTAGTCCCGCTCCTCTGCTCTTTCCCCACAACCCTGCAAATTTTTCCTTTTTAAGTACATATCCAGTTTCCTTTTGAAAGTTGCTATTGAATCTGCTTCCACCACCCTTTCAGGCAGTGCATTCAAGATCGCAACAACTTGCTGAGTAAAAAAATTTCAACTCATCTCGACCCCGGGTTTTTTGCCAGTTATCTTTGGTTACCAACCTTCCTGCCAGTGGAAACAGTTTCTCCCTATCAACTCTATCAAAGCCCCCCATAATTTTGAACACATCTATTAAATCTCCCGTTTGCTCTAAGGAGAACAATCGCAGCTTCTCTAGTCTCTCCACATAATTATGGGGATATTTCTGTTGACTATATGTAGCAAATCTATAAATACCATAATAAAGAACGCATTTACAGTTTACAATAGTGAATGGAAGAAATCTTTCCCCAGAGGACTTTTTTGACTTTTTAGTCCTAACCAATTTCAGTACTATACACCATTTCTCATCAAGAGATATGCAGGTGGCCTGTCATAGGTGTCTAGAGCAATTTTTCCTCTGAGGGACTGTATAGTCTCTTTTGCAAGACTGTGAGATTCACTGCATGGAGAAATCACACTGGCGAACATACATTCCTGCCATTTAGTGGTAGGGCATGTTAGTAGAACAGTATGCTGCTCAGATGAATCACTGGGCCATTTTTAAAAAAGTTTTCAGTTCACACACCATGATGGTAAAACAAAACATGATTTCCAGTAATACATATAATACACAGTAATCTTGATCCTGATCACTACACAACAAATCCTACTGGATATATGTATGTAAACATAAGGCAAAGGGAGGGGCAGATGAACCCCCATGGTCGAATAGCCTGCCCGCACTCACTGTCGAGGTTCACATATTAAAAAAATGTCTACTTGGACAAGGTACTGATGCTGCCCAAGGAAATTGTATCTCAGTAAGAATTATCACTTCATCAATGGGACGAGAAAAAGGAAGAAAAACGGACAGAAAATTCCTAGCAAGGCAAAGCAAGGCAAAAAGCTGCAGGGAACTAAATATGTACTTCTGAATGTTAGCTCTACTTTATTAACTAAAATATTCATATACATTAGTTTACCCTCATATGACCAGTCAGGGATCCCATTGTAAATTTTATTTTTTTCTCCATTGGTTGTTACTTGTTCACTGGAGCTTGTGGGCTCAGCTTTAAAATAAATATTGTTATTCCAAACATAGACCTGAAGGGAGAAAGAGAATCATGTTAAAATGTTGTTTAGAAATTCTCTCAACGCTTTAGGCAATAAATAAAACTACCATTATTCCAGCAGCTGTTCCAAGAAACCAACTAAAATGCCAGAAATGGAAACTTTGTGGAAATTTGCAAGTAATTACTATATTTGATCTTTTTAAATAATATATATTATAAAATGTTCTGCGTTTCACATTTTTAATACATTTAACTCAGCACTAGTTGGCATTTTAAATTATTAATGATTAATTTTAAATAATATTAAAGATGTACACATTCAAGTTTGATAGACACAGTTAAACATATTCAACTAACCAATTTGTGACCCACTGGAGCCCATGCTATGTACTGTATTTGGTGAGGGAGAGTTGCGTTGGTCACAAATTTACTATGGAAAGAAAGATTTAAAAAATGGAATATTAACATATTTTTGCCATGAAGTACAAATAATAATAAATGAACAATGCTCAGTATCTTTATCCAAAAAATGTTACTAACCCAGATTTCAAATCAAAAATAGAATATGAGGCTGTAAAAGAATGTCTCCATAACTGTGAAGAAATTAAAAGAAAGCATCACTATACAATAACAACTTGCATTTATATAGCACCTTTAATGTATACATCGTCCCAAGGCGCTTCACAGGAATGCAATCAGACAAAATTTGACACCAAGTCAAAGGAGACATTAGGACTGGTGACCAAAAGCTTGGTCAAAGATTTTAAGGAGCATCTTGAAAGAGGAGAGACAGGTGGAGAGGTGAAGAGGTTTGGGGAGGGAATTCCAGAGCTTAGGGCCTAGGCAGCTGAAAGCATGGCCACCAATGGGGGGGGGAAGGAAGAGGAGGATGCACAAGAGCCCAGAGTTGGAGGAATGCAGAGTTCATGGATAGTTGTAGGCCTGGAGGAGGTTACACAGATAGGGAAAGGTGAGGCCATGGAGGGATTTGAACACGAGGATGAGAATTTTAAAATTGAGGCATTGGTGGACCGGGAGTTGTTGTAAGTCAGCGAACACAGGGGTGATGGCTGAGCGGGACTTGGTGCGGGCTAGGATACAGGCAGCAGAGCTTTGGATAAGCTCAAGTTTATGGAGGGTGGAAAATGCGAGGCTGGCCAGGAGAACATTGGAATAGTTAAATCTGGAGGTAACCAAAGCATGGATGAGGGTTTCAGCAGCAGATGGGCTGAAGCAGGAGTGGAGACGGATGATATTATGAAGGTAGAAGTAGGCTGGCCTTGTGATGGATTAGATATGGGGTCAGAAGCTCAGCTCAGGGTTAAATAGGACTCCGAGGTTGCAAACAGTCTGGTTCAGCCTGAGACAGTGGCCAGGGAGGGGGATGAAATTGGTGGCTAGGGAACGCAGCTTGTGGCGGGGGCTGAAGACAATGGCTTCTGTCTTCCCAATGTTTAATTGGAGGGTATTTCGGATCATCCAGGACTGGATGTAGGACAAGCAGTCTGACAACACAGAGGCAGTGGAGGGGTTGAGAGATGTGGTGGTGAAGTAGAGTTGAGTATCATCCGCGTACATG
Source organism: Heptranchias perlo (assembly GCF_035084215.1). Classification (NCBI taxonomy): domain Eukaryota; kingdom Metazoa; phylum Chordata; class Chondrichthyes; order Hexanchiformes; family Hexanchidae; genus Heptranchias; species Heptranchias perlo. Next base: position 41,263,325 of record NC_090331.1, on the reverse strand, counting down.
TGGAACCTGATGTTGTGTCTTCAAATTATAATGCCGAGCAGCAGCATGCAGATGAGAATTAGGAGGGGGCCAAGGATAGATCCTTGGGGAACTCCAGAGGTAAAGGTGTGGGGGTGGGAAGAGTGGAGATTCTCTGGCTATGACTGGATGGGTAAGAGTGGAATCAGGCGAGGGTCAATCATACTCAGCTGGACAATGGAGGAGAGGCGTTGGAGGAGGATAGTATGGTCAACCATGTCAAAGGCTGCAGATGGAAGGATGTGGAGTGATAGTGCACCAAAGTCTTAGTCACAGAGGATGTCATTTGTGATTTTGATTAGGGCCACTTCAATGCTATGGCAGGAGCAGAAACCAGATTGGAGAGATTCAAATATGCAGTTGCGGGAAAGATGGGCAAGGATTTGGGAGGTATCAACATGTACAGGGAAAGGGAGGTTGGAGATGGGGTGGTAAATTTCAAGGGCAGAGGGGTGAAGGATGGATTTTTTAAGGCGGGGGATGATGACAGCAGATTTGAAAGGGAACGGGACAGTACCCGTGGAGAGGGGACCATTTACAATATTAGCTAGCATGGGGGCAAGGTAGAAACATTGGAACATAGGAACAGCAGTAGGCCATTCAGCCCCTCGAGCCCCTTCTGCCATTCAATTGGATTATGCTGATCTATATTTTAACTTGATCCACCCAAGGGATGTAAGGTAGTCAGCTGTTTAGTGGGAATAGGGTCAAGAGAGCAGGAGGTGGATCAAGATAAGATTGGAGAGGGTATGAGAGGGAGATAGGAAAGAAACTGGAGAGAGATACGAGTGACTTAACTGGTGCACAAAGTACTGCAGATCCGCACAAGAAAAATCTGCCCAGCCACAAGAAGCAGGCATTCCTATTTCTAAAAAAACTCAGTGAATAATATTATACACATATATATGTGTAAACATTTTTTAAGCAGCGAGTTGTAATGATCTGGAATGCACTGCCTGAAAGAGTGGTGGAAGCAGATTCAATAGTAATTTTCAAAAGGGAATTGGATAAATACTTGAAGGGAAAAAAATTACAGGGCTATAGGGAAAGAGCAGGGGAATGGGACTAATTGGATAGCTCTTTCAAAGAGCTGGCACAGGCATGATAGGCCGAATGGCCTCCTCCTGTGCTGCACCTACTTGATACTATGATAATGGAAATATCGTTTTAAGTAAGAGGTCCCATGGCATCTCATGGACTGTCTTTTTGGGGGAAATCAATAACTTTTTAATATGAAGACTCATCCAAATATTTTCCAAATTTATTCTAAATAAATTGTGAAGATTATTTGGTTATATCATTAGTGTACTGCCGATGTCTTTGTAAAGGGGTTGAGACTGGTCTGTTCCAGCATTTTTTTCCTCAAATACATTCTACAGCCTTCACTACCCATTCATAGTCACAGTGGAAAATGTAACCGTACATATTAAAATCTCTGGGAGGGTGGAGGAGGATGCAACATTCTGTTCTAAAATGCATGGAAAACTCTTAAGTCAGGCTCCTTAATTGGAAAACCCACTATAAAAGTGCCCAAATGTACCTGCAATACCAATTAAGGCGATGTCTTTGCAAGTTAAAAAGTCCCTTCATGTAAAATTAGATGGAAAACCCATCACTGGTACTGTATTTTGACCATGAGACTTAGCGTGCAGTTGCAGCACTGAGTGCAGGAATCTGCTAACACTTATCACAAGCATCAATGTGATGATGAAAGGGAATAATTTTGTGCAATAAATCAAACTTTAATTTAATTCTATCATCCTCACTTGTGCATAAGTTTCAGGTCCAACACAGCTACCTACCAATACAGCTTTGTGAAATTTTCACGCACTACTCTCACAGCAGCCTAATCCACAGCACATCACTACCCTGCTGTTGATCTGACATCAGGACATGTTCTGACCCTCTTGATAAAATTTCAGTGGTCCCAAGTGAGCATCTCACCCACAACATCCTCATTGTTTTAAGAGTCTGTTCCTGCACCCACCCCGCCCGAGAAAGTCCCGCTGGGAGATTTGCTGCTCTGGTCATTTTTGCACACTTTACCCATCCCACTTTTTCCCTGTTAGTGGTTGCTTCGCAACATGCAATTGATTTTTTGCAGGCCCATATGCTTTCCCCTCCCATCTGCCTCCTGCCCCTTCCCTCTTCTCCCACTTGGTCCAATGATTTCCCCCCACGTCCCCCCCCCCGCCTTCTAAATCTGCTTGATCTGAATTTGCACTTGGTCCAACTCCCCATGTGCAATGCCATGGGAGATGATTAATATTTTTTAATTCTACAAATAATGGTTCTCATATCAAAACTCAGACTTCAAAAATCCTAAATCTACTTTATACTTTTTGCCAAAATGATGATGCGGTATCTTTTTTTTATTGCACAATTTCATTTGACTGGATAGAATCATGAGCTGAACAGTAAATTCCAGGAGGGAATATAAATTTGACCACAAAATTAAAGGTACATTTTCAGGATTTAAAACTTAAGATAATTATACTTTTAATAACGGAGGTATTCTTTGTCAGACCACTGGGATATAGAGGCTGTGTCATTAGCCTTGCAATGTGATACGGTTCTCATTAAAACAATAATAAATATTACTTACAATGTCAAATATTAGAGTACATTACCTTTGAAAAATTACTTTCCAGAAGAACATAATTTTCATCAGGTGAGACCATGTAATACCTAGCTTTGACCTCGTCCTATATATTGAAAGTTAAAGGCAAAATTAAAACTTAAGAAGCCTATTTTGCTTTTTATTTTAAAATTACTTTATTTCATCAGCACAATACGCACTGTCGCCAGCTTTTGTAAATGAGTGGGAATGCAACAGATTTTCAACATATTGTAGAACCAATTAAATCAGAAACAGAAAAACTGTGATTTGTGAGTACACTTTTCAGCAAGAGATGTACCTACTGTTACTTACTTCTCACGGTTACTTTAAATCAGACCATTCAATCCAATATTTGTTAATAAGTTGATATCTAAGGAAGTACATGAGCCTCAACATTGTAGGGCTCTGAAGGTGAGATGGAGACTCACTGGGAGCAAATTTGGGTCACAAAGTTGGATGTACAGTCTAGTTTGTTGTTTAGGCCTGATTTTTTTTTTGTATTACAAGATTTTTGTTTACAACTACATTTAAAAAAAAGTAACGCTTCCAGGTGCAGTGTCTGAATGGAAATTCTGTCAGGAGAAGGTGGTGGTGGGGTGGTGGGGGGGGGGGGGGGGGGGGCGGTTGGGACAATGGTGCTCTTAGATTTGGAGGAGAAACAGTACTTTTTGACGAGATAAGAAAGGTAGATGTGGCTGCACTTCATGTGTTATGTAGGTGCCCATCCTTACCACAGGCCAACATTTACTTGCCACTTGTCCACAGACTTTCTTTCATGCCTCAACTCTAGGTTTTCTTTCAACTTCTATTTTGCCAGGCACTCATTATCTCTCCCATTCAGCCTTGGAGCCTTAGCAAATGCAAACAAATATTTCCAATCTGTTTGGACTTTATAACAGTTGAAACATTTCCTCCCATGTGCATTACTTACCTTTAAATGGCCACCTCCCTTTAAATTTGAGCTGCTAGCTGTGTTTTCAACTTGCCCCATTAGGCTAGATGCCAGCATAAGGCTAAGTTTGTTCTAATTATTCAAATAACTTGACCGTGCAAAATTGTACAGTCAGCTCAGTGCGCTGTAGGCTAGCTTGGCACTGGTAGATAACTACTCCTGGCACAGCTTGTTCTGGGAGCACAGATTCAGGGTTGTGTTTTAAATCATATTTATTAGAATTTTTTTTCTCAAAAGTAACTGTCATTGAGGTGGCTCATTCTGTACAACTTAGTAAATCATTTCTAGCATTTTCTGCACTTTTCACATAGGCCAAGGTAGGGATCTATATTTTAATGATTTCACCATACCACTGTCTTTCAAGATGTTATGATAGCTGTTAGTCCTATTTTTCTACGCTGTGTTTGAATTAAATTTCACTATTTAACTGAGTACATTATTTTCATGTACTTTAAAACAAAAATTACCCAGGTTTGCGATTCACTTTGCTAGCATTGGTCTGGTGCAAATTTCATGGCAAATGTCACTGGTGACACAGGGAAAGTTTTAGTGCAAAATAATACATTAGTAAATGCTACTAAACATGGCATCATAACCTTTAAAGTATAAAACAAGGAAGGTACTCACAAAAGTGGCGTTGGATAGAAAATTACTTGATTTATTTGTTTCAACATTATAGCGAATAATGTTTCCATCTTTGTTTTTATGTAGGTATTCATTCTCTAAAAGCATTAATATAGTTATGTACATTTTTTGAATTATGAATACAATTGTAAGGACAATATTTTTATTTAATAAAAGAACACACAATTCACAAGCTCCTTTCAGAGAACAGATCCTTCCTAAGATACAGACTTCAATGGGGTTCAAGACCAATCTCATCCCAATATAAATTCCTTTTCTTTCAACTTGCAGGAGGAGGTTGCACATAACAGCTTCCAGTAACTATAGACAGGAGGGGGCACAGTAAGGAAATGACCTTCGACACCGCCCCCCCCTCGACGAGGAGGCAGCCCTGCAGATTGTGGGCCTGGACCTATTTAAAGGAATGGGAGTGGTAAGGTCAGAAGCCTTGCCCCAGATCAGAGCCGGTACTTTGCTTAGTTGTTTGTTCTTTTTCTCCCTATTCATACATTTATCCATTGAAACACAGGTACACAGTGGCTTGAAGCAGCATAACACGCAAATATCTTGACATGTACATTCTGTTTTACGTGGTGTCTTACTGACAGCACTGTAATCTCTTCTGGTCCTATAGGTTCTTATGACGAGGAGAAATTAGATGACAATGTGCAACTCTGTTCCAGCACCTTACAGCAATTTGCACCACTCACTCATATAGTTGCAAGCACCAGCACAGATACATCCATTCAGGGGGGAGGGTGTTTAGTTTGTCAGTTGCAAGAGGAGCAACTGGTGACGCACAAAATATGAATGAGGAAGAGCAAGTTCAGGTGGAATTGAACAAGCTGTAACCTCAGAGTGCCTCTCTACAAATGCAGTTTGATAACTCAGCATCAGCAATTGTAGCAGTCATTTGAGAGCCTGGAGAGTTTGAGAGTGCATATGGAAGAGTCTAGAACCTGCATCTATGAAGTGCTACATGAGTGTCTGATCAAGTTGCAGACCAGCATTGAGAATGTGTCCACTCCATGGTCCCTTGTAGCAGAGCCCCAGGTTAGCCATAGCCAATGCTAAACCTGGAGCTCTAGAGAATTTTAATTCCAATGGCAGTCAGTCTTCTCTGCATTCACCATGTTGGAGAATAATGTAGGATTGGTTGCCATACAGAACTCTGGTCATACTGTGGGAAGGCCCAGAAGCATGGGGAAAGTCAAGAGTAATGCTGTTAGTTCTCAGGGTGAAGCCACATCTATTTAGCCAGCTGCCTCAGATGTGCTTCATAGTATACAGATCAGAATAGCAACTGCATCAATACCCTTAGCACCTAGAGTTGTAAGGCCATCTACTGACTCAGCACAGAGATAGTGGATCACCTGAGAGGATGAACACACAGGAGCTATCCACCTCAGTTCTTTCTTCAACTTAGGACTACTTAGAAAGAGCACGCAGCACAAAATAGAAGATACACACCTGGGAAAAACACACCTCCATCACACAACATAAGGGTTAATAAAAACTGGCATAACTGATACTGTAATGTGTCCTACCAATCTTTTAGTAGGAGGTGAATTAAAAGTTGGAGAGATATGGACGCATGACTGGGATCAATGGAGACACTGCTTTATTTGGCACAAGTGCAGATGACTGTTGTGCCTTGGATGCTTCAGGCAATTAATTAAATGTGTCCTCTGTTATAACCTGCTTTACGACCCTTGCTAAGTTCCTTATGCAGGCAAGTATTCTGTCTTCCAGTTGGAGTCATCTTTTGCAAGTGGTTGCTTCTGCCTGTCGTTTGTGTCTCATAGCAAGGCCCCTTTGTGGGGCAAAATTGTGGAAGATGTAGCAGGCAACAATAATTTTGGATCCTTCCCCTCCTCCTCCAGGACCAGCAGATACATAGTTGGCTATTGGGATGCCCATAGGGCCTATTTCAATTTCCTCAGCTAGCATGCACAGGTGGCAGATGGGGTGAAACTTTAAGAAGGCATGAATAGGTGACACAATGCAATAAACAATGCAATTGCTGGATCAAACAAGCAGGAACCACCAAGCAGACTCTCCTTCAAGGAACAGAAACCAAGATGGCTAAAAGAACGAACCATTCAATGCTGAGTCTGCATTATGGGACAAAGACCACAGTAACCCTTTTTGGAGGTGTAGTGCACACCTGGTGTATAGGCCCTCAGCGCCACACCAATTTCACCAAATCCAGCTGGACCACGTCAAATGCCATCAGGCCTCATTCTGTTCTGCCAAAACTGTCCACTACTCCAGGATCATCCTGTTGAGTGAGGATAACCCCCAGCTCATTTTCTCCACTATCAACACCTCCGTAAATCCAACGACAAGAGTGAGGAGCTCGTGAACCTCTTTGTCACTAAGATTGAGATTGTATGTTCAACTGCCGCTGCTGCTTCCTTCCTTTCTCATGCCCATCAATCCCAATACTTCCACCACCTCCCACTGAACCCAGCCCTGAGCCCGCATCTTTCTCATTGTGTCCTTGAGATCCATCTCTTCCTCCGTTGACCCCATTCCGACCTAACGGCTGACCACGCAACTTCCCTTCCTGGCCCCCATGCTAACTGACATGGAAATAATTCCCTCTCCATAAATTTCAACTCATCTAAAACTCTACTGCCCATATCCTATCCCGCACCGAGTCCCACTTGCCCTTCTCACTTGTCCTTGCTCACCTACATTGGTTCCCGGTCCTCCAACTCCTCCAATTTAAAAATCTCATCCTTATGTTTAGATCATTTCATGGCCTTGCTACTCCCTATCTCTGTAACCTCTTCCAGCCCTACAAACCCCCATACCCGCCATCCCCTAGAACTCTCTGTTCCTCAGAATGTGGTCTCCTATGCATTCGCTCTCTCTTCGCCCCACCATCGGCGGCCATGCCTTCAACCATTTAAACCCTACAATCTGGAATTCCCTTGTTAAACCATTCCGCCTCTCCACCTTCGTCTTCTCCTTTAAGACCTTCCTTAAAACCCATCTCTTTCACCAACCTTTTGGTCACATATTTTTGTCTGATTACGTCTTGGGACGTTTCTTTACAGGTGCAATATAAATGTAAGTAGTTGTTGTTTAATATATACTGCACATATGCAACTGGGAAACAGCAGGCCTCAACTTTTACTTGGGCTGCCAATCCTCCCAGATTGGCCAGGAGTCTCCCAGAACTGAGTATCAATCTCTTGGACACTGCTGCATTTCCTGTCTGTCTTCTGTCCCAGCCATTCCCAGCAACTCAGAACTCAGAACAGACACTGAGGGAGAAAGATTCACCAGAGGGTACCAGTGCGGCAAAGTTCACTTTAAAAATATAATTAAAAGAGGGAGAGAAGATTTAAAAAACGCCAGCTCCTCACCATCTTCTCGGACCCCCTGACCAGTAACACACTGGAAGTGGATTGTGCATCTTGTTAAAACACTGTTAGTGTCTTAATTTTAATATGCATTGCTTTAGTTACTAGAAAATGTATTCTGCTTCCTTTTATGAGGCAATGTCTCAAACTTATCAAATGTCGTATGAACAAAGGTCACACGATGAGATGTCACATAATCAGATATCATGTAATCAGATGTCACGTGATTAAACCTCCAGGAATACAGCTAACCAGAGTTGGCAATCGATAATACAGGTCACCTGCACCAGTACACATGAGCTTTATGGTCACTAAGCATCAAATTATCAAACTTATAAATCTGAAGTGAGACAAGTGATTAGTTTGCACACACTGGTAAATCATTTGCTTTTTATCTCATTTTTGAAAGACTTGAATTTCAAAAGTAACTTGGTCCAACCCATATTGAGTTTGTGTGAATTTGTAGTCAGCTCATTGTAATTGGGTCATGTCAAGGCTCAGCAAGCTACTCACTGGGGCATCATAACTGAGCTGGATTCTGACGTCCACATATGCACTCTTTCCATATCTTCTAACTGAGCACACAACAGAGATTGAATCTGCAACTTTCCTAACCTGGGTGGCTCAGTAGCACACCGTGCTATACATTTAACCAGGGGGCAATTGGGGAGTTCCATCAATCCCTTTCTTACCCGATTACTTATGCAGCTCTTTTTGGAGAGCTTGCTGTAAAGTTGGTTCCTTAATTGTTTTAATAAGTCAGGTAATTTAATTAAGGCTACGGTTGTACTGTAGTTACTGTTTTCAGATCAGTATCTGTAACAAGTTATGCACAGCTGGCAGACAAGAATTTTATCATTAGCTGTACATTCCTTCAGGTTGCTCTAGGTTCAGCAGCAAAGAAGCACTGTGATTATTTTGAGCTTTTTTTTAAAGCAAGAAAAGTGTTTTATTAACTCTTTTTTAACCTAAGCCAATCTGCGTTTCATTACTTTTCTTAAATTTTTATCAGCCTTTGACTTGCAAACTCAAATTCTGAAGTCATGTTAACAGTGTAATCATTGACTGTCAAAACAATCAACTGTTAATAATTACCTGATATCCACTGCAGGTTGAATGATTTATACCTGTAATTTCCATTTAAGTAGTTATTTAACGTAAACTTTTGACGCTGATCTGTTTCTTGCTTTTCTAATGCAAAAATGGTAAAAAACATTAGTTATTTTCAATATCAATTATCACATTTAAATGAATGCAGGCTGACTTACGTAGCAACTACATAATTTTTCTCAAATAAAGATGGATTCAACACAAATGTTGAATTAGAACATCATGAAGTAATAAGTTATGAAAACTGTCTCATTGCAATGCTAATAATGGTTGTCAATCATGGTACCTGCATCAAAAATTATTACATATGATGGTTTATGCACAAAATCTGATACAACAAGCAGCACATTCAGTGATGTAAACATTCAGGAATTTCAAATGAAGTGCTCTGAATTACTAGCCAAAGGAGGGGGAGGTGGGAAGAAATCTTTGGATTCCACACAAATAACTCTGTCAGATTGTCACAGTCCACCAGCTGAACTTGCTCACAATTGATTGTGTGAACCATTATATTTTGCTAACTCTCCTATGGAAAAAACAACTAGAAAACATGCTTTGGAGAAAACCAGTGGTGCTAGCATATATCCCTGATTACCAGTGGAGATGGGGGAGAAATCTCTGGGCAATTTTTTTTGTTGGGGTGGGTTTCAAGCATATATACTGCTATCTGGGAATGCTAATGGGCAATTGGGCAATGACTGCCCTCACCAAACTGTATGCTGCAAAGTCTGCTTCATTAAAGAAGCCCTTAGTTTTTTAGTGATGCCGTGAGGGAATTGTGAATGTTCTCTATGGGTTGGAATGGCAATCTGCCAATAACATGGGTCCAGCTGTCTGGTATGCCATAATTTGGAGGTTAATTCAGTCTCTTCCACTTCTGCATGATAATGCAAGGTCAACTCATTTAAATACTTTAGCAGCCCTTCCAATGTGTTGCACATGATATGCTGGGAGAGTGCCAAGGCCGCAGGAGCGGGATTTCCATCTTCAGCAGCTCACAAAAGTCTCCTGTCGCTTTGCACCATTTTCTTGGGGGCAAGGGAGGGGGGGAGGTGGTGGTGGGCAGGGGCCAGGGCGGGTTGGGGGGAGATGTCGGCAGCAGCAGTAAATTGGCTCTTCGAGGCTAAAGTCTAGACATGGTGGTAGCCCTAGTTAAAGAAAATCCTTTCCCTTACAATTGCCATTTGCATTGCAAATAATGATAAAGTTAGAGCAAATAATACTAAAGAAATTCATGAGGAATATAGAAAGTGTAGTCGGGAAGTTAAAAGGAATATTAGAAGGGCTAAAAGGGAATATGAAAAAAGATTAACAGATAATATAAAAGAAAAAAGAAAGGCTTGCATTTATATAGCGTCTCTCATGACCTCAGGACGTCCCAAAGCACTTTACAGCCAATTAAGTACTTTTTGAAGTTTAGTTACTGTTGTAATGTAGGAAACGCGGCAGCCAATTTGGGCACAGAAAGGTCCCACAAACAGCAGTGCGATAAATGACCAGATAATCTATTTTTTTTTAGTGATGTTGGTTGAGGGACAAATATTGGCTAGGACACCGGGGAGAACTCCCCTGCTCGTCTTTGAAATAGTGCCAAGGGATCTTTGATGTCCACCTGAGAGGGCAGATGGGACCTCGGTTTAATATCTCATCTGGAAGACGGCACCTCCGACAGTGCAGCACTCCCTCAGTACTCAAGTGCAGCGTCAGCCTAGCTTATATGCTTAAGTCTCTGGAGTGAGTCTTGAACCCATGACCTTCTAACTCAGATGAGAGTGTTACTAACTGAGCCATGGCTGACACAAAAGGAAATAGGAATAACTTTTATAAGCATATAAAAAGTAAAAATGAATGGGTAAAGAGAGGGTAGGACTGCTCAGAGATGAAGGAAGGAGGCAGTCTAATTGTGGAGAGTGAAGCTATGGCAGAGATATTAGATAAATATTTTGCAATGATTTTTACAAATAATGGTGGAAGTAAGAACATAGGGGTACTAGGGCAGAATATAGGAAAATTGTTAGAGATAACCATAGAAAAGGAATTGGTTCTGAAAATATTAGCAGAACTCAAGGTGACTAAGTCACCAGGCCTTGATGACTTGTGCCCTAGGCTGTTGAAAGAACCAAGAGGAGATAGCTGAGGCTCTGGCCACAATTATTCAATCTCAATGTTTAAATATGTAAATTGTGCTACTGGACTGGAGAATGGCCAATGTAACATCCTTGTTCAAGAAGGGAGAGAAGGATAAATTGAGTTGTTGAAGCATGGGATACTTTGCCACAGGGGATGGTTGAGGCAGAGACCATTACATCCTCTAAAGGAAAATTAGCTAAGTATTTGAAGCAGAGGAAGATACAGCAGAGAGAATGCGGCAGTGGAATTAGTCTTGGATTGTGCTAGTAAATAGATAGTAAAGAAACAATGGGCTGAATGACTTCCTTCTATGGTGTAAACATCTATGGTTCAAATGGAGTTTTGAGGAGCCTTTCCCATTGTAGATCCCCTAAGGGCCCCAAAAGTAATCAGTCCCAAAGGGAGAGCTGGGCAGAGTTCCCGGCATAGTCCCTAAAATTCTATTAGGACATAGACGGGGGAGGGTGGAAGACATATTACACCACCCCTCCGGATTGGGATTTTGTTCACTTGGTATAAGGAGCAGTCCCCTCATTGGGATTGCACTGCATTCCTGCCCTCCCCAGCCCCCAGAATTTCAGCCCTAGGAATGAATTTCTAAGAACTGCTTCAAATAGATAGATTTCCATTCAGCTACAGGGATGGAGTTACCCCCAAAAGTAATAATTTCCAAAGGGAGTAAGGAAGTCTTTAAGAAATATAGCTTTGCACTATTTAGATGAATTGTTGTGATGTAAAGTGAAGCCATGATCTGCACAGATCTTCTTTGTTTTGAAGATTGCAGGCGATTGCTACTTGACCTTCCAATGTAGTTTTAAGAAGGTTTTAGTAAGTTTCCTTCTTTGATGTAAACGGTTGTGCCTAACTTTGGAGTATTATCATCTAAATTATATCTGCTTATATCTATTATATTCTAATTATGTTAAACAGGGACTCAAACCTTCTGTATAGCTGCTCAGTAGTCAAATAAAGGAAAGGAAATTGTAATTGTCTTTTTATCACCACTGTGGTTTTGGAGATGTCAGTACTAAGATTGGGTGTGCGCAGGCATGTGGGAAATATAAGATGAGTTCTAATATTCAGCCAACAAGGAGATACAGAATTAGAATTAAACTAATAGAGAAGCCAATGCATTTGATTGGCCAAGTGAAATAATCTACATCTGAGCAACCCCATAGCTCCCATATCCCATTCTCTCCAACTTGAGGTTTACTCTGCTTCATCTCTAACAACATTCTCATTTGTGTCTATAGACTTCCATGAAAAAGGAAAATTGTGCCAGAAGACAGGATAGTGGCAAATGTGACTCTGTTCTTTAAATAAAGGAGATAGGGATAAGCCAGGAAATTACAAGCCATTAGTCTTACTTCAGTTACTGGTTAACTACTGGGGGCCAATTTTCCTATCCAATGTGTCTAGGTAATGCTCGGTTCACAGGTGCAAAGGATAGGAATTAGGAAAACTGTGATGCCAAATGTCTGCCCCTTTACATTGCCACAGGATTTCTGCAACTTTCCCCAAGGTGGTGCAGAATGCTTGCATCTACAGCAGGCACAAGCAAAGGGTAGGCATGGTAATGAGGAAGGAAGAGGAATTCCCAGCCCTCCTGTCTCATTTTCTCCTCCCAATGCCAGAAGGACACTCATTTTAAGGGATGCCCAGAAGAAGTGGGCCCTAGGCCCAGCATCTAGCTGCACTCTAATTGGATAGCAAAGATCAGGAACAGTGGGAGAAGAATCAGTGCTGGATGACTTCTGGTTGCTGTTTTTGGATTCAGCTGGCAAGCCCTGATGCAGGCTGCCATCACCACTGCTGCAATCTTCTAAGGCTTGAAGCACAGGTTCACTTCCACATCTGTTCCCAGATGCCTTTTGTGCATGGCCAAGAAGAGATAGCACGCAATGCAGTATGGAGCATGCAAGGAATTATGCAGTGTGTTCATCGGTCCTTGCTCCATTCAGTCCTGGGATGAACTGCTATGGTGTTGATCTGGTGATATATGCTCAGCCTAAATCTCGGAAGAGAAAACCTACTTCATCAGGGCTCTGGACCTGGCCAAACATACCCCGCACCTGAACTATTTTGTCTGCAGTTACAGTGACAGCTTGCACTGTGAGCTGTAGAACTTTAAGTGCTTGTTCCTGGGATAAAGCAGAAACAAAAGTACAACACCTCATTGCACCCTAATTATTAATGATATTATACCAAACATGTTGTCCACCAAAAGTAAGTGTGAGTTAAGTCCTCGCAAAGTGCTGGTGCCATAGTTCTTCACCAAGCTGTTGGCAGTGATGGAGAATACAGAGGTGCACGCTTTCAGTTTCAGTAACTACACCCTACCCCTCAGTTATCACCTTAGCAACAGGCCCACTGCACAGCACAAGCCTCAGAAACTGTACAAACCAAACACAACACCAAAAAAACTATTACTAACTCACTTTCATTCATTTTTCTGTACATTTATTGGGTACAGCTGTTTTATGTCAACTGCGCTCCCAATGTAACTATTTTCATAAATCATATGTAAAGTCATCGGGTTTCAGTTTTTACAGAAAGAACAAACTGAACTGTGGAATGTCATCCCAAAACACTAATAAAAGTCCTGAAATCTTTATTAATAAAAATGATTTTAACTTATATGGGCCCGATGTTAGCAGGGCTGTGGGTTCTCGGCGGGGGGGGGCTATCGGGCGCGTGGGTAACGCGCCCAGTGAAATTAGTCAGCTTCCCGCGCGATTGTAGCAGACAATCCAGTAATTGGATCCACTTACCTGGTCTTCCGGGTTCCCCACTGCTGATCTGCGCGTCGGGCGGACTGCGCATGCGCAGTAAGATCTGTCAGCTGGAGGAGCCCTATTTAAAGGGGCAGTCCTCCACTGACAGATGCTGCAACAAATAGCAAAAATTACAGCATGGAGCAGCCCAGGGGGAAGGCTGCTCCCAGTTTAATGATGCCTCACTCCAGGTATCAATACATGGGGTGAGGAGGAGGGGGAGGACAGAGATCTTCCTCCCGGCGGGCGGGAGGAAGCGGCCTGCCTCTGCCACCAGGAAGGCCTGGCTCGAGGTGGCAGAGGAGGTCACCAGCGCAACCAACATATCGCCCACCTGCATACAGTGCAGGAGGCGCTCCAATGACCTCAGTAGGTCAGCCAAAGTGAGTACACGTAGTCTTTCCCCTACACTCCGTCTGCCACATCACTGCCCCCACCCCACATCTCCTTCAGCACTGCCAACACTACTCTGTCACATCACCCCTCATACCCACTCAAACCTCATCCTCATCTTACCTGCACCTACTCACCTCGCCAGTACTCATCCCGCCACTACCACTCAACCCAATCCTCATACAATCTCATGGCTCTCTCTCATACTCACCCTCTTGTGCATCTCTTTCACGGCCAGCCTCACTCAACGTGCCACCACCTGTGCTGCAGCCACAGGGCATGCATCACATATGTGCAGTAGGCAGCGTAAGGCAAACGTGTCGTGAGCATGAAGGGGATGCACAAGGGTGTTTGAGGGTTTGTCATGGTTGTTAGTTACTTATATTGAATTTCAGAACAACTCACATTACATATTATATTGGCACCACTACTGCCATGTCTTCGTGAATCCTGTCTGGTTTGTGCAATAATGCCTGCTCCTGAGGATCACTATGAGGACCCACAACTGATGCCACCCATTGTGTCACTGCAGAGTGGGTGTAGGTGTATTTGCAGGGCTCTTCTGCGCAGACGACTGAGAGACATCAGCGATGTCCCCGGTGGCACCCTGGAAGGATGCGGAGAAGAAGTTGTTGAGGGCACTGGTGACTTTGACAGCGACAGGTAAGAAGATGGTGCTCGGGCCAGCCAGGAGCAGCTTGGCATGAAAGAGGCTGCAGATGTCCACGACTACATGTCGAGTGACTCTGAGCCTCCGTGTGCACTGCTGCTCAGAGAGGTCCAGGAGGCTGAGCCTCGGTCTGTGGACCCTGTGGCGAGGGTAGTGCCCTCTGCGACGCATCTCTCTCTGCGGTAGCCCTCCCTCCCTCCTGCTGTACAGGTGGATGTGTCACAGCATTCTGTTGTGGAGCTCCACGTGTCAGAGGTGGACGGTGTGGATGGCGAGGCTGGTGAGTCTGGTGATGCTGTTCGCCCTCCGAGGAGGTCATGACTGCAGCTATGGCGGCCCCCATCTGCAAGATGTACATCTGAGGGGGTCCGCAAGGTAGGTACATGTCTCCGGACCCTGGGGTAAGTGTGCAGGTTGGTGACTTTGACTGTCAGGAGGAGGGTGGTGGAGGCCAAACTTTGTCCTAAGTGACAGAGTGGCCTCCTGCAATGGGTGAGGGTCTCCCCCCGCACCTGTCAAATGGTCAGGCTGACAGCTGCAACATGTCCATTTGACCTGGGAGTGTTTCCCCCAGTTTGGGAAACAGTTCCAGTTTGTTCTAAAATCCCACCCCTCCTCACATAATCCCTCAATCAGGTCAGTTAATGACCTGAAATACCTAAATAAATACTTTCAAGTGGCATCCCGCTGGCTTTAATTGCCTGCGGGATTCCCACCAGCGGGGGCTGCGCGCGCACGCCGGCGTGTCAGCGGGGAACCCGGAAGTGCGCGGGTTCGGGGTGGGCTCCGGTCCAGCTCCGGGATTCTCCGATTTTCGGAGCCCCCCCGCCAGGAACGCACCTGATAGCGGGTGCTAAAATGACGCCCATAGTCTTGTTTTGAAGCGGTTCATCTGGTTTTGTGGGTTAGCATGTATGAATACCTTGCTGATTTTGCCATTTTGCATGTGTGAGCATAGATTATGTCTGACAGCAAGATATCTAATTATAGAGAGTACCACAACCAAGACCAATCCTGTTCTCACCCAACAGCTACAAATCATAAAATCATAAGAATCACAGAATGGTTACAGCATGGAAGGAGTCCATTCGGCCTGTTGAGTCTGTGCTGGCTCTCTGCAAGAGCAATCCAGCCAGTCCCACTCCCCCACCCTATCCCCGTAGCCTTGCAATTTTTTTCCCTTCAAGTACTTATCCAATTCCCTTTTGAAAGCCACAATTGAATCTGCCTCCACCACCCCCTCAGGCAGTGTATTCCAGATCACAACCACTCGCTGTGTAAAAAAGTTTTTTCTCATGTCGCCATTGATTCTTTTGCCAATCACCTTAAATCTACGTCCTCTGGTTCTTGACCTCTCTGTTAATGGGAACAGTTTCTCTCTATCTACTCTGTCCAGACCCTTCATGATTTTGAACACCTCTATCAAATCTCCTCTCAACCTTCTCGGATCTAAAGAGAACAACCCCAGCTTCTCCAGTCTGGAGAAGTCCCTCATCCCTGGAATCATTCGAGTAAATCTCTTCTGCACCCTGTCTAAGTGCTTCACATCCTTCCTAAAGTGCGGTGCCCAGAACTGGACCCAATGCTCCAGTTGTGGCCGAACTAGTGTTTTATAAAGGTACATCACAACCTCCTTGCTTTTGTACTCTATGCCTCTATTTACAAAGCCCAGGATCCCGTATGCTTTCTTAACCGCTTTCTCAACCTACCCTGCCACCTTCAACGATTTGTGCACATATACCCCCAGATCTCTCTGTTCCTGTACCCCTTTTAGAATTGTACCCTTTAGTTTATATTGCCTCTCTTTGTTCTTCCTACCAAAATTACTTCACACTTTTCTGCATGGAATTTCATCTGCCACGTGTCCGCCCATTCCACTAGCTTGTCTATGTCCTCTTGAAGTCTATCACTATCCTGCTCACTGTTCATTACAATTCCAAGTTTTGTGTTCTCTGCAAATTTTGAAATTGTACCCTGTACACCCAAGTCCAAGTCATTAATATATCAAAAAAAGCAATGGTCCTTGTGACGGCCCCTGGGGAACACCACTGTATTCCTTCCTCCAGTCTGAAAAACAACCGTTCACCACTACTCTCTGTTTCCTATTACTAAGCCAATTTCGTATCCATGCTTCCACTGCCCCCTTTATTCCATGGGCTTCAACTTTGATGACAAGCCTATAATGCAGCACTTTATCAAGTGCCTTTTGGAAGTCCATATACACCACATCAACCATTTTGCTCTCATGGACCCTCTCTGTTACCTCATCAAAAAACTCAATCAAATTGGTTAAACACGATTTGCCTTTAACAAATCTGTGCTGGCTTTCCTTAGTTAATCCACACTTGTCGAAGCGACTGTTAATTTTGTCCCAGATTATCATTTTAAAAGTTTCCCCACTACCCGAGGTTAAACTGACTGGCCTGTAGTTGCTGGGTTTATCCTTACACCCTTTTTTGAACAAGGGTGTAACATTTGCAATTCTCCAGTCCTCTGGCACCACCCCATACCTAAGGATGATTGGAAAATTATTGCCAGTACCTCTGCAATTTCCACCCTTGCTTCCCTCATCAACCTAGGATGCATCCCATCCGGACCGGGTGACTTATCTACTTTAAGTACAGCCAGCCTTTCTAGTACCTCCTCTTCATCAAATTTTAGACCATCCATTATTTCAACTACCCCTTCACTTACTGTGATTTTGGGAGCATCTTCTTCCTTGGTAAAGATAGATGCAAAGTACAGATTTAGTACTACAGCCATGCCCTCTGCCTCCATGCGTAGATCTTCTTTTTGGTTCTTAATCAGCCCCACCTCTCCTCTTACTGTTTACTGTTTACATGTGTATGGAAGACTTTTGGATTCCCTTTTATGTTAGTCACCAGTCTATTCTCATACTCTCTCTTTGCCCCTCTTATTTCCTTTCTCGCCTCCCCTCTGAACTTTTTATATTCAGCCTGGTTCTCACTTGTATTATCAACCTGATATCTGTCGTACGCCCCTTTCTTCTGCTTCATCTTACTCTCTACCTCTTTTATCATCCAGGGAGCTCTGGTTTTAGTTGCCCTACCTTTCTGTCTCGTGGGTATGTATCTAGACTGTACCCGAACCATCTCCACTTTAAAGGCCGCCCATTGTTCATTTACAGTTTTACCTGCCAATCTTTGATTCTAATTTACCCGGGCCAGATCCGTTCTCAACCCATTGAAATTGGCCCTCCTCCAATTGAGTATTTTTACTTTAGAGTGGTCCTTGTCTTTTTCCATAGCTAATCTAAACCCTATGATATTATGATCGCTGTTCCCTAAATGTTCCCCCACTGACACTTGCTCCACTTGGCCCACCTCATTTCCCAGAACCAGATCCAGCAATGCCTGCATCCTCGTTGGGCCAGAAACATACTGGTCAAGAAAGTTCTCCTGAATACACTTCAAAAATTCCTCCTCCTCTTTGCCCCTAGTGCATTATGTGCATTAATGTGCATTACCAACATTGGTCCCTAGATAGCAATCAGGAGTTGGAATGAGACTGATTTTATTCCTTCCTTAGACCACAGTGCAAAGGTTACTTGTAGACCTAACCACTGGCCTGGTTGAAATCAGCTAACACAGAACAGGAATTGAACCTGAGACCTTTTGGTCTGTATACATACTAGTCCATCTAGGCCATTGAGGGAGCTTGCAGTGGTATTTCTAAAATCTCTAACACTATGGTAAGGTTGTAAACTCTTAATTATCAGTCTCCTTAAAAGAAAGTGGTTAAAATTATGATGTTTTATCTGATCACAAGGTTTTACTGCGTATAACAAAGGTCAAAACTGCCACTGAAATAGAGTTGTTTTTATATTTTGATTAGCATTTGCTTTTGCCAGATCTGACAGCTTCTTGATGCATGAATACTTGTGATGACACTCAAGATGTTGGTACATCCAGCTGACTCACTGATTCAGTATTGTGTTAGTTCTATGTTTTTGACACATAGCATACCAAGTTACTCAGCAGGACTTTGATAGGAACCGATCTATATAGTGCTGCTTTAAAGCTTAAGCTATATTTCTTCCAAATAATTTACGAATAATAACTCACCATAATTTTAGTGCACTAGCACAAAATAATTTGTGTCTGAAACAGGTCTCTGCTACCCCTTCTCAAAAAGCTTGTATCAGAATGGATAAAAGGCAGATATTTGGGAATGACCTAGCGTTACTGGAAATATTGAAAACACTTAAATGAATACAACTGTATGAGATGAATATCATAATTATCAGTGCCACGATGGGCCGAGTGGCCTCCTCTTGCCCTGTACCTACTATTATACTATGATATGGTGTAGATTTTCATCTTCACCTCCTGGGTGAAAATCTGGTGGGGCCGGAGCACACGCTGATTAATTTCAATGGAATGACAATCAGGCCAGTGTATAAATGGTTTATAATCCACCCCGCCAGATTACCGCCCAGGTAGTGAAGGCGAAAATCATCCCATCTAATTTTGAATTGGTCCTTCACCTAAGTCAATGCCAATAATGCACCAAGATTGTAAAATGTGAGAGAGAAGATGACAAGTGGTGGTTAGGTCACACCATGCTTGGGTTTCAAAAGCCTGCCATTTGTAGAAGGGAAGCAGAAGCTAAGAAGTGCAGCAGTTTTGTGTCATGGGAATGAATGAGTTAGAGTAGTAGACAAAAGGATGAGTCTTGATTTGAACACATTTTGGACGTAGGAGTGAGGTAGAATGTGTAGGAGGTGTGTTCAGTGTTTAAGAAGTATAAGAGTCCATTTCTTTTGTCTATAACTAGACGTTTTGCATCTAACATATATGTGTGGTATGTGGGGAAGTGCACACCATACTTCAAATTGTTTCACTTGCAAAAGGATCATAAATGCAAAGTGTCCATCACAAATTGCATTTATGACACTTTGCAAGTGTGACGTTTCAAAGTATGATGTACACTTACCATATTGACCACACTGTTCAATTATCCATACCAAGTCACTCAAATATGGACAGGTATGAAACTACCAATTACAAGCCAGTGGATGGGTAGGGAAAGCTACCAATCACAACCAGCAACCCCAACAAACCCAAACAAACAAATCTTTAATTTTTTCCAAAGCTACCAATCATGAATCAGCAAGTCAGGCAGCATCTGTGGAGAAAGAAACAGAGTTAACGTTTCAGGTCGAAGACCTTTCGTCAGAGCGCTGACTCATTGATTCAGATGAATCAGCAATTGCCAGAAACCAAATCAGTCACATCACTCAAATAATGTCTTGACATTAGTTTCAACCACAATTTTCTTCCCCATTCAGGCTTGTATATGCAGATAACAATAACGTTTATACAAAATACACAAATTTGAAAAAAAAAACTAAGTTTAATAAAATTCGTCATTTGCTGTTCAAAAAATCTTCAAGAAGATCCCTCACACAGACTTGCCCCTCTCTCTGAAGGCTGCGTCTCAAGTCCCAGAGTCGGGAATTTTGCCTAGGCCTTGGCAAGGTTTCCCAGCTCCTGTGCATATTCATATGGATATATGCGTGCAAGAGAGAGAGAGACAGGAGTTTGTCTTCATCCCTCTCCTGTGGAACTGCAATAACCAGAGTGCATCACTATCAACTTGTGTTACATGATAACCAGGCAGAAAATTTACAAATAACAAAAATAAAAAGGGTATTCTATCCTGCTTAATCCATCAAATAAAAATTTTGAGCCAGAAATATTAATTGGGAGGAGTTTTTTGTGTCATTGAGGAGGACTGTGCCAGTCCACATGAGATTGTTTATGTGGTGCATAGATATTGAGCTCAGAGAATGTAGCCAGAGTTACTCTTTCAGACCCAAACAATGGGGAATGATTTTCTGGTCAAGCTGCTGGTCAGTGGAGTCTTGACTCTGGGAGAAACTTTTCTGGTGGGGTACTACAGTTTCAAAAAGAACTACAAATCCATTGTGAGAAGAAAGGAGTGACATTTTTTTTAAGAATCATGTAAACAATTAAGCAAATTAAACAATTAAGTTTTTAATGAAAGAAGAGGGATGAATAAATAAGTAAAAAAAGACTTGCATCTTAAGCATCCACTATGAGAAATAGAACAAAAAAATATCATTGTAAATAACTAAGTATGTGATGCTTTGGGGAGAGAAGAAAAAGCAATGGGGTAGAGTTTCGTCTTCACCGTCTGAGTGGTAATCTGGTGGAGTAGATTGTCCCCACTAGATTTTCATTCCATTGAAATCGGTTACTCATACCTCCTTAGTTAATTTGCGGTATTACAGTGATGAATCACCCCCTGCCAAGATTAGCCTGGAGTGGAACTGTGTAAAACTTAAAACCATACTTCAAATCCTAGAAGGCCCCAAGAGGTCTACTAGTACTACATTATATGCATTATATTCAAGTGAGGATACTATTATTTGTGCTACTTTTACTGTTATTTTAATTATATGTTGTGTAATTGTGTCATTTTATAGGAATGTAGGAACATAGGAACATTCATCCCCTCGAGCCATTTCCGCCATTCAATTAGATCATGGCTGATCTGTACATCAAATCCATTTAACTGCCGTTGCTCCATATCTCTTGATATCCTTACCTAACAAAAAATCTATTGATCTCAGTCTTGAAAACTTCAATTGACCCAGCATCCACAGTCTTTTCAGGGAGAGCGTTTCAGATTTCCATTACCCTTTGTGTGGAAAAGTACTTCCTGATTTCACTCCTAAATGGCCTAGCTCTAATTTTATGTTTCAGAATATCCCTGGATAAAGCTCTGTCAATGAGCAAACAGACTAAGGGTTAGGACAACTAGATTGACAATGTATACTCTCTACATTAAACTGTATTACTGCTCTGCTGTAAATGCCTAACTGCAGGCCTGTCAGCTATCAAATCTTTCAATGTGATTCTTAATAATATGTCACTGCTGTTTTTGAAAACAATAGTAATCTTAATTGGCAAAGCAAAATTATGAATGAACTTGACTTCTTGCACTTACGGAAAACCATGTATTTGTCCAAGTGTATCTCTTTAGATTCCGAAAGACAGGAAAACATCCCGTAGAATTAAAATATTTATATTAATATCTCACTTGATTTGCTAAAGATTTTCTTCCAGAGCCCTAAAAGATTCATATACTTGCTGAAGTTAAATTGTTATGACAGATATTTTAACAGGATGAAGCTTTGGGATTTTGTACTTGCACTAGGGGATCGATTTTAACCCTATCCGCTTGAGGCAAAATGGGCAGTTAAAACCGAGCAGGAACTCGTCCCTTTCCTGCCGCCTGCAGTCTTAACCTGCAGGGATCCGCAGGCAGCTGAAGCCCTGGGGGTGCCCTGACTTTATGCAAATTGGGGTGCCATTGCATTTTAACCTGCCAGGTAAAAGCAGGTCGGCAGCTACATGGAAGGACAAAGAGGCACAAAAAGTAAGTCAGCAACTTTCCTTTGTGGGACCAGAAAGAGCAGAAGTAGGAAGTGGACCGGTGACATTTAAACGAGGTCCGGTGGTTAAAATAGTCAAAGGCCTCCTGTTGTCGCTGGCGGGCAGGAAGTTAACTTATTGGAGAA
Organism: Heptranchias perlo; assembly: GCF_035084215.1. NCBI lineage: Eukaryota > Metazoa > Chordata > Chondrichthyes > Hexanchiformes > Hexanchidae > Heptranchias > Heptranchias perlo. The sequence continues at coordinate 41,241,090 of NC_090331.1, read as the reverse complement.
GTTTTCCACTGGAAACTCACTCAATTTAAAATCCATCCCCCCCCCCCACAACCCCAGGTCAAGTTCACTCATAGTTTTGCTTATGAATTACCTACCTTGGTTTGTCTAGATTTTGTGCATGAACGTGTGAGTATGCTGAATAAATATTGGGGCATTTCTCAGCAATTAATAGTTCTTGATTGAATATGCCCATGCTGGTGTCTTCCATCATATGTTGTACACCATATCTCATTCATGTATGGGCATTGCGATAATAGTATAAACTGCCAATTCATTTTTTTTGGCGAAACATTGCATTGATATATCTCTATTCTAAATTAAATTATATTGATTCATTTGGAAAAAAAAACAATGGTCACCCAGATACGTTTTTCAAGATCAATATGGTTTTGGGAGTTGGGTTGCCTTGAGTTATCAGTTTGAATTGATTGAGTTTTTGGATCAATTCAGTAAACATTTGGATCAATTGAATAGGCAGAACATGGATAAGTAAAGTGAAAGTGGCAGTTTCATTTTGAGTTCAAGCTGCGGTACCTGCTCAATATCAAAGTGAGCAATAAAGTAGAAGTGGTTCAGTATCAAAGGGAAAAGTGAGGCAGGAATGATTTAGTATCATCGGAAATATATAAACAAGAGTTAGCCATTCAGCCCCTTTAACCTGTTCTGTCATTCTATTAAATCATGGTTGATCTGTACCTCAACTCCATTTAGCCGCCTTTGTTCCATATCTCTTGATACCCTTACCTAACAAAAATCTATCGATCTCAGTCTTGAACATTTGATCCAGCATGCACAGCCTTTTGGGCGAGACAGTTCCAGATTTCCACTATGCTTTATGTGAAAAAGTGCTTCCTGATTTCGCTCTTAAATTGCCTTGCTCTAATTTTAAGATTATGCCCTCTTGTTCTGGATTCCCCCACCGGAGGAAATATCCGATTGAATCCCTTTATCATTTTAAATACCTCAATTAGATCACCCCTAAATGTTCTTAACTCAAAGGAATACAAACAAAGCTTATGCAATCTGTCCTCATTATTTAAGCATTTCAGCCTGGTATCATTTTGGTGAATCTGTACTATACCCCCTCCAAGGCTTATAGATCGTTCCTGAGGTTCAGTGCTCAAAGCTGAATACAGTGGTCCAGAGGCTACCAAGGCTTTTCTGACCAAGGCTCCGTACAACTGAAGCATCACTTCCTCACTTTTGTATTCCAACCCCCTTGAAATAAAACATTCCATTAGCCTTTTTGATTACTTTTTGTACCTTTTTGATTACTTTTTAAATGGGCACTCAAATCCCTTTGCGCTTCCACAGTTCCTAGTGTCTCACCATTAAGAAAATATTCTGATTTGTCTTTCTCGGATCCAAAGTGGATGACCTCACACTGCCCCACATTGAACTCCATCTACCATAGATTTGCCCACTCATTTAGTCTGTCTATGTCTCATTGTAACTTCCTTCTCCCATTTACACAACTTACTGTGCTTCCTAACTTAGTATTGGATGGAGCAGCGAGGTAGGAATGATTCAGTATTAGTGGGAGTGGTGTTGTAGGAGCAGTTCAATATTAGAGGTAGCAGTGAGGCAAGGGTCTCACATCACTCAGATTGATCAGCTCATGACATATCTTCCCCAGGGCCTACTGCTGGCCGGCCGCAGCGCCCACCTGAGTCAGTTAGTAGGCCAATTTAATATGCAAATAGGGGCCCGATGATGTTCATAGGACCCCAATTCCTATTTTAAGAAAGTACTTGGGGGAGCGTGGGCTGTGCACCCTCCATACAGTTTCAGCTGGTGCTGCAGCCAAAGAGGAGCCCAGAAGGTAAGTCTTACTGTATTTTTATGCAGCCATGCACCTTTTCTGGCACTGGATGCTGGACGGGTCACCCGATGTTGCGGCAATTCGGAGCAGTCAAACTAACGCAGGGCGCTCTTTTTTGTGCCCACAGCCCAATGGCCCTATGCTAACATGGCCCAGCCCTCAAAATGGACCAGGCCTCCCATCAGGACTATCGGGCAGCTGGTGAGTAGGCTCTGCAGGGGTAGAATTTCCCCCAAGCGATGGGTCCTGGGGAGGATAGGAACGGAAACACCATCGACGGGAATAGGGCAGTATATCATTTCCATCTATTTGTGGTGCATGACTGCCCCATTTCCACTGGGCGGAAAGCCTCAACTTCACCCCCACTGCTACAGAGGGAGGGATCTACCTCAGCCAGCTACTTGTTGTAGAAAGATCCCAGTTTTATTCCTCAGTCTGCTGTGTGTTAGCTTATCTCATCAGGAAGTGTTAGGGTTACTACAATTGCCCGCAGTGCCCCTAGGTTAGGGAAAGGAAAAGCTTGTCAGGCTTCTTGCTCCTGATCGTTATCAAGTGAACCCTATTAAAAGTGTGCTGTGTGACACACGGGAGAGGACAGAATCAAGCTCAGGAGTGATGTACTCAACAAACAAATAGCCTGTCAGCATTCACCATCATAGCTAGAAATAAATAATGGCCACTTAGGCGAGGTATGAGAGGGCAACCATATCCCATCAATGGCATTAATGCTTTCTGGAGAGTTGGGGAAACAAGGTAATTGGTGAGAAGGAAAATTAGGAAGCAGAGAGTAGTAATGAGATGTGTAAGTCAAACTGGAGGGAAGGTGTTGAGCAGAATTTGGCACAGTCATTACTTCGTCTCCAGTTGTTTCTAATCTACATCTATATGAGTATTGAAACCTAAAGTAACCTTGTTAAATGAAGAACACTAGGGACCAAGGATGTAACTAAAGGATTTAGATTGGGTATGTAATCGGACTGACAGATGGAAATGAAATTTAACATTGATATATGTAAAGTATTGCAACTGCTCGAAAAATGAGTATCATAACAATTGAATTGCCAGAGGGAGGCTTAGAAAGAGACTGGGGAGTGATTTTAAATTCACTACTTTTCAACAATACGCTAAAAGCAATTAAAGAAGCAGATAGAATGCTGGGATATTCAGCCAGAATGCGAGAGTGCCCATGTCCAGATGTTATAAATGCAAATGATTTCATTTTTTATAACGTACTGTTCAATCTACATTTGGAGCCTGTGTTAAATTCTGGTCACCAATCCACAAGAAAAGTATACTGGAGAGTGTTTGAAGAAGAGCACAAGGTTGGTCCCAAGTGTAAAGGATGTAATCTATGCGGAAAGATTAAAAATTATTAAACTCTTAGTCTGAAAATAAAGAAAATAAGTAGGAGCCTCACTGAGGTATATAAAGTATTAAATGGCACGGATAAGGTAAAGCCAGCACATTACTTCAAATTAAGTCAGGGTTTTTCTGGTTGTCTGACATTACTTCGGAGGTTAGGCCGTTTCTCCACGGTTTTCACAGATCTTCTGCCAAAATTGACAACGGATGATTCGGGGAACCGTTGCAGAAATTCAGCCCAAGGATCTCCTGAGTTCAATTGGAATTTAATTTCTCTTGGAGAGGAAAGCTTGCAGAATGGCAAATGCTCATAAATTCCCAGCTCCAGGTCAGAAGAAACTAGCATGAAATGACTGCTTTTTTAAAAAATAATTTTGATATTGAAATTTGTTGCTTGAAGCATGACTGATTCAAAATGTGTTTGTGTAAATGCCACTGGATACTATAATAGGAGGGTTATATGGGTGATATGGTGCTTTCTCATCCTTGAGCTTTTTTTGATAAGCCGTTCATTGTGTCCTATCCAGAAGTGAATGAAAGGTCTTAGAGGATCCTTCTCAGATATTGGAGCAATATATAAGTCCTGGAAGGACTAAGGCTTTATAGAGAGTTAACATTTGTTGAGGGGAAAATAAGTGTTTGGCACAGAAGAGGAAACCAAGCTTCTTGGAGGTAGCTTTGACAATAAATGAAATGTGGGAATTCCATTTGAGCCAAGAGGAGATAGTAATACCAAGAATGTCAATAGATTATGAAGCAGTACTAAGATTGGAGCCAATGATAAAGAGTTGGTAGGTGTTGATTGTACTTGTAAGAGACAAAGAAACAGTTGCCTGAAAATTACTGTTGATAATAAAATGTTAACTAAGCATTGCTTAAGATTGGGGATTACATGGTATAACTGCAAAATTTATTATCAGGATGTGGGCATCACGGGCAAGGCTGGCATTTGCTGCCCATTCCAAGGATATAACTGAGTGGCTTGCTAGGCCATATCAGTAACCAATTAAGAGTCAACCACATTGCTATATGACTGGAGTCACATATAGGCCAGACCAGGTAAGGACATTAGTGAACCAGTTGGGTTATTATGATAAAACAGCAGCTTCGTGGTCACTTTTATTGATACCAGCTTTTTAAAAACTGAATTCAAATTCTCAAACTGCCATGGTGAAATTTGAACTCACATTCCTGATTAATCTAAGCCTTCTCTACATTGCTAATCCCATCACATAGCCACTACGCTACAATTTCTGATGTTTTTTGAAGGAGTAATACATCTTATACTATAACATCACACATAGCTGATTGTCCAATGATGCAGCAAGAGCAATAATGAAGGCTAGCATCTGTTAACTGTGCTAAGCAGCCACTTAAACCAAATAAATAGCACTTTATCCTTTGCAATAGTGCAGGGGAGAACAGGCTGTTAATGGTGCCATATTATTGTGCCATGTAGGCTATCATAAAAGAAAGCCACATTTATTGACTGGGTGTGGGATAAACTTCTGTAGCGAGTGAGGGAAAGAAGGAAAAGAGAGAAAGAAAGACATGCATTTATATAGCGCCTTTCATGACCTCAGGATGTCCCAAAGTGTTTTACAGCCAATGAAGAGCCTTTATTGCAGTGTAATCACTGTTGTACTGTAGATAACCATTTAAGTGCAGAAAGAATGAGAGGAAATGGGAGAAAAGATCAATACTATCTCTTGAACCCAGCAGACCAGGAAGAATATTAGGAAAGTCTTTTAAGGTAAGGCAAAAGTACATTATATGTGGCAGCAGCTACCAGAAGTCATCATACAAGGAAGTCTGCCCTGATATGCTTTAAATCTGATTCTGCCCCATCAGGGTAGCCCGTGCAGTACTGGCAGGAAAACAACCTCAGCAGTGAATGCTTTCCATGATTGAGGATATTTCTGTATTGGAAAGATACAATGAGCAAATACTGCAGTAGGGTAAGTGAGGGCCGGTAGATCAGCAATAGGCTGATGAAAGCCCTGATCCCTGAATAAGGGTATGGTCTTTTTAAGAAACATCCTCTTTAAGAGTAGGGATTATGGCTCTTTTAAGAGACCTTACCTTTAAGAAGTAATTGAGGCTGGAGTGGGTGGAGACCTTTCCCAGTCAGGTGAAAGTAAAAGGGTGAAGCACAAGAGAAACTGGGCTGAAACAGGGCTTTCTGAATAGAGCCCCGGAAGAGGAAGTGAGGGCCTGTGGGCAGTTGATGAGCTGCAAAGGCAGCTATGGACAGCTGAAAGAGCCTGGGATTGGTAAAGTGTACTAGGCGTAGCCAAGGGTACTGTAATTGACTTTGTGTGGTGTGAATTAAAAGTGTTTTGAAGTATGAATTGGTCAAAGAGTATTGTTTGTCATATGAAGAAGGTTACAAAATGGTAGGACCCTGTGACATATGGGGCAGGATTTTAAAAGGGAAAAACGGGTGGCGGGGGGGAATTGACAATTCCAACAATTTCAGACCTGCCTCCAATCCGCCCATTTCTGTTTTTTGGCGGGGCGGGTTGGTCACTAAAACCTTTCAAGGTGGCTGCTGGCCTCATTTTGAAAGGTTTTGGGATTTCAACCTCTTAGGGCTGGGATTCCCAGGCCTTCTCCATCACGCCACATGAGAGGAGGCGAGAAGGCCTGAAACTGCTGGTGAGTGCCTTTCTGGCACTGCTTGTGGGCCCAGAGGAGCAGGAGTGCTTTCCTCAGGCCCAACAAGCCTACCTACAATGACCTGCACCACCCCCCCCCACCACCAACAATCGGCGAAGCCAACCCCCCTCCCACCCAATGATTGCTCACCTTTGTGCCCCCCCCCCAACAACGATTGATGCCCCCTGCTCCTGACGCCCCCACCCCCTGGTGACTGACACCTGATCGCCCCCCAGATGACTGACACATACCCCCATGACTCCCGATTTGTCCCCAATTGGTTCTTGATCCATGCGCCCAGCAAGTGTCCCGGGGAAAAGGTTATATAGTGCTGAGTGACCGGGGGCAACATGCTGTGTATGATAAGCAAGGTGTTGTGGATGAAGAAGCTGATGACCTAAAACAGGATCATGATGGGGACGAGTTCTAGGAACTGCTCTGTGGAAAAATCACGGTGGCTGACAACAAGGAGTTTGAGGATATGTACAATTACAAATTCACAGAGGGTAGTGCAGGCCTCCAGGAGTGAGCTGAGGAATGAGCTTACTGGAACTTTTCAGGAGACATCTGCCCATTGTGAGGGGATGCGGAAGTCCAGAAAGGGTCGCAGACGAATGTCTAGGAAGTCCATTCGTAACCAAAATAGTCCTGTAGCAGGCTTTCCCCAGGATGAGGAAGAGATCAGTGACGTGGTTATTTGGAGCTGTTCGAGCAAGCGGCATGAGTTCAGGAGGAAAGGCTGACCCGACAGCTCAACATGTTGAATGTAGCGATCAAGAAGCTCCACAATTCCTTGATGCAAAATGACGTGGAGCTGGAGGAGAAGAAGAAACTGAGGCACCAGCTGGCGGAAGACTCGCAAAGTAAAGAGCGGGCGGCCCAGCAAGTTGTCTTCTATCTCTGCTGGAAGTGGGAGACCCTTAAGGAAGCCCCGAGGGCTAAAGAGGGCGTGATGCTCAGTTTCGAGAGAGAAATGGATGCCGAAAGAGAGAAAGTTGCAGCATATGGCTGCGCTGAAGGAAGAGGTGGAAAGGATGTGTTAAGAGAAGGCTTCTGTGGTTAGGCAGTCCGAGATATTGAAGGTTGAGAAGGAAGCTGAACTAGAGATGCTCATTAAACAGATTCAGGCTTTGGAAAGTAATCAGATGGGCCTTGAAGACCTAGAGAGAGAGAGAGAGGAACAAGCTGGTGCAGAAGATGCAAGAGTTGGACACCGAAGTTGCGGAGCCTTCCACTCAAAACCAAAAATCCCCAGTCCATTTGCGAAACCCACAAGCAGATCCATGTTGATGAGGTGGTAACTCTTCAAATGAAGCAAGAGGAGATTGAGGGCAACTTGAAGGAGTGCAGGAATGAGTTGGCCGGTCTCAGAGTCCTCGGAATAACGAGACCCTCCAGCAGCAACTCTCTTCCCGGCAGAGGACTATTGGAGGGCTGGAAATTGAGAGGAAACGATCAGAAGAAGTGAAGAGGCTTCGTAAGGAGGTTGCATTTTGGAAGGAAAAGTTTACCGTTACTCAACAAAAGGAGGTTCAGAGGGAAAGGACCATCGATGAGTTGAAGAAGCGAGTTATTGCAGAGACTGTAGCATCTGTGGAGACAGAGATTCCAGAGTTAAGTGCTATAGATCAGGTTCTACAACCTGCTGAGCCTCATGCAGGGGTTGTACAAGGACCGGTGATAGAAACTACAGCTGCCATTACAGAGGCTTCAATAGAAGCAATGGCTGAATGCAAAATAAAGGTGGTTACAGAAATAGTTGGGACCGTTTGCAGGACTTCCAGTTTTTTCTCCTAATCAGTGCAACCAGAAGGAATCAAAGCGGAAACCCAAACTGATCTCAGACAAGAATCAGCACCCCAGAGGTCAAATAATGACCAGGGGAAGAAGGATTCCTCTGGAGGAGGAGGAACAAAGCATAAGGGGAAAACCCGTAGGAGGGCCAGGTGGACCAAATTGAGGGCCAGGCGCAAACCGCAGGAATCAAGTGGAGTGAGGGACGGTTGCTTTAAAATGGAGGAGGAAGCCAAATACTCACGGTCGGAAAAAGCGACGCAGTCACTCATCAACCTGCGAAGTGTGGCCGAGGAGCAGCGGCTGGGGCGGTTAAGGAGAAACCCCGAGAAACAAGTTCCAATCTGCTGAGAAACCCAAGGAATGGGATCCTTGGCCACCACCAGGGTTTGTTCGCGATCTTATTGGATCGAGCGCGGTGGAGAGTTACACATCTACAAACCCCGATGTTGAAAGGAATACAAGGGGAAAGGATTCAAGAAAACTTGAGGAGGAAAAGCCCAAAGCCATAACAGCAACAGATGTTGTTAAGCAGTGGAAAGAGAATGAAGCAGAATCCTTTTACTGAGAAGAAGGCTGAAAAGGTGAAGCTATCAGCAGGTCCGATCATGTCCTTTCGCAAAAAGGTGGTGGCACGGAAATGCAAGGTGACGAACAGGAGCAGGAAATTTCCACAATGAAAACCTGGCGTGAGGACTCCTGTGAAACGGAAATGCCAGAGTCCACACGACAAGGAAAAGCTGAAAACTCGGACGCTGCATCAATGGCCTTTGAAATAGCCAAAGGGACTGTCCATGGGGCATGTGAACATGCGCGGCAAGAACTTGGTGAAATGATTGAAAAGGCATTTATTGGGCATGGAGCTGGGTCGGCTCAGGGGAATACTGTATGCCCTCTCCAGAGCAAACTGCCTCATGGCACAGGGCGCTAGAGCCGATAGCTCTATGCTGGAGGGGGGAGGGATGTGTATCAGGGTAACTGAGGGAAAGTAGGTCAGCTGTAGGCTGATGAGGGCCCTGATCCCCTGAATAAGGGTTTAGCCCTTTCAAGAAACTTCCCATGTAAGAAGTAATTGAGGCTGGAGAGTGTGGAAACCTTCCCCAGTCAGGTGAGAGTAAAAGGGAGCGGCACAAGAGAAACTGGGCTGAAACAGGAGCTCCTGAACAGAGCCACGGAACAGGAAGCTGGAAGGCAGCTGAGGCTGGCCTGGGCTCTGAGACCTGAAAGAAGCTGATGAGCTGAAAGGCAATTGAGGGCAGCTGAAAGAGCCTGGGAGTGGGAAAGTGTACTAGGCGTTGCCAAAGATACTGTAGTGTGACTTTGTGTGGAGTGAATTAAAAGGAAAGTATTTTGAAGTATGAATTGGTCAAGGACTATCGTTTGTCCTATGAAGAAGGTTATGAGATGGTCGGACCCTGTGATAGTACATATAGCAACTTTTGTGAGCAACAATAATTCTTAAAGCACTTCACATAAGTCAATCTGGCACGATGATGGCTGTTCAATTTTTATCAGGCAGTACGGCCTCAAAGCTGTGCAGCCGCATGACATTGGCTGCTTTCCATGTTCTTGCAATATCTCAATACTGTTTTACTACTTGAAGGACAAGATGACCTATAATCAACTGCAGCAACCTTGTAGTAGGTGGTACATAGGAATCGCTAGATGACAGAAGACCAAGGTCCATCTAGCTCGCCTAATACCATTCCGGTAGTCGCATAGTCGCATGATGCAATGATAATAAAGTTGTTGACTAATCATAGCAATAAATTTCTATCAATTAGTCTACAACAGACCCAGACACAAGGAAAATCCCAGTGGTGGAGAGCTTTGGAAACATTGGGTTCAAATTCAGTTGTTCCTCCCATACATACTCCACGTACCACATGTCATGTCATGTCTCAAATTACTCATGTACTGTATCCCAAAATGTTATTTATCTGAAAGAAATCTAACTAATTTGCATTTGAATGAATCACTACTAACTGCTTCCACCATCTAGGCAGCCTGTTCCATAGACTGACCACTTGCTCACTAAAATATTATTTCCGCAAATTAGTTTTGAATTTACCCCCATGGAGGTAAATGAAACATTAATTTCCCAGAACTAAAATGGCAACTGCCATTTTAATTGATGGGGGGGTTCTTTTGTTCGGGACAGGCCTAATTACAATGGAAAAGTCGTATTCCGATGAGGTTATTCAAACATGCACACTATTTTAACTGAAGATCGATGAAGCCCTGCCCAGTAGTGAACCTGGTATGAAAGAGCCAGAATGCTCCTTGGGGCTTCACAAGGAAATCTTGGGCCTCCCCCTGCCCAGGGCTTCACTCCCCCAACCACAATCGCTTAGGAACCCCTCGTCCTCTAACCGACTCACCTGACTGCCGGGGACCCAAGGGCATCCTCCTGCTACCCAATATCCCGCTCCTCCCTGCTGGCCTCCATGTCATTCCTGCCGGCTTCAGGCAGGAGATCATTTGAATGAGGCCCAGGAGTAAAATCTCCTGGGCCTCAGGCTGTGGGGGGGGGCCAGATGGATTGCCGTCCTTATCACTGCCAGTACACCACACTCCCGCCCCGGGTTAAAATTGGGGCTTCTATTTCTCCAATTTTGTTTTGAATGCTTTGTGTATTCACATAAAAAATGATCAATCCAATTGTGACTCCAATTTTTTGGAACATTCTTCTTCCTGGTTTTCTCATTTAATTTTTACTATCCCTTGCCCTTTTTATAATGTTTTCCACCGGGAATTTCCTATGGGGTTTTCCCGATCAGTCGTCATAACTTCAGCGGTTTATCTGGGGTTTCTGCTAATCTTCCTCTGAAATTACGGTGGTTGATCGGGAGCATCCCCGAGGAAACTCCTGGTGTTTATCTCTCACTACTTCAAGGCCTGTTTCTTTCCCTTTCAACTTACTAATCTTCCTCTCCTTAACCTGTCCAGTACGTGGCATAGGAAGCAATCCAGTGATTACCAACCTTGAGGTCTTGTTTTTGAATTTAGTGCCTAATTACTTAAATTCTTGCTGCAAGACCTCAAATGTACTTCTTTCTATGTCATTGGTTCCAGCATTGATCATGACGTTTGGCTGTTCTTTCCCTTTCCAGAAGCTTTTCTACCCATTCTGTGATGTCCTTCATGCTAGCCCCAAGGAGCAGCTTTTCATTCAGGCTCCTAGTCATGACTGCAAAAAAGGTAATCTGTATCACTGACTGTAAAATGTCCCACCACTACCACTACCATGTCAAGGCTGGGTCTGTTGTAGACTAATTGATAGAGATTGATTGCTATGATTAGTCAACAACACCATTATCGTGTTATCATGCAACCACCAGGATGGTAGAAGGTGAACTAGATGGAACTTGATCTTTTTTCATCTAGGAATTCTTATGTTCCTATGTGTCACCTATGCAAGGGAATATGGCAGCAGGGTTCGGAGGTTGGTTAATAAACAGAAAACAAAGAGTAGCAGTTAATCAGTGTGTTTTCTGTGTTTTTGGATGTAAACTGGTATGTGTGTGCGTATGTGCGGCAAGTTAATAGATTGGGCAGATGTCAAATGAAATTTAATATGAAGAAATGTGAAGTCATACAATTTGGCAGGAAGAATAAGGAGATTACATATATGCTAAATGCTAAAACTTTAAAAGGAGCAGAGAGGGTGGGGGGGTCAGTTCCAATACACTGATCTTTAAAAGTAGAAGGTCACATTGATAAAGCTGTAAAAAAAAATAAAGCATATGGGATCTTAAGTTAAACAGGGATGTAGCATACAAAAGCAAAGAGATAAAGCTAAACCTATACAAATCATTGGTTAGGCCACAGTTAGAATACTGTCGAGTTTTGGACATCTTATTTTAGGAAGGATATGAAGGCCATGTTGAGAGTACATGAGATTTACTCAGTTATAAGTTATAAGGAGAGACTAGAGAAACTAGGGTTCTTTTCATTAAAACAAATAACGTTAAGAGGACATCCTGATAGAGATATTCAAAATTATTTGAAGTTTTGATGAAGTAAATCAGAAAATCTACTGCTACTGGTTGGTGAGTTGGTAACTAGAGGGCAAAAATTAAACAGCATCGCCAAAATAACAAAAGGAGAAAGTAGGAGATTTTTCTTATGCAGAAAGTTATTAGGACATGGAATGCCCGACCAAAAACAGTGGTGGAAATTGAATCTATAATAGCTTTGAAAAGGGAAGTAGATAAATATTTGAAAAAGAAAATTGTTAAATGGTATAACGAGTAGCATAATCAAACTAAGTGGATAGCTTTTTTGGAGAGCTAGCACAGGTGCAATGAGTTGAAAGGCATCCTTTGTGCTGTAATATGCTATCAGTCTTTCATTCCTCAGCTACTACCACCACCTTCAAGAAAAGTGTGCCATGCGGCTTATGCATAATGAACAAGTGCACTATTAGAAAAAGGCAACAGATGTTCATAATACTTTGAGTGGTATCTTTCAGAAGGTGTGGGAGCTCCCATCTTAGGGTTGTGTCATGCTTGATGGGCCCCAGAAGTGTACAAATGTGAGCAGACCACTCAGTCCTTGCCTTGCTCCTGAAACCAATATATTTCTTCCTCATTTGAAGCCATATACAAAGGAGGTGGGTGCATTGATTTGGTGGCCGAGTCAATGGAGTCAACTCCACTTTTCCACCCAATCCCCATATCCCTTGATTTCCCCTAGAGTCCAAAAATCTATCTATCTCGGCCTTGAATATACTCAACATCTCAGCATCCACAGCCCTCTGGGGTAGAGAATTCCAAAGATTCACAATGCTCTGAGTGAAGAAATTCCTCCTCATCTTAGTTTTAAAGGGCCGACCCCTTATTCTGAGACTATGCCCCCGAGTTCTAGACTCACCAAGCAGGGGAAACAGCCTCTCAGAATCTACCCTGTCAAGCCCCCTCAGAATCTTATGTTTCAATGAGATCACCTCTCATTCTTCTAAACTCCAGAGAGTATAAGACCATTCTACTCAATCTCTCCTCAGAGGACAGCCCTCTCAACCCAGGAATCAATCGAGTGAACCTTTGTTGCACCGCCTCTAAGGCAAGTATATCTTTCCTTAGATAAGAAGACCAAAACTGTACAAAGCACTAAAGGTGTGGTCTCACCATAGCCCTGTACAATTGTAACAAGACTTCTTTACTCTTGTACTCCAACCCCCTTGCAATAAAGGCCAACATGCCATTTGCCTTCCTAATTGCTTGCTGTACCTGCATGCTAACTTTCTGTGTTTCTTGTACAAGGATACCAAAATCTCTCCGAACACCAACGTTTAATAGTTTCTCATTTAAAAAATATTCTGTTTTTCTATTCTTCCTACCAAAGTGAATAACCTCACATTTCCACACATTATACTCCATCTGTCACCTTCTTGCTCACTCACTTAACCTGCTTATATCCCTTTGCAGACTCTTTGTGCCCTCCTCATAGCTTACTTTCCCACCTAACTTTCTGGGTACGGTAGCATAGTGGTTATGTTACTGGACTAGTAATCCAGAGGCCTGGACTAATATTCTGGAGTCATGAATTCAAATCCCACCACAGCAGCTGGGGAATTTAAATTCAATTAATTAAATAAAATCTGGAATTACGAAAAACTAGTATCAGTAATGGTAGCCATGAAACTTACGGATTGTTGTAAAAACCCATCTGGTTCACTAATGTCCTTTAGGGAAGGAAACCTGCTGTCCTTGCCCGGTCTGGCCTATATGTGACTCCAGACCCACAGCAATGTGGTTGATTCTTAATTGTCCTCTGAAATGGCCTCGCAAGCCACTCAGTTCTTCAAGAAAGTGGCTCACCACCACCTTCTCGAGGGCAATTAGGGATGGGCAATAAATGCTGGCCTTGCCAGCGACGCCCACATCCCATGAACGAATAAAAAAAAAGCAGATTAAATAGTAACTTTCAAAAGGGAATTGGATAAATACTTGAAGGGAAAAAATATACTGGGCTGTGGGGAAAGAGCAAGGGAATGGGATTAATTGGATAGCTTTTTCAAAGAGTTGGCACAGGCACAATGGGCCGAATGGCCTCCTCCTGTGCTGTAACCACAATATGATATGAAAAAAATATCATACAAACATGATAATATCGTCGTCATTTCTGGAGTCAATAAAGTGGCACAAGATAGTAAGGAACAACCCGAAGCAAGAAATAAGTAGATTATTTTGTTAATAGAGTACCACAACATACATGATTCACCATTATAATTGTTTTCTGTCCAGCTTAGTGGAATGTACCCGCTCAGATGTAATATAAACAACATAAAATATTTAAGCCTACTTCCAAAATGCTGGAAAACACACCAAATAAAGCATCAAACTAAAATATTCTGGGGCCACATACCTCCAGAATCTCCACCATAAAATAAATTGTATTCATGATGTACATAATACCCACTTCTAGAATTGTTGCTATATCACTGACCCTTTGCTTTGTATTCATGAAGTTCCAATCCTCTATTTGCTAATAGTTTAAAAGAACTGAAGCAGTTCTATTATATTAACTTTAGAAGTTAGATTTTAAAGAGAATATTATTTGGTTTTTTTCCTTTTTTAAGACCCTTAGTTTTTAAAAAAATGTTCTACTGGAATTCTGTGTGTATTTAAGTGATATTGTCCTATGTTCTAAAGAACCATCCTTGGAGTGCAGTGCAGGGAGGGAGGAGAGTGAATGAAGTGATGAGAAACCATGGTAAAGTGGTTAAAGAAAGAAATTTTAAAAATCATTAATGTAGTGACTTTCATGTCCTTAGGATATCCCAAAGTGACTCACAGGCGATAAATTACCTTTGAAGTGTATTCCCTGTTACTTATGCAAATGTGGCAGCCAAGTTGTACACAGCAAGCCCCACAAACAGCAATGAGATAATTGATACATTAATCTGTTTTGGTGGCTTTAATTGAGGGATAAATGTAGACTAGGATACTAGAAAAACTGTCCTACTCTTTGAATAGTGCCATGGGCTCTTTTACATCCATCTGAACAGGCAGATGGAGCCTTGGTTTAATGTATCATCCGAAAGGCAGCACCTCCAACAATGTAGCACTCCCTCAGTACTGCATGGCCGTTCTAGCCTAAATTATGTGTGCAAGTCCTAAAGCAGTAAGAATGGTCAAAAACCACAGGTAAGTGGTCAGAAGCTGGAAGAGCATAGCAAGATGATGTGGAGAGCAGGTTGAGTGGTTAGAAACTGTGGGACAGCAGCAAGAGGTGGCAGGCAGCTGCTGGAAACAGGGAGCAGATGCAAGAGAATGTGGAAAGCAGTGAGAAGCTGTGGAAGAGTTAGAGTGCTAGACAACTATCCCACTGATTCTGAAAGACAAGCAAATGTCTCACCTCCCCCCTCATGCCAGCAAGATCTCTTGCAGAGGCAATCAGCTGTTGCAATGCCAACTAATTTTCTGTTTTCAATGGACAGGTAAAATATAATTAAAACATGTATGCTGGCCTATGCCGATGACTAATATGCAACATATGTATGCTGAGGGGTGACCTGATAGAGGCCTTTAAGATAATGAAAGGGTTTGATGGGGTAGACGTAGGGAAAATGTTTCCACTTGTGGGGGAAGTCCAAAACTAGAGGTCATAAATATAAAATAGTCACTAATAAATCCAAAAGAGAATTCAGGAGAAACTTCATTATCCAAAGAATGGTAAGAATATGGAACGCACTACCACAAGGCGTAATAGAGGCAAATAGCACAGATACATTTAAGGGGAAGCTAGATAAGCACATGAGGGAGAAAGGAATAGAAGGGTATCCTGATAGTGTTAGATGAAGTAGGGAGGGTGGAGACTCGTGTGGAGCATAAACGTTGGCATAGACCAGATGGGCTGAATGGCCTATTTCAGTGCTGTAGTTTCAATGTAACTCGATGTAAGTCCTTAAACCACTTTCAAATAAGATGTTAAACTGAGGCCCCTTCTGCCCTCGCAGGTGGACGTAAAACATCCCCTGGTACTATTTGAAAAAGAGCAGAGTTCTCCCTGTTGTCCTGGCCAATATTTATCCCTCAACCAACATCACCAAAACAGATTATCTGGTTATTATCTCATTGCTGTGTGGGACCTTGCTGTGCCCAAATTGTATGCCGTGTTTCCCTACATTGTAACAGAATACATCATTGGCTGTAAAGCACTTTGGAACATCCTGAGGTTGTAAAAGGCACTATATAAATGCAAGTTCTTTGCTGCAGCCCTTATGCCGATGGTGCTCTCACAATGGTATTAGGTAGGGAATTCCAGGATATTGACCAGTGATAATGAAAGAACAGTGATATATGTCCAAGTTATGACAATGTGTGACTTGGAGGGGAACTTGGGGATGATGGTGTCCCCAAAACATTGTCCTCCTCCATGGTAGAGGTCATAGGGGAGGGAGGTCTTTCGAATAAGGTACAGTTCTCCTTTATAGAAAAATTTAAGATGAAGCTTTTTACAATAGTATCATGATGAAATAATTGGAATTTATTGCAATGATTGCTATTATAATTTTCTTTATTCGGAGGTAACTGTTTTAATTACGTGATGGACAAGTCACTTTTTTTATTTGTAACGTTAATTTTTTTCACAAGCTTGTAGGGCTTAAATTAATCAAACCATCATAATCCCGGAATTATAATTATGATCTAGAATTTGAAAGGCAATCCCATTTATGTTCTTTGATATATAATTAGCCATCAATGACAAGAAAATGACAGCAAGTGGTATGTACCTGAAAATGTAGTTTATAAGTGCGGAAATAGGGAGTACTAGTAACAAAGAGGTGAGATCCTTCATAACAAAAGATAAGGGATCTAAAATCTAAGACTTCAAAAAGTATTCACATTTGGTAGGAATAAGTGACGATATTAAAGATGACAATAAGTACTGGATCCTTCTATTTGCAAATAGGATACGCACTGCATTGAAGTCCTCGCCCCAGTGGTGCGGACCACATGGAATGAAAGCATTTGAGCTACAGGTATGTCAACATTTCCCAAAGATGTGCTTCGAGGAGCAGTGACAACCTCTGCAGGTTCAATGCACTGTAACATATTAGAGTGACATAATGGGAGCAGACTGAGTGAGCTCTTTGCAATCTCGTTGTGTTTTTCCATCAATTTTTGTTGGTGCCTGAAATAATAAAGCCATTCTACAACTAAGAACGGAAAATATCATAAATGACATGCTATAACATAGAACAGCTTTAAGTGCACTTACTCTTTGATACCACAACTGCAACGGGAACCACAATCACGATGATGACGACAACAGATGCAGTGACCCCCAGTAACGCTTTTAGAGCGGTCTGAAACACAAAAGAATCCATGAGAGGAGACAAGATAGCTGGAGCCTCGTAAAAAAACTAAACCACTTCATTCCACAGCAGGGAGATTAAGGGTTAAAATCACAAAACTCCGCAAAATCAATAGAATTAGAATGGAATTCGGGTTTGCAAAAAGTTATAGTGCAACCACACAAAAAAAAAACACTTTTGCCATTTCTATGAGATGAATCTAACATGAAGTAAAACCACTGGCTAAAACTTTGCATCTGACTGATCGTACTAGGTATTATATTAAGCAGCCTTTCGCACGGTGAGGTAACTATATCGCATTAGTTACTGACCTTCATGTTTGGTTCAAGTCTTGTTCTTTGAATGGGTGTTTGGTTGGGTTTGATCCCTCTTTAACTGTGGTAGAGGCAGGGCGGACAGAAAGGCAGCTAGCTGATTTTTACCCAACTGCTGGCGAAAACTTTACAGCACCTCTAATATACCTAGTTTTTTTTTGTTGCTTAGTAAACCATCGTTAAATATTACCTACAGTATTAATTAAACAACACGCTAGTCGATCGTTTACAAATCGTAACCGCAAAGGTTAACTGACAGCAAGTGCGATCTTTTGGCATGGATCATATAAGACGAGAGGCGGATACCTAGGAGTGAGACAATTACTAAATTCTCATTGCTGAGAGACTTATTTTGAGCCAGCAGCGGAAGAAATTGGGCAGTGGTAGAACAGCTGCTTCAACAGCAGATTTACCATTCAGTTTGGGTTAACTCACACGGCAGATTCACAATTAGGATTGAGGCCGGCGTATGCTGAAGCAGCACTCTGCGTTTAGGATTATTGAGCAAAATTGTCAGGTTTTTTTTATTAATTCTTAAATACTGCAACAGCAGCCGATACGGCAAATCTTACTATACCCTACCAGGCAGAAATTAATTAGTATTCCCAAGGGAGAATTAATAGTTTTCGGTATTGCTAAGTGCTCATTTGCATTTGGGACGGGTCGGATTATATTATTTGCGAATTTCTATGTAGAGAGAGAAAAAAAGACTGTCCCCGTTCCTCCTCCCTTTTTGGAGCGGATGTTTGCAGCTGTTAACTGCTGCGCATACATATCGTCCTTGTATTTATGTTAATTTAATGTTCCTTATGTGTTCCATTATCGACGTTTCATTTTTTAAAAATCATTAAGTTTCAGCGGAGTAAATATATCAACAGCAAAATATCAAATCAAAACTAGAAATATCTCTGAATGAGAAGGAGATACAAAATTAAGGGCATAGAAAAAAGGAATAAAAACATTATGCCTGGAGATTCGGCTTGTTTGCGCTAATTATATCAGCGCAATCCGGCGGCAATCCACCTAACCAGTGAAAAAGATTGTGGAATTTTAAGCGTGAGTGAGTTATGCCCAAAACTCACTTACACTGGATTAAAAATCATTGCGCAGGAAGCGGGCCCCATCCCCAAATGGAAATAACGAGGATGGCGAGTTTCCATCCTTTGCACCCGTTTGTGACCCTTTCCAGGAGGGTCTTCAAATTGAACTCGTTTTCCTGGGCGCACAGGCTCGAATAGGCACATTTTTACATATTAAAAAATATTTAATTTACTAAGAAACTGACTAGTGTACACCAATGAAACTAGTAAATGGTTCAGTATAGTTTTTTAAAGTCATTTTCAGTGATTTCAAATCAGGTTACTCACAGGTGGAGGATTAGACCCTCTTATTAGACAATGCTTATTTTTTGTGATAAGCCCATTTTCAGCTGTATTAATAAAATTGCACCAGATTACCACGCTTAAATACATCAATTAATATTTTTTAATGCAAAAAAAATGATTACGTTCTATTACGCTGCCCGATTGTGCCGGTTCATGAAAGAGTTTACGTTTGTGATTATGCAAATACATTTTAGCAGAAACTTGAACTGTAACCTTATCAGTGCAATTTCAAGCTCAGTTTGCGCCCAATTTCCCGATTGTGTCCAAAGCGGAAACTCTACCCCTACTAGATTAGTGTGAAGATTAACAGTCCAGCCTACTCTTGGGGAATAGAATGTTGTTTCCACCCATGTCTTTCATGTAGGAGGTTCCAGATGAAATAAGTGAACCACACATTCAAGGAGCTCTTTTGCCTGAACACCCTTCAGGATCTAGCAAGATCTACAGAATCTGTAGGAAGACACTATGTTTGTCTACTTTGTAATCTTTTGGTTGTGAATCTTTGGAATCCTCTACCCCAGAGGGCTGTGAATGGTGAGTCATTGAATATATTCAAGGCTGAGGTAGATAGATTTTTGGACTCTAGGGGAATCAAGGGATATGGGGATCGGGCAGGAAAGTGGAGTTGAGGTCAAAGATCAGCCATGATCTTATTGAATGCAGAGCAGGCTCGAGGGGTCGTATGGCCTACTCCTGCTCCTATTTCTTATGTTCTTATGTTTATGTTCTTTATTCCATCAAAGAAGTAAAGTAGATGGATCTTAACGCTATTGCCAAAAAAAACAGGGATATACTGGAATAAGGTCTTGGGCAAAGAATTGCTCTGGTCTCATTACCACCAGGAGTAGTTGAAGCAAATAGCATAGATAAATTTAAAGGGAAGCTAGATAAGCACATGAGGGAGAAAGGAATAGAAGGATATGCTGATAGGGTTAGATGAAGAGGGGTGGGAGGACGCTCGGGTGGAGCATAAGCGCCAGCATAGACTAGTTGGGTCGAATGACCTGTTTCTATGCTGTAGACTATATGTAACTCTGTGTAGTGTGGCCTGACATCCTAAATCGGTTCATAAAGATTGTGTTGATGATGTCCCTACACACAGCAACCAGAGCAATTGTTCCAATAGAGGAAAATGTTCCCTGGCTGCTATGTCTAGTGACATTATCAACACATTCCTTATGAACCCATTTCCAATATCACTACACATAGTGACCAGAGCAATTCTTTGCCCAAGGTGTTATTCCATTATAACAGCCCATGGCCACTATCATCCATAGCAGTTAGCCAGTTTTAACACACTGCTACACACAACATCACTTGTTCCTGATGTTTACCCAATGATACCATTTGTAGAATCAATTTCTGATTCTGAATTGAATGGCTGGTAACAATTCAGAATTCCATCTTGTTAACACCTGCACCTTGGCACCTTGGACTAAGTTTGTTTCCCAGAAACAAAGGCCAGGACCCCTTTGAAAAAACACAGTGACCTGCTTTTAACCTTTGGAAGAATATTTCTGGCATTTTTATATACACTAAATAGTAGTTACACTAATAATAGTTATTGAAAATGTATTTGGTAGGATGAAACAGTAGTGAGAATCTCTAATCACATGCAGTGACATTATTAAAATTAACATCCGCACCAGTCGTGGGATTGTGTAATATCTGTGAGAAATCTTGCTTCTGCATCAATGGTTGAGGAATTATCCTGAGAGGAGTGCATGGGATGCAAACTCATCAAGAATCGGACAAGATCATTCAGCTTAAGAGATGTTTGCCAGCATAAAAGTGTATCCTTGACACAAATGTCCAACAGGATATCTGTTAAAGAAATCTTTTGAAATTCTATAGGGTTATCAGAACACTGGGACAAATCCAACTTCATCTTAGATATGTACTGCAGACCTTATTAGTGAGTTACTATGTCCCCTGGGCACTGATAGAATCCTGTAAAGCAATCTTAAAATGAAACTGGATTGTTTAGCAAGAATAGTTGTGTGATTTGCAGAACTGAAGGGCTTTACTGTGCTCAAAATGTAATCAAACCTGTCACGCAACACTTGTGATCTATTGAAGTTGGTGAATGCAGGATGCAGTAAAGCCCCAGTATTATTACAGGGGTGATGAACACAATAGCATTTCTTGCAAAAGAGTCACACAGTTTTAATATTATAAAATACATATATGCTCTATGCCAGAGATACTTTTTATGTCATTGGAAAGTTAATTACAAGTGATACATTAAGTTAAATCCAACAAGCAGCATTCATCCTACTTAGGGTTCACATTGAAATTGTTTTGGGAGCATTTATCTGCTAAGCACAAGGAAATGCAAGCAAAGAAACAATATATTACATGAGAGGTACCAATATAAGATGAAATCATCTATAATGTATGAAAAAATGTTCTGGCTTTTGTATGCAGACTCTTGATTTTCTGAGTAGTGTCAATGGAGAGAATTTTAAGCAGATACATTGAGGGTGTGTATTGCTACCCTGGAGCAGCCATGTTGTTGTTGTACAATTCTGTTTCTTTGAAGAACAAAAAGTTTGAAAGGTATCCTTTTCATACATACATGAAAGTATGGAGGTAGATTGTGTACTGTTACAATTCAGGCCCTCTCCCAACATTCTTTATTCATCCTAACCACAAAATGCAGCTTCCATTAGTGGGTCTATGCTTCCTAAGAACCGAAACTCAACTTTATGCAAGATGTAATTAGAATAGCGTGTTTCAGTGTAAACAATCCAACCTCGGCGTCTGATGCTGGCAGCATCTTGGGGGCACGTAAGCATTTGCTGACAGAAATCAGTGCAACTGGCTCCCCATCCCTCGCACCCCTGGCCCTAGCCAAGTTCTATGGCTAATGCTGTGGTCAGGTCTTGCTCCTCTTCTTCAGGCCACCTCCTCCACTAATGACCTTTAATGCCACCACTGTACATTGAAGGTGGGAACTTTCCCCTCAATCATACGCCTTCATTCAGAGTTGTTTTTCAGTTGTACATTGTATTTTATGTTGTCAGCTTATTCGGGGCTGTGTCAGCTTTTATGAATCCTTTGTCACCTTTTCTGAGTTTTTTACATTGGCATGTATGAGTTTTAATGGAGTGTTTGTGTTCTCAGATGCCTTTCTTTTGCTAGTTGTAGTTTAAGGATTGTGATCTACTGCTTTGGCATCAGATGGGGGACATGTCGTAAAGACAGCTTAGGTAGGAGGGTGGTGTCATTCTGTTAAGAAGATCTCCCTGATGATCTGTCTCAGTATTTCTCTGGCCGCCACGACTGTGGACTCTTTTGATTCCAGCTCTTCTTGCAGATAGGCTCCATATCCTTCCACTACACCCAACTGGCCTTCTTCTCCCAAGACCTCCGTTCCAAGACCTTTTTGGAGGGTGAAATTGTGGACCATGCCATCACATTGTGTAAGTCCTTGCCTGGAGTGTATTGCATGTTGCTCTAGGTACCTGAAGTGACCTCTTAATATGCCAATCATCTGCTTGGTGACTGGATGCTCCCCGTTGAACTGATGTTCTTGCTACAGAAGTGGGCACTCATACTGGTTTTATCAGCCAGGGAAGTAAAGCTACCCAGACATTTGCATTTCTTCTGAAAAAATTGCTGGTACACTAGACTACCAAATGATAATGTTATCATGGCAGCAACCAGCATTTTGAGTGTTTACATGGAGGATGTGTTACTATTGGTTGCATACTAGTGGAAAGATTTGTAACAAAGGAGAAAGATTTAAAATCCGGTATGCTGAAGGATAAAAAAGCAATGAATGTCTCTGAGCACAGGTGTGATGGATGAGTGAGTCGTAGTTTGGTATAGGATTTGGGTAACAGAGCTGATTGCCCTTAACATTGTTACATATTTTCAACAACAACTTGCATTTACATAGCCCCTTTAACATAGAAAAATGTCCGTAATTAAAAAAAAAATAAACACAGAGCCAAAGAAGGAGATATTAGGATGGGTGACCAAAAGCTTGGCCAAAGAGATGGGTTTTAAGGAGGGTCTTAAAGGAGGAGAGGGAGATGAAGAAGCAGAGGGGTTTAGGGAGGGAATTCCAGAATGTGGGGCCTAGGCGGCTGAAGGCATGGTCTAAAAAGGAGGAGCAAAGTGGGGAGGATACCTAACAGACCAGAGTGAGAGGAGTGGAGAATTTTGGGTGGGGGATTGTAGGAGTGGAGAAGGCTTCGGAGATAGGGAGGAAGAGGCCATGAAGGGATTTAAATACGAGGATGAGAATTATAATTTGAGGCACAGGAGGACCAGGAGCCAAGGTGGGTCACTGCGATAGGGGTGATGGGTGAGCGGAATTTGATGCAGGATAGAATACAGGCAGCAGAGTTTTGGCTGAGCTGAAGTTTATAGAGGGTGGGAGATGGGAGGCCGGCCAAAAGAGCAATAGAAGATTCGAGATTGGGAAAACATGGATGAGGGTTTCAGCGGCAGATCCGCTGAGGTAGCGGTGGAGGTGGGTGATGTTACAGAGGTAGAATTAGGTGCTTTTGTGATGGAGAGGATCTGGGACCAGAAAATCAGCTCAGGTAGAATAGGATGCTGAGGTTGTGAACAGTCTGGGCCAGCCTGAGGCAGTGCCTGGCATGGTAATGGAGTTTATGTCAAGAGTACGGAGTTTGTGGCCGTTTGTGTTTCAGTTTTCCCAATGTTTAATTGGAGAAAATTGCAGCTCAGCCAAGACTGGATGTTGGACAAGTGGTCTGGCAACACAAGATCAGTGGAGGTGTCGAGAGAGGTGGTGGAGAGGTACACCTGGGTGTTATACCATACGTGTGAAAGCTGACCCTATGCTGGCAAATGATGTTGCCGAGAGTGGTGGGGGAGCAGTATGTACATGAGGAAGGGGAGGGGGCAATGAATAGATCTTTGGGGACTCCAGATTTGACAATGCAAGGTCTGGAAGAGAAGCTATTGGAGGAGATGCTCAAGCTACAATTGGATTGGTATGAGTGGAACCAAGCGAGGGCAACCCATCCACCTGTACAATGGAGGAGAGGTGTTGGTGGAGGATGGTGTGGTCGACCAGGCTGCAGAGAGGTCGAGGAGGACAAGGAGGGATAAAGCACCATAGTCACAATCACAGAGGATGTCATTTGTGACTTTGGTTAGGACCATTTCAGTGCTGTGGGAGGGGCAACTGGAAAAATTAAACAGAGAGTTGCAGGACAGATGAGCACGGATTTGTAAGGTGATAACACATTCAATGAGTTTGGAGAGCAATGGGAGATTAGAGATGGAGCGATAGTTTGCAAGAATAGACAGGTTGAGGGTGGGATTTTTGCAGGGTGGATTGATGAAGGCTGTTTTGAAAGGGGGATGAATAGACCCTAAAGGGAGGGAACCATTTATAATTTAGCATGGGGGCCAGGAAGGAAAGTTGTGTGGCCAGCAGTTTAGTCAGAATGGGTCAAAAGAGCAGGAATTTGGTCTCATGAACAAGAGTTGCTCTGAGAGGGCATGGGGGAGATGGGAGAGAAATTAAAGAGAGATGGAGGTTCAAGGCTAGGACAGTACCTATTGAAGGCTCCTGTTGAATGCTGTTGCATTGGTGCAGGAATTAATATGACAATGACTGGCATCAAAGAGGCCTTGAATCTGTGGGATTCCTGCCATTCTGTAAAATCCTGGGCCCTTTTCTGCTGATTTCCTGAATTTTTTTGCCCTTTGAAACAGTGCCTCAGTAGCCTGAATGGTGCAGGGATGCACCACATCCTGACTTATCTGGAAGATTCCCCCAGTAGCACTGTGAAATGAGCCAAAATTTAAGGCACCACAGGCAGAGCCGTGCCTGTCTTGGAGATGGTTTGCAGGCCTTCTAGTAGGAGGTGACACAGTTCTAATTTCCTGATGAACCTCATTCTCCTGAAAGACAGTTCTTCTGACATTTCCATCAAAATACGTCTGGATCTGTACACAAGTGCCCTAGAATCTGCATGTATTCTGCATCTTCCTGTGATGGAGGCACACCTGTCTCTGCTCCTGCTGGTACAATTTTAATTTTAGACATCTTCTCACAAAGAGCCAGTGGAATGTTCAAAAAGCTCAACAAACTCGGACCCAAGGTCAAAGAGTATGCCTTTAACTTGTTCCGATAGTTGTGCACTGGTAGGCCTGCCCTCTGCTCTAACTTTTTAATGACACACGTGGATCACGTCATGCCAATGACATGACACATCAGAGCCCAAATGATGTGCCCCCAAAATGCTCCAAATACATCTCGTAATGAGGCTTATTCATGGAGCAGCGCAAGCCTCCACTGCTCCAGCGGAAATCCTGGAGCAAGCATAAAACTGCGCAAGAACAAAATTCCCAGTTTTCCATCTCCTCTGTGCCCAGCATCTCCCTATACCACTAGAATCCGGGAGCAGAATATTAGCCCCTTCATCACCACAGGATCAATTCCTCTTCTTCAGCTAACTTATACTGGTAAGATAATTTTTAAGTGGCAAATGATAAATTAGAATGCAGGTTTTAAAAATTATTTTCCCCCATAAGCATTAACTGGCACGTGTTTGGTTTGATTTATAAGGGAAGGGTTAAGACTTAAACTCCAACATGTGAAACATAGTGATAAGAGACTGATCTATGCCTGTGCACGAGGACATCCATAGGACAGCAGGAACATGCTTATGAGCTATACAGACAGTTCTGGCAGCAGCCCAACACTCTTCAAGGGCTGTGGTAAATACCAGATGCATACTGATTGAAATATTCAGTTGTTTCAGGTTCAGTTGTACATAGTAAATAGTATCAATTTCTCTTTCACCCAGACTATAGCAGGCAAGTATCAATAAGTCAGTTCAAGTATTTGTCTTTAATTCTGGCTTCCACTTTCAATCCTCCAGAAATTTCGAATAAAACAGAAAAATACACTGCTCAAATATTCTGAGAAAGCCAACAGTAGGATTGTCTTTATGCTTGTTAGGTTGGAATCCTTAAGCTTTCTGTAGTAGCGGATGCATTGTTAATGCGTTTCTCCCATCGCTGTATAGAGAATGTTATATATAGATCTAGAAGACTGTATAGTTTGTCTGTATTCAACAAAACTAGTGGTTATACTAGAGCTAATAGTCCACCATAGCAAACATTAAAGGACTTTGTTGTTAGCCTCTTGTAAGACACTTTACCAGATATCAGGTTTGAAAAGTCATTATTCTATAACCCTACTGATTATGCATTTATGTGTTATGTAACTTATTTGCCACTGCACGTAATACGTTATTTTATTCTCTTTTGTCTCTGAAATCTGATCCAGCCAAGAACATTCTAAAACAGCTGCTAAGAAGTATGCAAGTGCAGACAGATACATATGGTATTTTAATTTAATTTGCTCCTTGTGCAGAGGCACATAGATCCACATTGTTGAGATTGAAAACTGCATTTGGAAATGGAAATGCAAACATATATTCTACTATAAAATGCATATTGAACCACCAACAGGACATTTTACAAGTTGAATTTCTCTAAAAGGTACAACAGCAAAGTACTAAATATATAGATTCAAAATGACAATACATTAATAATGGGGCCAAGATAGTGTAAGTCTCACCAAGAAAGAATTCTCATTTATTAATCAGCTTGTCACATCCTCAAACGACCTAAAGTGCATCACATCAAATGAATTGCCTTTGAAGTGCAGCAAATACAGAAGCCAATTAGTGCACAACAAAATCCCGTTCAACAGCAAATGGGCCTCAGTTTCATATCCCATTCTCGAACAGCACAGCCCAATGGTTGCAGAAAGGTTGAGGAGGATGCAGAGGGTGCAGAGGGAAAATGCATCATAGTCACAGTCACAGAGGATGTTATTTGTGACTTTGATTTGCATGATTTCAGTCCTCTGGCCCAAAAAGAGAAATTTGCAGGGCTATGAGAAAAGAGCAGGTAAGTGCGACTAATTGGATGGCTCGATGGACCAAATGACCTCCTTCTGTGCTGTATGATTCTATGAGCTTGGAGTGGGCATGAGGGGAGATAGAGAAACTAGAGAAGGATGCGGCATCAGGGATAGGACGTGGGGAGCCTGGACTGAGATTTGGCTTGATGGGCAAGGAGAAGGGGGAAGCAGCAGAGGCAGCTGATTGAATGGCCTTAGTGACAAAGGAGTCCATAAGATCCTTGCACTTGTATTGGATGTGAGGGTGGAAGAGGCATGGGAGAGGGGTTCAAGGAGATGGTTGGTGGAGGAGAAAAGGAGACAGGGGTTATCTTTGCTTTCCAGTATGAGTGGCAGAGCAGAGCCATGGCAGCTGAGGCATAAAGTGGGCTGGACCTGTCCTGTTGGCAGAAAAGTCCAGGAAATCAAATGTGAGCAGAGGCCCAGCATTTGTTATGCAAATTAAAACTTTTCACTTATGCAACAAATTGTCACTGGATGCAGTAAGTATTGATTCAGCCAAAGTAGTCACATAGGAAAATGAATAAATATTAATTCAACAAGGAGGGAAGTGGTACAGGATTGGAACTGAATTAGAGGGAGATGGTCTATTTAAGTCCAGTGCATCATACTGAATAACAGTGAAATTGATAAGCTGGAAGACTTTTTCTCAATCCACCATTTTATATTCTTACTGTAACTATTAAGAAAAATGTATTGTCAGGTACTGAAGTGGTGATAAGAACTACAAATAAATCAAGTTGTCAAAAAGTAACGTGAACTGTGAAAAGGAAATGCTTAAGAACATTTTTACATTAAAATAAGGCATCAGTGACAACAAAGCAAATTCATTAAAGGAAGTCATGACCTTGTTTGTAGGAAACACACTAAGGGTTGATCCATAAGTAAAGATAGACAGACATACACATTATAAGGTAGAAATTCCAATCGGGGACGTTCACATATTGGAAGCACCTGTACTACATGAATATATTAAAACCCACATAAAAAAATTGACACATGAATGTTGTAGGACCACATCAAGTGTTCATTTATGATGTTGTTCATTATTCACATTTCTTGAGTGAAAGTCACTTATCATTGAATTCCATCACATTGTAGGATGCAGCACATTTAAAGCACTCCATAGAAATAATGGGCTAGAAATTGGGCCATCTAGCGCCCATTGTGGTGGCGCTATGCGGCCTCCCGAACATCCAAGTTGGCTTCTTGGATGTGTATGCATGCTTCTAGTGTGACCAGCCCCAGACATCTTGGTAAAGGGTTTAGCGCATGCGCAAATAACAAACGTGGCAGCATGTAAAGTAGGGAGAATATGCGCTGGATTAATGTGCAACTCTGATTTAAAGTAATAGACACCATTTTGGGACTTAACACTCCACTCAACACATCACCTTAACCACAACCATTTGAACATGTCTTAGAGTGCTTGGAGGAACCCCCACCAGCCGTACTAAAAGGGACCATGCAGAATTTACAGGTTAGATGCTGGATTATTGCTTCTGGCAGCTGATATATTTGTACCTGTTTTTGGAGGTCTCCTGTATTTGAATGCTAGGACTAGGGACATAGCCTAACATTTAGAGTTGGGACATGCAGGAGTGAAGTTAGGAAATGCTTCTACATGCAAAGGGTGGGAGAAGTTTGGAACGTTCTTCTGCAGATGGCAGTTAATGGTAGCTCAATTGTGAATTTTAAATCTGGGACTGATAGATTTCTGTGAACCAAGGGTATTAAGGGATATGGGCATAAGGCGGGTATATGGAGTTAGGTCACAGATCAGCCTTGATCTTATTGAATGGTGGAACAGGCTCGAGGGGCGAAATGCCACTGCCACTTGTTGCCTTCTGTTATGCACAACCTTTTCCTGCAGGAAAGTGGGACATGTGTCTGGGTGATGTGCCTGTCATGGTTGCCACTGTGTGTGGCCTGTTAATTGTGGGTGTGTAGCTTGCAACAGTAGTAATGTGTAAGGGTGAGAGGAAGCATCTGATTGGAAGAGTTGAGTACTGGTTGAAAGAGTTTGTTGGTATGATGGGGGGTGTAGTGCATGGAGCAGTGGATGTGGCTAGTGGTGCAGTTGGTAGGAGATGCCACTTGACAGTTGATCTAACTCACCTTGACCACTCGCATCAAAGCATTGAACTTCTTCCTGCACTGCATCTATGCTCATTGTGCTATGCGCCTAGCATTGACTGCGTCCCCTACTGCCTCCCATTGCCCCCTCCTCCCCCACCTCATTGTGGATATAGGATGCCCCTCTTTCTGTCCACCTCTTGCACCAAGGCCTCTAGTGCATCCGCAGAGAACCTTCGTGCATGCAATCTCACGGGCCTGGGACCAACTCAGACCAGCAGATTGGTGAGGGCTGACATGCAGATTGGAGGATGTGGGATTTAGTGGTGCGCAACCTTTATTCAATGTTTTAACATAACTCAACAATGTGTAAACATAGGGACGGGACCTGCATCTGTGTTTTACATGTGTGATGTCTGATCTCCATTCAGAGTCCACGCAGACAGCAGACTGTTACTTTTAGCAAATAACAGGTTTATGGCTACCTTTAAGGGATTTTGGCAGACTGTCAGGGAGACATCCTGCCTTTAAGTGGTGGGCAAACTATTAGAATCAATACTGAGAGATAGGATAAACTGTCACTTGGAAAGGCATGGTTTAATCAGGCATAGTCAGCATGGGTTTGTTCAAGGAAGGTCGTGCCTTACAAATCTGATTAAATTCTTTGAGGAAGTGACAGGGAGGATTGATGAGGTTAGTGCAGTGGATGATGTCTACATGGATTTTAGTAAGGCATTTGACAAGGTCCAACATGGCAGACTGGTCAAAAAGGTAAAAGCCCATGGGATACAGGGAAATATGGCGAACTGGATCCAAAATTGGCTCAGTAACAGGAAACAAAGGGTAAAAGTCGATGGATGTCTTTGCGAATGGAAATCCGTTTCCAATGGTGTGCCACAGGGCTCAGTGTTGGGTGCCTTGCTGTTTGTGGTATATATTAATGATTTGGACTTGAATGTAGGGGGCATGATTGGCAAATTTGCAGACAACACAAAAATTGGCCGTGTAGTTGATAGTGAAGAGGATGGCTGTAGACTCCAAGAAGATATCAATGGGTTGGTGGAGTGGGTGGAAAAGTGGCAATTGGAGTTCAACCCGGAGAAGTGTGAGTTAATGCACTCAGGGAGGGCAAACAGTAAAAGGGAATACGCAGTAAACGGGAATATATTGAGAGGGGTAGAGGAAGTGAGAGACCTTGGAGTGCATGTGCACAGGTCCCTGAAGATGGCAGTACAGGTAGATAAGTTTGTGAAGAAGGCATACGGAATGAACTCCGTTATTAGCCGAGGTTTAGAATACAAAAGCAGGAACGTAATGATGGAACTGCATAAAATGCTGGTAAGGCAGCAGCTGGAGTATTGTACGCAGTTCTGGTCACCACATTACAGGAAGGACGTAATTGCTCTGGAGAGAGTGCAGACAAGAATTACAAGAATGTTGTTAGGGCTTGAAAATTGCAGCTACGAGGAGAGATTGGATAGGCTGGGGTTGTTTTCCTTGGAGCAGAGGAGGCTGAGGGGAGACTTGATTGAGGTGTACAAAATTATGAGGGGCCCAGATAGAGTAGACAGGAAATACCTGTTTCCCCTAGTGGAGAGTTCAAGAACTAGAGAACATAGATTTAAGCTGATTGGCGGAAGGATTAGCGGGGACATGAGGGAAAACTTTTTTATCCAGAGGGTGGTGGGTGTATGGAATTCGCTGCCCGAATTGATGGTAGAGGCAGGGACCCTCAACTCTTTTAAAAAGTACCTGGACCTGCACCTAAAGTGCCGTAAGCTGCAGGGCGATGGACCGGGTGCTGGAAGGTGGGATTAGAATGGGCACCTGGTTGTTCTTCGAGCCGGCGCGGACACGATGGACCGAATGGCCCCCTTCTGTGTTGTATCTTTTCTATGGTTCTATTATGAATGTGCACTTCTGTGGAACGGACAGCCTTCTTGGCAGAGGGGGAGGAGGTAGAAAGTTACCTTGATAAAATTTGTGGGAATTCTTGTCTAGGAATTTAGCAGTTGGTCAGTGACATCCACTTTGACATGTGAAACTGAGAACAGTTGGGGATGCAGTGTCATTAGTCGACTCCTCGGCTTGGATTCTTTGGTATTACAACAGGTGCAACAAGAGACAACTGTAACAGTAACAGATGCCTCATGAATTTGATCTTAGTTGTTGCTGGGAGCACAAAGAGACTCCAGGATATTACTCTGTGGAGTCATACACTTTTCATAACTTAACGTGGGTCCCAGAAAGTCTGGTTAAGCCTGTGAGGGCCAACTCTGCATTTGTATTTTTGCATACAACAGACAGAGTTCCAGATGACTGCTCATGTACTTTGTGCAAATATAAAATATCAGCAATGTGGAGATAATTTAAGTTTAGTCAATTCATTTCTGCCTTGTGGAGATATGAAAAACAGTAAACAAAGTGAAAAGTAGCTACTTTTTGGATGCTATAACACTGGAGCATTGCCTATGTCTGGGCTGATCACATGGAATTTCAGCATCATTTAGTTTTTATTATGTATCCATACGAGCTGCTTCTGGGAATTATCTAATGTCTGACAGTTTCTCTCAGCCAAGTAGGTAGTTGGCTGGAACACCATGCTGTTGCTGCCAAGGGCTGCATTAATTAACACTGATGTCTCAGTGTCGTGGTTCCTATGTGTTTCCTTCCCATTGTGTAGATTAACTTGTTGAACATGTGTCTTCCTATTCTTGCTACCTTGGTTACTAAGGTCGATGTGATTTGCGAGATTGTCCAAACTTGCCAAGTGTTTTCTTCTTCCTGATCTTTTGAAATAAGCTGCTTTGTAATATTGTTGCATTGGTGACTTTAGTTGAATTTTTGGTGCAACCAGCAAGAGTCCACGACTGGGCAAGAAATCAGGAATTAAGTGAGAATTCCTGATTTGGCCTGAGTTACCCAGATAAAGTCACTATGTAAACTTTATTGGAGAAAAACAATAATAATTCTATTGGTAGTTACTTTTGAATAATGGGGAGAAATTAGACTTCCACCTAACATGGAGGGCAAGTTGGCGAACCAAATGCTTTGTGCATCGGTCTGTGTTGGCCTGAGGCCTGAGCCAAATTTAGCATCAGGCCTTATTTGAATGAAACCAGCGAGTTGTTGATGTCAAGCAGGCATCCCAATGCAGCTTGCTGGTCAGGGCCTGACGAATTCTGGCTGGCTCCGACAATGACCCGATCTGCAGATCGATCCTGGTTTGGTGGGGGTGGGAGAGACAATGTGGATGGGGTGAGCCCAGGTTGGCAGTGGCTTGCAATAACTTTTGAGGAGTCAGGCTCCGCAAAAATGTTACTTTTAGAAAGTTTTGTGGCCATTTCTTGAGCAGCCTCTAGCGGTACCTTTAAGGATCACTGGTTAGGACGCTCAAGACCCGGTACAACTAAATTCCGTTGAATGCACAGTCTGTGCCATGTGGGAAGTGAAGGAAGTATCGTCAGCTGGAGGGGCTCGAGCTCCGGGTTTCAGAGCTTGAGCGGCAGCTGGTGTCACTGCAGTGCATCCGCGACGCTGAGAGCTACGTGGATAGCACGTTTCTGGAGGTGGTCACCCTGCAGCTTAAGAGTGTGCAGGCAGGGAGGGATTGGTGACTGCTAGATAGACAAGGAAGACCAGGCAGGTAGTGCAGGAGTCCCCTGTGTGCATCTCGCTCTCGAAGGAACAAAACAGGAGTGTGATGGAATACTCTCCACTTGCTTGGATGAATGCAGCTCCAACAACACTCAAGAAGCTCGACACCATCCAGGACAAAGCAGCCCGCTTGATTGGCACCCCATCCACCACCCTAAACATTCACTCCCTTCACCACCGGCGCACAGTGGCTGCAGTGTGTACCATCCACAGGATGCACTGCAGCAACTCGCTAAGGCTTCTTCGACAGCACCTCCCAAACCTGCGACCTCTACCACCTAGAAGGACAAGAGCAGCAGGTACATGGGAACAACACCACCTGCACGTTCCCCTCCAAGTCACACACCGTCCCGACTTGGAAATATATCGCCGTTCCCTCATTGTCACTGGGTCAAAATCCTGGAACTCCCTTCCTAACAGCACTGTGGGAGAACCTTCACCACACGGACTGCAGCAGTTCAAGTAGACGGCTCACCACCACCTTCTCAAGGGCAATTAGGAATGGGTAATAAATACCGGCCTCGCCAGCGACGCCCACATCCCATGA
Source organism: Heptranchias perlo (assembly GCF_035084215.1). Lineage (NCBI taxonomy): Eukaryota > Metazoa > Chordata > Chondrichthyes > Hexanchiformes > Hexanchidae > Heptranchias > Heptranchias perlo. The sequence goes on along the minus strand of NC_090331.1, from coordinate 41,208,223 downwards.
ACGAATAAAAAAAAGAAGGAAGGTCAGGAAAGCAAAAGTGATAGGGGATTCAATAGTTAGGGGAACAGACAGGCGTTTCTGCGGCCGCAGACGTGATTCCAGGATGCTATGTTGCCTCACTGGTGCCAGGATCAAGGATGTGGTCAGCAAGGATTTGTTAAGGGAAGGTCGTGTCTGACTGACTTAGTTGAATTCTTTGAGGAAGTAACAAGGAAAGTCGATGAGGGTTGCGCGTTTGATGTAGTCTACATGGATTTTAGCAAGGCGTTCGACAAGGTCCCACATGGCACACTGTTCAGAAAAGTAAAAGCCCATGGGATCCAAGGGAAAGTGGCAAGTTGGTTCCAAAATTGGCTCAGTGGCAGGAAGAAAAGGGTAATGGTCGATGAGTGTTTTTGCGACTGGCAGGCTATTTCCAGTGGGGTTCCACAGAGCTCACTACTAGGTCTCTTGCTTTTTGTGGTATATATTAATGATTTAGACTTAAATGTAGTGGGCATGATTAAGAAGTTTGCAGATGATACTAAAATTGGCCATGTGGTCGATAGTGAGAAGGTAAACTGTAGACTGCGGGAAGATATCAATGGACTGGTCAGGTGGGCAGAAAAGTGGCAAATGGAATTCAATCTGGAGAAGTGTGAAGTAATGAATTTGGGTGGGCAAACAAGGCAAGGGAATACACAATAAATGGTAGGATACTGAGAGGTGTAGAGGAACAGAGGGACCTTGGAGTGATCCCTGAAGGTAGCAGGACAGGTAGATAAGGTGGTTAAAAAGGCATATGGGATACTTGCCTTCATTAGCCGAGGCATAGAATACAAGAGCAGGGAGGTTATGCTGGAACTGTATAAAGCACTAGTTAGGCCACAGCTTGAGTACTGTATACAGTTCTGATCACCACATTACAGGAAAGATGTGATTGCACTATAGAGGATACAGAGGAGATATATGGGGATGTTGCCGGGACTGGAGAATTTTAGCTATGAGGAAAGATTGGATAGGCTGGGGTTGTTTTCTTTGGAAAAGAGGAGGCTGAGGGGAGATTTAATTGAGGTGTATAAAATTATGATGGGCCTAGATAGAGTGGATAGGAAGGAGCTATTTCCCTTAGCAGAGGGGTAAATAACCAAGGGGAATAGATTTAAAGTAATTGGTAGAAAGATTAGCGGGGAGCTGAGGAAAAATGTTTTCACCCAGACCGTGGTAGGGGTCTGGAACTCACTGCCTGAAAGATGGTAGAGATAGAAACCGTCATTGCATTTAAAAGGTGCTTAGATGTGCATTTTGAAGTGCCGTAACCTACAAGGCTACAGACCAAGAGCTGGAAAGTGGGAATAGGCTGGATAGCTCTTTTTCAGCCAGTACAGACACGATGGGGTGAATGGCCTCCTTCTGTGCTGTAAATTTCTATGATTCTATGATGTCAATGAGCAGCTGCAGAACATTCTGCGGGGGGGGGGGGGGGGGAAGGTGAACAGCCAGAGGGCGTGGTCCATATCGGTACCAATGACAGGTAGAAAGAGGGATGAGGTCCTGCAGGCAGATTTTAGGGAGCTAGGAAAGAGATTAATAAGCAGGGCCTCAAAGGTAGTAATCTCCGGATTACTCCCGATGCCACGCACTAGTGAGTACAGAAATAGGAGGATAGTGCAGATGAATGCGTGGCTGGAGATGTGATGCAGGAGGGAGGGCTTTAGATTCCTGGGGCATTAGGACCAGTTCTGGGGGAGGTGGCACCTGTACAAGCTGGACGGGTTGCACCTCAACAGGGCCGGGACCAATATCGTGGCAGGGAGGTTTGCTGGTGTTGTTGGGGAGGGTTTAAATTAGCTTGGCAGGGGGATGGGAGCCTGAGCGTAGATTCAGAAGGGAGAGAAGCAGAGCTGGAAATGGAAGGCAGGAAATTAGTAAACGAGTTTGGAAGGCAGAGGAAGCAAAGGCTAGAAAATAGAAAACAAAGGCTTTTGGCAGTGCTAAATGGTATATACTTCAATGCAAGGAGTCTAGTGAATAAGGCAGATGAACTGAGGGCACAGATAGACACGTGGAAGTATGATATCTTAGCTATTACTGAAACATGGCTTAAAGAAAGGCAGGAATGGCAGCTCAACATTCCTGATTACAGGATTTTCAGACTAGGTAGAGAAGGGGATAAAAAAGGAGGGAGGGTCGCAATATTGGTTAAAGAAACAATTACGGCTGTGAGGAGGGATAATATGTTAGAAGGATCATCAAATGAGGCCATATGGGTTGAATTGAAGAACAAAAAAGGAGCAATCACACTGCTTGGAGAGTACTATAGACCCCAACCAATCAGGGGAAGATAGAACAGCAAATATGTAGGCAAATTTCTGAGAGTGCAATACTACAGAAAGCCTAGAGGAGTACAGAAAGTGCAGGAGTGAAATTAAAAAGGAAATTAGGAAAGCGAAGAGCGGGCATAAAAAAATATTGGCAAGTAAAATCAAGGAAAACCCAAAGATGTTTTATAAATACATAAAGAGCAAAAGGATAACTAAGAAAAGAGCAGGGCCTATTAGAGACCAAAAAGATAATGTGTGTGTGGAGGCGGAAGATGTGGGTATGGTTCTTAATGAATACTTTGCATCTGTCTTTACAAAAGACGGGGGCGATGTAGACATTGTAGTTAAGGAAGAGTTGTGTGAAATATTGGATGGGATAAACATAATGAGAGAGGAAATATTAAGGGGTTTAGCATTTTGAAAGTAGATAAATCACCAGGCCCATGAATGTATCCCAGGCTGTTAAGAGAAGCAAGGAAAGAAATAACGGAGGCTCTGACCATTATTTTCCAATCCTCCCTGGTTACAGGTGTGGTGCCCGAGCACTGCAGGACTGCTAATGTTGTACATTTTTTGTTTAAAAAGGGAGAAAGGGATAGACCAAGTAACTACAGGCCAGTCAGCCTAACCTCGGTGGTGGGCAAATTATTAGAAAAAATTCTGAGGGACAGTATTAATTGTCATTTAGAAAGGCACGGATTAATCAAAGACAGTCAGCATGGATTTATTAAGGGAAAGTCCTGTCTGACTAACTTGATTGAATTTTTTGAGGAGGTAACAAGGAGGGTCGATGAGGGTAGCACGTTTGAAGTAGTCTACATGGATTTTAGCAAGGCTTTTGACAAGGTCCCACATAGCAGACTGGTCAGAAAAGTAAAAGCCCATGAGATCCAAAGGAAAGTGGCAAGTTGGTTCCAAAATTGGCTCAGTGGCAGCAAGCAAAGGGTAATGGTCGATGGATGTTTTTGCGACTGGATGGCTGTTTCCAGTGGGGTTCTGCAGGACTCAGTATTAGGTCCCTTGCTTTTTGTGGTATATATCAATGATTTAGACTAAAATGTAGGGGGCATGAGTAAGAAGTTTGCAAATGATACAAAAATTGGCCATGTGGTTGATAATGAGGAGGAAAGCTGTAGACTGCAGGAAGATATCAATGGACTGGTCAGGTGGGCAGAAAAGTGGCAAATGGAATTCAATCTGGAGAAGTGTGAGATAATGCATTTGGGGAGGGCAAACAAGGCAAGGGAATACATAATAAATGGGAGGATACTGAGAAGTGTAGAGGCGCAGAGGGACCTTGGAGTACATGTCCACAGATCCCCGAGGGTAGCAGGACAGGTAGATAAGGTGGTTAAGAAGGCATACGGGATACTTGCCTTCATTAGCCAGGGTATAGAATATAAGAGCAGGGAGGTTATGCTAGAACTGTATAAATCACTAGTTAGGCCACAGCCAGAGTACTACGTACATTTCTGGTCACCACATTACAGGAAAGATGTGATTGCACTAGAGAGGGTACAGAGGAGATTTACGAGGATGTTGCCAGTACTGGAGAATTTTAGCTAGGAGGAAAGATTGGATAGGCTGGGGTTGTTTTCTTTGGAACAGAGGAGGCTGAGGGGAGATTTAATTGAGGTGTATAAAATTATGAAGGGCCTTGATAGAGTGGATAGGGAGGAGCTATTTTCCTTAGCAGAGCGGTCAATAACCAGGAGGCATAGATTTAAAGTAATTGGTAGAACGACTAGAAGGGAGTTGAGGAGAATTTTTTCAACTAGAGAATGGCGGACATCTGGAAGTCACTGCCTGAACATGTGGTAGAGGCAGAAACCCTCATCACATTTAATAAGTACTTGGATATGGACTTGAAGTGCTGTAACCTACAAAAAATCATGGCTCAAGAGCTGGAAAGTGGGATTAGGCTGGATAGCTCTTTTTCGCCCGGCACAGACACATTGGGCTGAATGGCCTCTTTCTGTGCCATAAATTTCTACGATTCTGTGATAAAAAGGAAACCTCAAACAACATACAATCTCTTTCCTTTTCTCAAACATGGAACAAAATAATTACTTTATATAATGTGCTATTCTGCTTAGTGATTGGCCTTGGACAGTGGATTGCTTAGTTCACCAAAGATTAAAGAAGAAAAAAAGAATTTTCATTTATGTAGTGCCCTATCATGTCTCTCAGAAAGCTCTTCACACCGATAAATTACTTTAAAGTACAATTAATGTCATTATGTAGGCGAACACAGCAGTCAACCTGTGCACAGCAAGGGCCCATGTAGTGGAATGAAATAAACAGCCAGATTTTCTGTTTTTGGTTGTAATGATTGAGGGAAGGATGCTGGTTAGAACATTAAATGCAAAATTGAAAAAAGAAGCTGGAAAATAAAGTTGAACAAATTTCTGAAATGGCTCAGGTGCTGCCGTTTCATTGAATTGTAGAATCTCTGAAGCAACATTCTGATCTAGGCATGAAAGTTCAGAAAGGAACCAATTTGTAATATAATCAATACTAAAATATCACTAATATAACAGGTACAGCAGAGTAAAGCTCCCTCTACATTGTCCCATCAAACACTCCCAGGACAGGTACAGCAGAGATTAGATACAGGGTAAATCTCCCTCTACACTGTCCCATCAAACACTCCCTGAGCAGGTACAGCAAAGATTAGATACAGAGTAAAGTTCCATCTACACTGTACCATCAAACATTCCCAGGGCATGTACAGCATAGGTTAGATGCAGAGTAAAGCTCTCCCTGCACTGTCCCATCAAGCACTCCCAGGGCAGGTACAGCTAAATGTCCCTGGGACAGGCTTGATGGACCAGTTGGTCTTTTCCAGTCTGACATTTTTGCATGTTTGCATGGTACAAGTAATAGGCAGTCATTCTGCTCAATTAAGCCTTCTGCCTTGCCATCTCCGAAACTCTCGCTGAGCCAATGATCTCTAGGGCTGCCTTGCTTTATCTCGCTTAGGGCCTGGATGTTGGTCCTCCTCTTGCTCCTCTCCCTAGTGTTGTGAGCCATTTTTTCCTGCAGAAAGAGAGGGAGACACGTACTGAGTGGCTATTGAGAAGGAATATGCACAAGTGTGGGGCTGCTTCATGTGGTGCATGTGCTGAGAATGAGAAGCAATGGGTTATAAGTAGGATGGGGCAGTGTTCAATGGGAAGAAAATGGCTGGACTGTGAAGTGAGAAAGGAGCCAACAGAGGAGTTCCTGGTTCTGCAATTGCTACCATGTGAGAACAGGGTGTTGTTAGTGGCTGCTGTGAAAGCAGCAAGCATGAGCTGAGTGTGTGTTTGGAATGAGGAGAGGTGGTACAGTGTCCCCTTGTGATTAGTGGAGAAGGATGTAGTGCAGTGGAGGGAAGTGTTCAGAGTACTGGGGGAGGGGGAGAGGGGGGAATGCTGTTGCCAGGTCTTATGCAGAGACATGGAGAAAAGAAGAGGTGTATTCACCCTTGCTACTTTGGCCAGGTCATTGGATCTTTTCCTGCAATGAGTCCAGGTCCTGGGGGTCATGCTCCTTGAACTGACAAGCTCAGCAATTCTTCTCCAGGGCTTTGGGATGTTGGGCTTCGTATTTTCTTCCCATCCTTTGGAAAGCGATCGCCCCTCTGTGTCCTCACCTCTTCAACAAGTACCTCAGGGAGGTGTCAGAGATCCTGCGGCTAGCTTTCGACTCTTTTCTCACAATACACTCCTTGCTGCACTTTAACGCAGCAGTCTCAAAGAAGTGAATGAAACCTCCCTTTAAGGGGTGCATTCATGCTTTAAATAGGCCTCTGGAGTCTGGCCTCTGGATGGGTTACCTGTTCCTGACTCAATTGGGTGGGCAGCCTGCCACTTAAAATTTCCTCTTATGAGGATGATTTAAGCTCTATCCACAAGGCTGAAGCAAGTGCCGTGGGCAGTTAAAATAACTCAAGTTACTTAACCGCTGGAAAGCTACCAGGATTCCATCGTTCCAAATTTTAATCTGGTCTACTGAGCAGACAGCAAGGACACCCACCCAAAGCTGGCCCGATGATGTAACCATTATTAAAACAGGTTATCTGGTCATTTATTTCATTGCTGTTTGTCGGAACTTGCTGTGCCCAAATTGGATGCCGCATTTTCCTACATTACAACAGTGACTACACTTCAAAAGTATTTCATTGGCTGTGAAACATTTTGAGGTTGTGAAGGGGGCTAGATAAAGGAAAGTTCTTTCTTTCCCTAATTGACGTAGCAAAAATAAGTTTTCTGCATTCATAGAATTTATATATCTTTTCATTATCATAAATTTCCTGATGAGTTTCAGCAAGATTCTCTACCATGCAACCATAGAAGTTCACCACACACAAGAAGGCCATTTGGCGAATCATATCCATGCTGGCTCTTGGTTGCTGCAATCCAAAACTAATTCTAGTGCCCTGCTTTCTCCTCCTGTATCATCTTTTGTTTCAAATGGTAAAAAGCTAAAATTAAAGGCTTTTTATCTGACTACACAAAGCATTCGTAACAAGATAGATGAATTAATGGCACAAATAGAGATAAATGGTTTTGATCTAATACCCATTGGAGAGACATTGAACATTAACATTGAAAAACGGGTGGGTTGGGGGCCGGGGGGCATTGAAAATCACAACCATTTCAGACCCGCCTCCAACTCTCCCATTTCCGGCTTTCACCGGGGCGGGATGAGGAGGCGGGTTGGTAATTAAAACCTTTCAAGGAGGCTGCGGGCCTCCATTTTTACAGATTATGCAATTTCAACCCCTGGGGGCTGGGATTCCCAGGCTTTCTCCTTTAAGCCACGTGAGAGGAGGCGAGAAGGCCTGAAACTGCAAGTAAGTGCCTTTCTGGCACTGCTTGTGAGCCTGGAGAAGCACGAGAGCTTCCCCCAGGCCCAACAAGCCTACCTGCAGTGACTCCCCAACAATCGTGGACCCCACCACCAATCTCCGACCTCTTCCCCCCCCACAACGATCGCGGACCCCCGTGATGACCCCTTGATCCCGACCCTCCCCTCACCGTGACTGACATCCAATCACTTCCTCCCTCCTGACTCCCCCCCCGCCCATCAGTGCCCCCATGCCCACCCATGCTCTTCAGTGTCCCGTGACCACCCATGCCCCATGCCCACCCATGCCTATCAGTGACCCATGCCCAACCATGCCCCTCTGCTCACCCATGTCCATCAGTGCCAAGTGCCCACCCATGCTCCCCCCCTCAATCCCCCCCCATCCACACAATCAAAGACTTACCTGAAGATTTACTTTTTCACATCCTCTCTCTGGCTGTTCTCCTGTCCGACTGAGGCCAGCTTGTCAATCAGGCTGAGGCCAGTCGGACAGCAAACCAACAAAAAAAAAGATGTTCTTACGTCAAAATCTTAAGGGCGTCCGGGAAACCCGTACTTCCAGGTTTCCGCAATTTGATCCCCCTGCCCCCTTCCCGGCTCAGGGTCAAATCATGCCCATGGTTGCAAGGTGACCAAGGTTGGAAACTAATTATTCCAGGGCTTCGAAAAGACAGGCAGAATGGAAAAGGCGGAGTGGCGGGGGTGGGGGTGGTTAGCCCTGATAATAAAGGATGAGATATGGACAGTGGTGAGAAAGGATCTTGGCTCAGAGGATAAGGAAGTAGAATCAGTATGGGTGGAAAGGGGCAGAAAACACCGGTGGGAGTAGTTTATAGGCCCCCTAACAGTAGCTATACCATTGAACATGGTATTAATCAAGAAATAATAGGAGCTTGTCCAAAGGTAATGCGATAATCGTGGAAGTCTTTAATCTTCACATAGACTGGACAAATCAAATTGGCAAAGGCCGTCTGGAGGATGAGTTCATGGAATGTATTCGAGACAGTTTCCTGGAACAATACATCATGGAACCAACTGGGGAACAGGCTATTTTAGATCTTGTATTGTGTAATGAGATAGGGTTAATTAGTAATCTCACAGTAAAGGATCCTCTGGGAAAGAGTGATCATAATATGATAGAATTTCACATTGAGTTTGAGAGTGACTAGAGTCTTAAACTTAGATAAAGCCAATTACATAGGTATGAGGGGCAAATTGGCTACGGTAGATTGGGAAATTAGATTAAAAGGTATGACAGTAGATAAGCAATGGCAAACATTTAAAGAAATATTTCAATATTCTTAATGAATAAACATCCCATTGAGAAATAAAAACTCCACAGGAAAAGTGATTCATCTGTGGCGAACTAAAGAAGTTAAGGATAGTATTAGATTAAAAGAAGAGGCCTATAATGTAGCGAAGAAGAGTAGTAAGCCTAAGGATGAGGAGAGTTTTAGACACCCGCAAAGGATGACCAAAAAATTGATAAAAAGGGAGAAAATAGAATATGAAAGTAAACTATCAAGAAATATAAAAACAGATCGTAAGAGCTTCTACAAGTATGTAAAAAGGCAGAGAGTAGCAAAAGTAAATGTTGGTCTCCTAGAGGCTGAGACAAGAGAAATTATAATGGGGAATAAGGGAATGGCAGAGACATTAAATATATTGTATCTGTTTTCACAGTAGAAGACACAAAAAGCATACTAGAAATAGTGGGGAACCAAGGGGCTAATGAGAGTGAGGATCTTAAAGTAATTAATACCAGTAGAGAAAAAGTATTGGTGAAACTAATGGGACTAAAAGGCAATAAATCCGTTGGACCTGATGGCCTACATCCTAGGATTCTAAGAGAGATAGTGGATGCATTGGTTATGATCTTCCAAAATTCCCTTGATTCTAGAATGGTCCCAGTGGATTGGATGGTAGCAAATGTAACCCCGTTATTCAAGAAAGGAGGGTAAGAGAAAACAGAGAACTACAGGCCAATTAGCCTGACATCGGTTGTCGGGAAAATGCTGGAATCCATTATTAAGGAAGTTGTAATAGGGCACTTAGCAAATCATAACATGATTAGGCAGAGTTAACACGGTTTTATGAAAGGGAAATCCTGTTTGACAAATTTATTAGAGTATTTTGAGGATGTAACTAGCAGGATAGATAAAGGGGAAACAATGGATGTAGTATATTTGGATTTTCAAAAGGCATTCGATAAGGTGCCACATAAAAGGTTGTTACATAGAATCCTGGAATCATAGAATGGTTACAGCATGGAAGGAGGCCATTCAGCCCGTCGAATCCGTGTCGGCTCTCTGCAAGAGCAATCCAGCCACTCCCACTCCCCCGCCCTTTACCCGTAGCCCTGCAAATTTTTCCCTTCAAATACTTATCCAATTCCCTTTTGAAAGCCACGATTGAATCTGCCACCACCCCCTCAGGCAGTGCATTCCAGATCATAACCACTCGCTGTGTAAAAAAGTTTTTCTTCATGTCGCCTTTGGTTCTTTTGCCAATCACCTTCAATCTTTTTCTCTGATTCTTGACCCTTCTGCCATTCGGAACAGTTTCTCTCTATCTACTCTCTCTAGGCCCTTCATGACTTTGAATACCTCTATCAAATCTCCTCTCAACCTTCTCTGCTCTAAAGAGAACAACCCCAGATTCTTCAGTCTATCCACATAACTAAAGTCCTTCATCCCTGGAACCATTCTAGCAAATCTCTTCTGCACCCCTCTCTAAGGCCTTCACATCTTTCCGAAAGTGCAGTGCCCAGAACTGGACACAATACTCCAGTTGTGGTCGAACCAATATTTTATGAAGGTTCATCATAACTTCCTTGCTTTTGTACTCTATACCTCTAGTATAAAGCCCAGGATCCGTATGCTTTCTTAATCGCTTTCTCAACCTGCCCTGCCACCTTCAAAGACCTGTGCATATATACCCCCAGATCGCTCTGTTCCTGAACCCCTTTTAGAATTGTACCCTTTAGTTTATATTGCCTCTCTTCGTTCTTCCTACCAAAATGTATCACTTTGCACTTTTCTGCATTAAATTTCATCTGCCATGTGTCCACCCATTCCACCAGCCTGTCTATGTCCTCTTGAAGTCTAGCACTATCTTCCTCACTATTCATTACACTTCCAAGTTTTGTGTCATCTGCAAATTTTGAAATTATGCCCTGTACATCCAAGTCCAAGTCATTAATATATATTGAGAAAAGCAGTGGTCCTAGTACCGACCCCTGGGGAACACCACTGTATACTCCATGTCCGAAAAACAACCATTCACCACGAATCTCTGTTTCCTGTCACTTAGCCAATTTCGTATCCATGCTCCTTTTATTCCATTTGATAAAGTGCCACATAATGGGCTTTAACTTTGATGACAAGCCCATTATGTGGCACTTTATCAAATGGTTTTTGGAAGTCCACATACGGCACATCAACCGCATTGCCCTCATCAACCCTCTCTGTTACATCATCAAAAAACTCAATCAAGTTAGTTAAACACAATTTGCTTTTAACAAATCTGTGCTGGCTTTCCCTAATCAATCCACACTTGTCCAAGTGACTATTAACTTTGTCCCAGATTATTGTTTCTAAAAGTTTCCCCACCACCGAGGTTAAACTGACTGGCTTGTAGTTGCTGGGTTTATCCTTACATCCTTTTTTGAACAAGGGTGTAACATTTGCAATTCTCCAGTCCTCTGGCACCACTCCCGTATCTGGGGATGATTGGAAGATTGTGACCAGTACCTCTGCAATTTCCACCCTTACTTCCCTCAGCAACCTAGGATGCATCCCATCCGGACCAGGTGACATATCTACTTTAAGTAGCTAGCCTTTCTAATACCTCCTCTTTATCAATTTTTAGCCCATCCAGTATCTCAACTAGCTTCTCTTTTACTGTGACATTGGCAGTATCTTCTTCCTTGGTAAAGACAGATGCAAAGCACTCACTTAGTAACTCAGCCATGCCATCTGCCTCCATGCGCAGAGCTCCTTTTTGGTCCCTAATCGGCCCCACCCCTCCTCTTACTACCCGTTTATTATTTATATGCCTATAGAAGACTTTTGGATTCCCTTTTATGTTAGCTGCCAGTCTATTCTCATACTTTCTCTTTGTCCCTCTTATTTCCTTTTTCACTTCTCCTCTGTACTTTCTATATTCAGCCTGGTTCTCATTTGCATTATCAACCTGACATCTGTCATACGCCCCCTTATTCTGCTTCTTCTTACTCTCTATCTCTTTCGTCATCCAGGGAGCTCTGGCTTTAGTTATCCTACCTTTTCCCCTCGTGGGAATGTACCTAGACTGTACCTGAACCATCACCTCTTTAAAGGCCGCCCATTGTTCGATTACAGTTTTGCCTGCCAATCTTTGATTCCAATTTACCAGGGCCAGATCCGTTCTCAACCCATTGAAATTGGCCCTCCTCCAATTGAGTATTTTTACTCTAGATTGCTCCTTGTCCTTTTCCATAGCTAATCTAAACCTTATGATACAATAATCACAGTTCCCTAAATGCTCCCCCATTGACACTTGGCCCACCTCATTCCCCAGTACCAGATCCAGCAATGCCTTCTTCCTCATTGGTCAAGAAAGTTCTCCTGAACACACTTCAAAAATTCCTCCCCCTTTACACTATTACTATCCCAGTCTATGTTAGGATAGTTGAAGTCCCCCATTACCACTACTCTATGGCTCTTGTACCTCTCTGTAATTTCCCTACAAATTTGCTCTTCTATCTCCTTCCCACTAGTTGGTGGCCTATCGAATATACCCAGTAGTGTAACGGCACCTCCATTGTTTCTTAACTCTAACAAAATAGATTATGTCCTTGACCACTCCAGGACATCCTCTCTCTCCAGCACTGCAATATTCTCCTTAAGGAATATTGCCACCACCCCCCTCCTTTCTTTCCTTCCCTATCTTTCCTGAACATCTTTTATCCAGGAATATTTAGTAGCCAATCCTGCCCTTTTTTGAGCCAGGTCTCCGTTATCACCACGACATCATATTCCCACGTGGCTAATAGCGCCTGCAGCTCTCCCACCTTGTTTACTATGCTTCGTGCATTTACATACAAGCACCGTAAACCTATCTTAGACCTTCTTGTATTGTCTCTTAGTCTGATCCTACCTAATACTGAACTATTTCTTACTCTAGTGCCATCTGTCTCTCCCAATCCTTTGTGCCCCTTGTTTCTCCTTTCCAATGCTACAACCTGGTGCTCATCCTCTGCCAAATTAGTTTAAACCCTCCCCTACAGCACTAGCAAACCTCCCCGCAAAGACATTGGTCCCAGCTCTGTTGAGGTATAACCTGTCTAGCCTGTACAGGTCCCACCTCCGCCAAAACTGGTCTCAATGCCCCAGGAATCTAAAGCCCTCCCTCCTGCACCATCTCTCCAGCCATACATTCATCTGCTCTGTGCTCCTTTTTCTATACTCACTAGCGCGAGGCACCAGGAGTAATCCAGAGATTACTACCTTTGAGGTCCTGCTTATTAATCTCTTTCCTGGCTCCCTAAAATCTGCCTGCAGGACCTGATCCCTCTTTCTACCTATTTCGTTGGTACCGATATGGACCACAACCTCTGGCTGTTCACCCTTCCCCCTCAGAATGTTCTTCAGCCGCTCAGTGACCTCCTTGATCCTGGCACCAGACGGGCAACATACCATCCTGGAATCACGTCTGCGGCTGCAGAAATGCCTGTCAGAATTTAATACTGGTTAGAGAGAGAGATGCACTCAGAGGACTCCTGATCTACCTGCCTGGTCTCCTTGTCTGTCTGGCGGTCACCCAGTCCCTCTCTGCCTGCACTCTCTTAAGCTGCGGGGTGACCACCTCCTGAAACGTGCTATCCACGTAGCTCTAAGCCTCCCGGTTACACTGCAGTGACGCCAGCTGCATCTCAAGTTCCGAAACCTGGAGCTCGAGCTCTTCCAGCTGACAACACCTCCTGCCCCTGTGGTTGTCCAGGACACGAGAAGCGTCCTAGAGTTCCCACACGGCACAGGATATGCACTCGACGGGACTGAGGTGCCCTGCCATGCCTCTATTTATGATGTTATTAACTAAACTTAACAGAAATAAACTGAAGACTTAAAAAGCACTCAAAAGGTACTCATCAATCAGCTCCGCCCCTTGTACTGACGTTAACCTGGTTTTATTTAATTAGTTTTGAAAAGTTTTTATTCAATCGGCTATTTATAGTTTTATTAATCTAGTTAATAAACAAGTTTGTTATTAAATTTAATAAACTAACAGCAGTTCTATGTTCCCAGCTCTTAATTTAGTTTTACCCACTTCCCAAACTCAGAGGGGATAAAAAAGCTGTAACACTTACCAGCCAATCACCTACCTGTCGTCCTGTGACGCCAAACCTTGATTTTTGTTTTCAATCCCGCCGACCGCCACCTCCGATACACCGCCTCACGGCCAGGTCCGCTCCCTCCGCCTCCGATACACCGCCTCACGGCCAGGTCCGCTGCCTCCGCCTCCGATACACCGCCTCACGGCCAGGTCCGCTCCCTCCGCCTCCGATACACCGCCTCACGGCCAGGTCCGCTCCCTCCGCCTCCGATACACCGCCTCACGGCCAGGTCCGCTCCCTCCGCCTCCGATACACCGCCTCACGGCTAGGTCCGCTCCCTCCGCCTCCGATACGGCGCCTCACGGCCAGGTCCGCTCCCTCCGCCTCCGATACACCGCCTCACGGCCAGGTCCGCTCCCTCCGCCTCCGATACACCGCCTCACGGCCAGGTCCGCTCCCTCCGCCTCCGATACACCGCCTCACGGCCAGGTCCGCTCCCTCCGCCTCCGATACGGCGCCTCACGGCCAGGTCCGCTCCCTCCGCCTCCGATACGGCGCCTCACGGCCAGGTCCGCTCCCTCCGCCTCCGATACACCGCCTCACGGCCAGGTCCGCTCCCTCCGCCTCCGATACACCGCCTCACGGCCAGGTCCGCTCCCTCCGCCTCCGATACGGCGCCTCACGGCCAGGTCCGCTCCCTCCGCCTCCGATACACCGCCTCACAGCCAGGTCCGCTCCCTCCGCCTCCGATACGGCGCCTCACGGCCAGGTCCGCTCCCTCCGCCTCCGATACACCACCTCAGGGCCAGGTCCGCTCCCTCTGCCTCTGATACACTGCCTCACGGCCAGGTCCACTCCCTCCGCCTCCGATTGACCGCCTCACGGCCAGGTCCGCTCCCTCCGCCTCCGATACACCGCCTCACGGCCAGGTCCGCTGCCTCCGCCTCCGATACACCGCCTCACGGCCAGGTCCGCTCCCTCCGCCTCCGATTGACCGCCTCACGGCCAGGTCCGCTCCCTCCGCCTCCGATACACCGCCTCACGGCCCGGTCCGCTGCCTCCGCCTCCGATACACCGCCTCACGGCCAGGTCCGCTCCCTCCGCCTCCGATATACCGCCTCCAATAAACCGCCTCACGGCCAGGTCCGCTCCCTCCGCCTCCGATTGACCGCCTCACGGCCAGGTCCACTCCCTCCGCCTCCGATACACCGCCTCACGGCCCGGTCCGCTGCCTCCGCCTCCGATACACCGCCTCACGGCCAGGTCCACTCCCTCCGCCTCCGATACACCGCCTCACGGCCAGGTCCGCTCCCTCCGCCTCCGATACACCGCCTCACGGCCAGGTCCAATCCCTCCGCCTCCGATACACCGCATCACGGCCAGGTCCGCTCCCTCCGCCGTCTCACGGCCAGGACCGCTCCCGCCGTCTCCAATACACCGCCCCACGACCAGGTCCACTCCCACCACCTCCGATACACCGCCTCACGGCCAGCTCCAATCCCGCCGTCTCTGATACACGGCCTCACGAACAAGACCACTCCCGCTGCATCCGATACGCCGTCTCACGGCCAGGTCCGCTCCCACCGCCCCACGACCAGGTCCGCTCCCACCCCTCCGATACACCACCTCACGGCCAGGTCCACTCCCTCTGCCTCCGATACACCACCTCACGGCCAGGTCCGCTCCCTCTGCCTCCGATGCACCACCTCACGGCCAGGTCCGCTCCCTCCGCCTCCGATACACCACCTCACTGCCACGTCCGCTCCCGCCGCCTCCGATACACCGCCTCACGGCCAGGTCCGCTCCCGCCGCCTCCAATACACCGCCTCACGAACAAGACCACTCCCGCCGCCTCCAATACACCGCCTCACGAACAAGACCACTCCCGCCGCCTCCAATACACCGCCTCACGAACAAGACCACTCCCGCCGCCTCCAATACACCGCCTCACGAACAAGACCACTCCCGCCGCCTCCAATACACCGCCTCACGAACAAGACCACTCCCCCCGCCACCGATACACCGCCTCACGGCCAGGTCTGCTCCCGCCGCCTCCGATACACCGCCTCACGGCCAGGTCCGCTCCCACCGCCTCTGATGCACCACCTCACGAACAAGACCACGCCCGCCGCCTCTGTTCCACCGCCACACGGCCAGGTCCGCTCCCGCCGCCTCCGATACACCGCCTCACGAACAAGACAACTCCTTCTGCCTCCGATTCACCACCCCATGACCATGTCCGCTCCCGCCGCCTCCCATACACCGCCTGACAACCAAGTGTGCTCCCGCCGCCTCCGATGCTCCTAGTTACGTAAGGGCTCATGGGGTTGGGGGTAATATATTAGCATGGATTGAGGATTGTTTAATGGACAGAAAAGAGAGTAGGGATAAACAGGTCATTTTCAGGTTGGCAGGTTGTAAATAGTGGAGTGTCGCAAGGATCGGTGCTTGGGCCTTGCCTATTTACAATCTATATTAATGACTTAGATGAAGGGAACGAATGTAATGTATCCAAGTTTGCTGATGATACAAAGCTAGGTGAGAAAGTAAGCTGTGAGGAGGACACAAAGAGTCTGCAAAGGGATGTAGACAGGTTAGGTGAGTGGGCAAGAAGGTGGCAGTTTGAGTGTAATGTGGTGAAGTGAGAGGTTGTTCACTTTGGTAGGAAGAATAGAAAAACAGAATATTTTTTAAATGGTGAGAAACTATTCAATGTTGGTGTTCAGAGAGACTTGGGTGTCCTCGTACAAGCAGCACAAGTTAGCATGCAGGCACAGCCAGCAATTAGGAAGGCAAATGGCATGTTGGACTTTATTGCAAGGGGGTTGGAGTACAAGAATAAGGAAGTCTTACTACAATTATACAGGGCTTTGGTGAGCCCTCACCTGGAGTACTGTGTACAGTTTTGGTCTGCTTATCTAAGGATATACTTGCCTCAGAGGCGGTGCAACGAAGGTTCACTAGATTGATTCCTGGAATGAGAGGGTTGTCCTATGAGGAGAGATTGAGTAGAATGGACCTTTACTCTCTGGAGTATAGTAGAGGTGATCTAATTGAAACATACAAGATTCTGAGAGGGCTTGACAGGGTAGATACTGAGAGGTTGTTTCCCCTGGCTGGAGAGCATAGAACTACGGGGCATAGTCGCAGGATAAGGTGTCGGCCATTTAAGACTGAGATGAGGAGGAATTTCTTCACCCAGAGGGTTGTGAATCTTTGGAATTCTCTACCCCAGAGGGCTGTGAATGCTGAGTCATTGAATATATTCAAGGCTGAGATAGATAGATTTTTGGACTCTAGGGGAATCAAGGGATATGGGGATCGGGCGGGAAAGTTGAGTTGAGGTCGAAGATCAGCAATGATCGTATTGAATGGCAGAGCAGACACGAGGGGCCGTATGGCTTACTCCTGATCATATCTGTTATATTTTTAAGTATTATCCATTTTTCACTTGAAAGATCAGTGGTCTCTGCTTCAATCCCTCCCTGTAGCAAAGTATTCTCAGCTCCAACAATTTCTAACTCCTCTTCAGTCTTTAAGTGACAATTTTAAATTGGTGACTCCTTGTCACTGACTCCCCAATCAGAGGAAATAGTCTTCCTCTATTCACCACGTCAAAATGCTTCATAATTTTAGAAACATCTATTGAATCTCCAAGAGCTGCCTGTAAACCTTGATTCTGCCCATGGTTGGCTTTTCGCATTCAATTGCCTGCTGTATCAATGAATGATTTTTGGGGGAAATTGTTTTTAAAACTTTAACTACCAATTGACTATTTTTACTTTCTTTTTGTCCCTATCTGTGTCTGCTTGAGCTGAACACATCCATGAGGAAATACGTCTCTCCTCTGATGGGAAGCAAGCCTTGAGACCCCCACGGACGTAAAGACAGAAGGGTGCTGCATTTGGAAGGATTGTCTACAGTGCTAAATTGGCAGTCCGCTTCTCTGCCACAGATCAACTTTTTGCTCGGTGAAGTGGTTGTGCAGACTAATGGTCGGCCTGCCTTGTGCTGAGGAGAATTGATCTGGAGGTTTCCTACACCATTTTGGTGAGAGTGTCTTAGGCGACATCACCACAGTTCCCAAAGTAAGTGATATGGAAGTGGTTCTTAAAATGTGGAACATGAAGCCTGTCCATTTGCGCCACAGTAAGAGGCTAGAAAGCAAATAAGAGATTGGCACTGATAGTATTGCAGAGATTGCCATTCAATTAGCATGTTACAGTTTGCACCTTGCGAAGCTGTCTGAGTCTGCCCCTTCTGCATTAAAATGGAGTCAGCTGGGTGGTTCCAACTTCCCCACCCCAAATTAAAATCATCACTATATAAGTGGTGGTATGAGCAGCACAGTAGTATCGCTGACAGAGATACCTCATTGAGGGACCATTTTGTTTGCTGGAGCTGAAAGTTGATGTTACTTGATTTTAGCTTTAATTACTATTTTTAGTCAGCTCTGCAGAAAGTACATTTTTTGACTGGATATGTGGATTTTGCAATGGGAATTCTTCATTCCTGAAGAGACGGATAATGAGGATATGGGAGAGATTATAATGGAGACATGTAGAGGGAAGCATTGCAGAACGCATTTCTTCCCTACGTGCAGGTACTCACTCTCTCTAGAAAAGATTTTTCTGCATGTCAGCGCCTCAGAAGGCTGCACTTCCCCATCCCACCTCTGGAAGCAATTGTGGAGATATGTTAACTTCAGCCCACTTCCACCAGGAGAACGGCACTGTCAATGCCAATCAAGGTCACCACTGCCGTGAATTTTTTTGCAGTTGGGTCATCACTGATTCATTCATAGCTTTAGGGAAAATGGTTTTGTGTTACAGTATCAATAATTTCCATAATATTAATTCAAATCCACTTACTACTTTTACTGTGTTATCTCAGATGACCACTATCATATTTACTGTCTACTGCAAAGTGGGTATTAGAGACAATGAGGATTTTTGATGTAATGTGGCCCCCAAAAAATTGAGAACACTAACATAAGATTTCATGACATGTTGAATCAAAGGCAGAAAAGCAGACACCGGTCAAAAAAAGGATATTTTTTATTAAACATAAAACATTTCATTTTTCACTCCCATAAAAGATCCATGTATACCCATGAAGAAGCAATAAGTTGAAACAACTGCTGATCACTGTCTCTTATGTCCCAACCATTTAATCCATCAGAGACTACATTAATCCTTTGTGATCACAAATCCAGCTCAGGGAGATGAATACTTTTAATTTTTGAGGAAAATACACTTATATTCCACTGGAGTAAGAAAGTACATTGAGTGCAGATCTGTTGCAGTCTCGGAGTTCTAGAAATTGGTTGGCGCCGCTCCATTTTCCAGATTACTAAGACTCCAATATGGCAGGCAGGAAGTGAGCGCACATTTCCATCCAGAAGTGTGCCATCCGCTATACTGGGTAAGGGTCAACAAGAGGCATCCTTTACCCTCGTCTGAAGCGGGCGAAGGCCCTTTGCATATGCAAACAGGAGTGCTTCTCCAGACCCCACATTAAAAGGAACTGATTGTCACCTCTCCCCCCACCATCGCAACCGCTCCCGACCCCCGTTCTCCCAGCCCTGAACCCTGATCTTCTGGCCCCAACCCCTGATCTCCCCCACTCCCAGCCGCGATCTCTCGGCCCCCAACTCCGATTTCCACAGTCGTAGCTCCGACCCCTGATCCCGTGATCCCTGATCTTCTCCATTTCCTTGCCCCCCCCCCAATCCCCAGCCCCGTGACCCCTGGACCAACTTACCTTGGCCCCCTGATTCCTGGCCCCATGTGCCCTGCCCCCCCCCCCAATCCCCGGCCCAGCGATCCCCTGACCTACTTACCTTACACTTATGGTAGCAGCAGCCAGATTTTCCACTACTCTTTGCCGAGGGAC
The DNA here is from genome assembly GCF_035084215.1 of Heptranchias perlo. Classification (NCBI taxonomy): domain Eukaryota; kingdom Metazoa; phylum Chordata; class Chondrichthyes; order Hexanchiformes; family Hexanchidae; genus Heptranchias; species Heptranchias perlo. Next base: position 41,188,855 of record NC_090331.1, on the reverse strand, counting down.
TCTGTGGCTGCATCGGCTCAATTATAATGAGGCCTGAGTCCCAACTTCTGGGCAGTCAAGGGTCTCACCATTCAGTCACAGGGAAAGTACCCTGCGCCCCCAAAAATGTGCCGAATTTCTGGGCCCAGTTTGCTTCTGCAGCGCAGGATGGGATTATAATTCTTTTGTAATCTTTAATCATCTCCAACTCACATTTTCACCTCTGGTCTGCTTATTACTAAAGTAAATCAAAAAACAAACATACAGGACTGATCACCTTATCATCTTACAAAATGCAGTGACAACAGGAGTAGTATTAGTTCAAACATTTGATAAGCAGCTAGTAATGTTACACATTGAAACAATGTATTGAAAAGAAAAAAAAAATCACACCAAGAGGGCCTTCAGTCCAGTCATATATAGTGATAATACACATTCTTATTGTGTGATTATAATTTACAAGACTGTTAATCAAAGTGCAGTATAATGGAGCTGTAAGATAAATGTGCCATTGAGTAATTAACATGGAAATGCCATCAAAAATATTATCTGTGGCTTTCAACATACTTGATGTAGTCGAATTTAGGCAGCTTGAAGGGGACTTCACTCCACTTTTTATAAGTATTTTTATTAAAATTCTTCTCATCGATAAACACAACAAAGTTTCTGATTGACAAGCAAGGCAAATTCACTCCACGATAGACCATCATTGTTCCCCATGGCTTTAAAACAAAATAAGCAGAATAAAGTTAGCCATTGCATGACAACTAATTATGTAACAATTGAGCCAGTTACAAATTAAATAAAATCTCAATTTACCTGGCCACAGTTCTTGCAGTAGATCTCTTGATTTGTTTGGTAATCAAGACATTTCTCTTGTAAGGCTTTATTTTCTCGTACACCATACAAATCTCTGTAATGAATCGTAGATAATTAAAATTCATATTTAAGGCCAGTTAAACTAATAATCCATCCAATATATTATCAGTTTAATCATAGCACAGAACGGTGCCAAAGCACAACTACTATAATGCCTGCAAAGTATATATTTAGCAATAAGAGGAGTTTTGTTTTTTACAAAATATTTTAAATAATTGGCAATAGAAAAATGATATTTTATTTCGTAAGTCAACTTCAGGTCTAGCATCTGTACATCTCTTTCATTTTGAAAATAGTGCACTAAAATTTATTTGCATTCATTTTTAACCAAGAATTTTCTCTTTGTTAAGCCTAGGGATTGAGATTCAAAGGTTCCCATCACTTACTAGTGCTACAAGGGAACAAAGATGAGAGTCTGATTTGCTTTGGTGCTTAACAAGTTAATTGACATTTAACCAAATTACAAACGTTGTATACAATCACTGTGATACCACAATTCACAAATAACCATGAAAATCTGAAATCAAAACAGAAATCTTGGAAATACAAAGCAGGTCAGTCAATCTTTGTAAAGAGAAAAGACTGGGTGTCTTTTGGGTGAACCCTTCATCAGAAATAACTTCTGATGAAGGGTACAATCACCAAACATTACAACCTTTTTTTTCTCTTTCCAAAGGCTCAGTGACCTGCTTTGTATTCCTGGGATTTTGTTTATCTTTCAGATTTTTGCAACAGGTTTGAAGACATAACCACAGCAATTAAAATTCAAGATTTTATGCACTTTATGATAAATTTGTAAAAGTTTTATGAAATCTTACTGGAACTCATCTGTGCCGTTGACATGATGCATGTTTTCAATTACTTGAACATCTTTTCCTGAGCAGGCAAATGTGCTGCAGGTATTGCAGTGAAAAGTCACTTTAGAGGGATCACTTTTTATTCTTTTTGCCAAATTTCTCATCTTCTTCATTCTATGTTCCATTATGTTCTGCAGCTGCCTTTCTTCTATCTGACCATTGGAAAATAAATTGGGGATTATATAGCTATCAAACAGCTCTCTGTTTTACACAGTTTATGTACAAATGTAATTTACAGTCTACTCTTAAATTGAAGAAGCTTAATTCAAATTATTGATACATTCAAATTTGAATTCCAACCCTAAACGCGTCATGAGCAATTAAATCTGCTTAATTTGAATTCCAGCTGATTCAAGCATGCGAGAGCAGCTAATCTTCCTGGGCAGTGTGACTTCATCTTGATGGAAAAGGCAAAGGAATTCACTGCATAATTTGGAATTGACCCTGTTTTTTCATCATGGATCAGCCACTTCAGAACCATCATGTGGAGGAGTCCAAAACTAGAGGTCATAAATATAAAATAGTCGCTAATAAATCCAATAGGAAATTCAGGGGAAACTTCTTCACCCAAAGAGTGGTAAGAATGTGGAACGTGCTACCACAAGGAGTAGTTGAGGCAAATAACATAGATGCATTTACGGGGAAGCTAGATAAGCTCATGATCGAGAAAGAAACAGAAGGGTATGCTGATAGGGTTAGATGAAGTAGGGAGGGAGGAGGCTCGTGTGGCGCATAAACGCTGGCATAAACCAGTTGGGCTGAATGGCCTGTTTTTGCGCTGTAGCTTCGATGTAACTTCAGATCCACACGTGGAGAGGAATACTATGTTCCCACAAAAAAGCATCAACAATTCAGTGCATGAGAATTTTACCTCACTTTTAAGCCTGAGGACACCTTTAATGCCAATGAAATGAACTTTTTTTTTACAAACAACACCCAAGCAGAATGCCAGCTTTCATCATCGAAAAATGTCCAGGTGGAAAAAAAAAAGCTAAGCAGCAACTTACTGTCATAGTTTCTGCTGGCAGACCGGGGAAAAAAGAAAACTGGGAATTCCCTGGTGTTTTTGTAGTTTTGCTATTCTGCATGTAACCTACAGAACCTACAAAAAGCAGGGATGACTTGCGTTATTTTTGAGTAAAGGTTGTCATTTGACCAAAGCATGGCACCGCAAAGCAGAAAAGTAATTTTGATAGTTGACAACTGTGTGGCTCATGTGAGGTGCCTGCGTCTAAAAGCAGAATCCATTGCCAACTGCTTTTAGAATGTATATTCATCCTACCAGATGAAGCAGCTGCATCAGATACGGCAGAGCATTCTACACAGACACTGATGGCCGACTCTGAAGCAGTGAACATCTTTCAGCGCATGTGTCTTCTCTTGTGACAGCCAGAAGACATGAAAGAAAAGAAAGAACTTGCATTTATATAGCATTTTTCACGACCTCAGGACGTCTCAACACACTTTACAGACAATGATGTACTTTTGAAGTTCAGGCACAGTTGTAATGTAGGGATTCGCAGCAGCTGATTTGCACACAGCAAGGTCCAACAAACAGTAATGAGATAAATGACCAGAAAATCTCTTTCAGTGATGTTGGTTGAGGGATAAATATTGGTCAGGATTCCCCTGCTCTTCTTCGAATAGTGCCATGGGATCTTTTACGTCCACCTGAGAATGCAGACGGGGCTCGGTTTAACTTCTCATCCAAAGACGGCACCTCTGGCAATGCAGGTCTCCCTCAGTATTGCACTGAACTGTCAAGCTAGATTATGTGCTCAAGTCTCTGGAGTGTGACTTGAACCACAACCTTCTGACTCAGAGGCGAAAGTGCCATCACTGAGATGTGAATCCATTGTAGGTGTTGATTGCTGACAGACATAGCAGTTAAGGATGCTGCTGCTAATGGGAGTAAGTGTGAGGAAGAAGCCCAAGCAAGTGGATTCAGTAAGCAGACGTAAGTAGAGGAAGCAGCCCTCACAATGGCCATGGCGTCCAATTCTGTTTGACTTTGAGGAAGTGGCTGAGAGGAAGGAAACCACAATCACTGAGTGCAGGAGATTCAACACCTGCCCCTTCACCTCCTCCCTTCCCGCCGTCCAGGGCCTCAAACACTCCTTCCAGGTGAAACAGCGGTTTTCTTGTACTTCTTTCAATTTAGTATACTGTATTCGCTGCTTACAATACGGTCTCCTCCACATTGGAGAGACCAGACGCAGATCGGGTGATCACTTTGCCGAACGCCTCCGCTCAGTCCGCAAGGTTCACACTGACCTGCCGGTCGTTTGCCATTTTAATTCCCCGTCCCACTCTCACTCTGACCTCTCTGTCCTTGGCCTCTTACACTGTTCCAATGAAGCTCAACAGAAGCTTGAGGAACAGCACCCCATCTTTCGATTAGGCACTTTACAACTTTCTGGACTCAACGTTGATTTTAATAAGTTCAAATCATAACCACTGCTCCCATTTTTTCAGACAGCAGGTGCTGGTAATGGTTCTGATGTTGCCATTTACAGCTGCTCTAGACCCATCTTTTGTTTCTTTACTTGTCCCATTACCACCCTCCTTGTTTTGCACCATCATCCCTTTTGTCATTTAATCACTCCTGCCCTCCACCATATCACAGACCTTCCCTTTTGTTATTAGAATCATAGAAAGGTTATAGCGCTTAGGAGGCCAGTCAGCCCATCGAGTCCATGCCGGCTCTATGCAAGAGCAATCCAGCTAATCCCACTCCCCTTCAAGTATGTATCCAATTCCCTTTTGAAAGCCATGATTGAATCTGCCTCCACCTCCCACCCCCTCAGGCAGTGCATTCCCGATCCTAAGTACCCACTGTGTAAAAAAGTTTTTCCTCATGTCACCTTTGGTTCTTTTGCCAATCACCTTAAATCTATGTCCTCTGGTTCTTGACGCTTCCGCCAATAGGAACAGTTTCTCTCTATCTACTCTGTCTAGACCCTTCATGATTTTGAATACCTCTATCAAATCTCCTCACAATCTTCTCTGTTCCAAGGAGAACAACCCCAGTTTCTCCAGTCTATCCACGTAACTAAAGTCCCTCATCCCTGGAATCATTCTAGTAAATCTTTTCTGCACCCTCTCTAAGACCTTCACATCTTTCCTAAAGTGCGATGCCCAGAACTGGACACAATACTCCAGTTGTGGTCCCATTGTTTTATAAAGATTCATCATGACTTTCTTACTTTTGTACTCTATGCCTCTATTTATAAAGCCCGGGATCCTGTATGCTTTCTTAACTGCTGTCTCAACCTACCCTGACACCTTCAATGATTTGTGTGCATATACCCCCAGATCTCTCCGTTCCTGTACCCCTTTTAGAGTTGTGTCCTCTAGTTTATATTGCCTCTCCTCATTCTTCCTACTGAAATAGATCACTTCACATTTTTCTTCGTTAAATTTCATCTGCCATGTGTCCGCCCATTCCACCAGCCTGTCTATATCCACTTGAAGTCTATCATTATCCTCCTCACTGTTCGCTACACTTCCAAGTTTTGTGTCATCTGTACATTTTGAAATTGCCCTGTACACCCAAGTCCAAGTCATTAATATATATCAAGAAAAGCAGTGGTCCTAGTACCGACCCCTGGGGAACACCACTGCGCACCTCCCTCCAGTCCGAAAAACAACCGTTCACCATTACTCTCTGCTTCCTGTTACTTAGCCAATTTTGTATCCATGCTGCTACTGTCCCCTTTATTCCATGGGCTTCAATCTTGATTATAAGTCTACTGTGCGGCACTTTATCAAACGCCTTTTGAAAGTCCATATACATCACATCAACCGCATTGCCCTCATTGACCCTCTATGTTACCTCATCAAAAAACTCTTATCAAGTTGGTTAAACACAAATTGCCTTCAACAAATCCGTGCTGGCTTTCTGTAATCAATTCACACTGTCCAAGTGACTGTTAATTCTGTCCCGGATTATCGTTTCTAAAAGTTTCCCCATCACCGAGGTTAAATTGACTGACCTGTAGTTGCTGGGTTTATCCTTGCATCGTTTTTTGAACAAAGTGTAACATTTGCATTTCTCCAGTCCTCTGGCACCACCCCTGCATCTAAGGATTTTTGGAAGATTATGGCCAGTACCTCCGCATTTTCCACCCTTACTTCCCTCAGCAACCTAGGATGCATCCCATCCGGACCGGGTGACTTATCTACTTTAAGTACAGCTGGCCTTTCTAATACCTCCTCTTCATCAATTTTTAGCCCATCCAGTATCTCAACTACATCTTTCTTTACTGAGACTCTGGCAGCATTTTCTTCCTTGGTAAAGACAGATGCCATGTCCTCTGCCTCCATGAGTAGATCTTCTTTTTGGTCCCTGATTGGCCCCACCCCTCCTCTTACTACCTGTTTACTATTTTATATGCCTATAGGAGACTTTTGGATTCCCTTTTATGTTTGCCACCAATCAATTCTCATACTCTTTCTTTGTACCTTTTATTTCCTTTTTCACTTCCCTTCTGAGCTTTCTACATTCAGCCTGGTTCTCACTTGTGTTATCAAGCTGACATCTGTCATAAGCCCCTTTTTTCTGCTTCATCTTACTCTCTCTCTCTTTTGTCAACCAGGGAGCTCTGGCTTTAGTTGCCCTACCTTTCTGCCTCGTGGGAACGTACCAAGATTGTACCTGAACCATCTCCTCCATAAAGGCCGCCCATTGATCAATTACAGTTTTGCCTGCAATCTTTGATTCCAATTTACTGGGGCCAGATCTGATCTCATCCCACTGAAATTGGCCTTCCTCCAATTGAGTAATTTTACTTTAGAGTGGTCCATGTCCTTTTCTATAGCTATTCTAAACCTTAGGATACTATGATCGCTGTTCCCTGAATGTTCCCCCACTGACACTTGCTCCTCTTGGCTTGTTTCATTTCCCAGAACCAAGACTAGCAATGCCCCATAAGACCATAAGAGATAGGAGCAGGAGTAGGCCATTCGGCCTCTCGAGCCTGCTCCGCCATTTAATGAGATCATGGCTGATCTGATTTTTACCTCGACTCCACTTTCCCGCCTTTTCCCATATCCTTTGACTCCCTTGCTGATCAAAAATTTGTCAGCCTTGAATGTATTCAATGACTCAGCCTCCACAGATTTTTGGGGTAAAGAATTCCAAAGATTCACGACCCTCTGGGAGAAGAAATTCCTCCTCATTTCCATTTTAAACAGGCGACCCCTTATTCTGAGACTATGCCCCCTAGTTTTAGAGTCCCCCATCCTCTCAGCATGCACCCTATTGAGTCCCCTCAGAATCTTGTATGTTTCAATACGATCTCTCATTCTTCTAAACTCCAATGCGTATAGATCCAACCTGTTCAATCTTTCCTCATAAGACAACCCTTCCTCGTTGGGCTGGAAACGTGCTGGTCAAGAAAGTTCTCCTGAACACACTTCAAAAATTCCTCCCCCTCTTTGCCCTTATGTTATTACTATCCCTATCTATATTAGGGTAGTTGAAGTCCCCTGTTATCACAACTCTATGGCTTTTGCAGCTTTCTGTAATTTCCTTGCAAATTTGCTCCTCTATATCCTTCCCTTTAGTTGGGGGCCTATAGAATACACCCAGTAGTGTAACAGCACCTTGATTGTTTCTTAACTCTAACCAAATAGATTGTGTCCTTGACCCCTCCAGGACATCCTCTCTCTGCAGCATTGCAATATTCTCCTTAATCAATACTGCCACTCCACCTCCTTTCTTTCCTTCCCTATCTTTCCTGAACACTTTGTATCCAAGAATACTTAGTACCCAATCCTGCCCTTTTTTGAGCCAGATCTCCGTATTCGCCACAACATCATATTCCCATGTGGCTAATTGCGCCTGCAGCTCTCCAGCCTTGTTTACTACGCTTTCTGCATTTACTCACATGCACTGTAAACCTATTTTAGACTTTCTTGTACTCTCTCTTAGTCTGGTCCCATCTACTACCGTACTATTTCTTACTCTAGTGCTATCTTTCTCTCCCAATCCTTTGTGCACCTTGTTTCTGCTTTCCAATGCGACATCCTGGTGCTCCATCCCCCTGCCAAATTAGTTTAAACCCTCCCCCACACCACTAGCGAACCTCCCCGCGATGACATTAGTTCCAGCTCCGTTGAGGTCCCACCTTCCCCAGGACTGGTCCCAATGCCCGAGGAATCCAAAGCCCTCCCTCCTGCACCATCTCTCCAGCCATGCATTCATCTGCTCTGTGCTCCTATTTCTATATTCGCTAGCGCGTGGCACCAAGAGTAATCCGGAGATTACTACCTTTGAGGTCCTGCTTCTTAATCTCTTTCCTAACTTCTTAAAATCTGCCTGCAGGACCTCATCCCTCTTTCTGCTTATGTCGTTGGTACAGATATGGATCACGATCTCTGGCTGTTCACCCTCCCCCTCCAGAATGTTCTGCAGCCGCTCAGAGATACCCTTGACCCTGGCACCAGGGAGGCAACATAACATCCTGGAATCACATCTGCGGCCGCAGAAACGGCTTTCCGTTCTCCTAACTATAGAATCTCCTGACCTTTCTTCTCCCCCTCTATACGGCTGAGCCACCCATGGTGCTATGGTCTTGGATCCGGCTGCAGTCCCCAGAGGAACCCTCTCCCTCACCAGTATTCAAAACTGAATACTGGTTAGAGAGTGAGATGCCCTCAGGGGACTCCTGCACAACCTGCCTGGTCCTCCTTGTCTGTCTGGCGGTCACCCAGTCCCTCTCTGCCTGCTCTCTCTTAAGCTGAGGGGTGACCACCTCCAGAAACGTGCTTTCCATTTGGCTCTCAGCATCGCTGATGCACTGCAGTGTCGCCAGCTGTTGCTCAAGCTCTGAAACCCGGAGCTCGAGCTCCTCCAGCTGATGACACTTCTTGCAACTGTGGTTATCCAGTGCAAGGGAAGCGACCTGGAGTTCCCACATGGCACAGGATGTGCACTCGACGGGACTGAGGTGCCCTGCCACGCCTCTATTTATTATATCATTAAATTTATTTTTGTTAACTTTAGTTAAAGACTTAAAAAGAAAACAAACACTCACCAGCTACTCACCAATCAGCTCCTCCCCTTGTGCTGACATCACTGTAGGTGTTTTTATTCACCGCTCGCCCTGACGCCGGCCCGCCTCCCTCTCCCCGGCCCGCCTCCCTCTCCCCGGCCCGCCTCCCTCTCCCCGGCCCGCCTCCCTCTCCCCGGCCCGCCTCCCTCTCCCCGGCCCGCCTCCCTCTCCCCGGCCCGCCTCCCGCTCCCCGGCCCGCCTCCCTCTCCCCGGCCCGCCTCCCTCTCCCCGGCCCGCCTCCCGCTCCCCGGCCCGCCTCCCTCTCCCCGGCCCGCCTCCCTCTCCCCGGCCCGCCTCCCTCTCCCCGGCCCGCCTCCCTCTCCCCGGCCCGCCTCCCTCTCCCCGGCCCGATTCCCGCTCCCCGGCCCGCCTCCCTCTCCCCGGCCCGCCTCCCTCTCCCCGGCCCGCCTCCCTCTCCCCAGCCCGCCTCCCGCTCCCCGGCCCGATTCCCGCTCCCCGGCCCGATTCCCGCTCCCCGGCCCGCCTCCCGCTCCCCGGCCCGATTCCCGCTCCCCGGCCCGCCTCCCGCTCCCCGGCCCGCCTCCCGCTCCCCGGCCCGCCTCCCGCTCCCCGGCCCGCCTCCCTCTCCCCGGCCCGCCTCCCTCTCCCCGGCCCGCCTCCCTCTCCCCGGCCCGCCTCCCTCTCCCCGGCCCGCCTCCCTCTCCCCGGCCCGCCTCCCTCTCCCCGGCCCGCCTCCCTCTCCCCGGCCCGCCTCCCGCTCCCCGGCCCGCCTCCCGCTCCCCGGCCCGCCTCCCGCTCCCCGGCCCGCCTCCCGCTCCCCGGCCCGCCTCCCGCTCCCCGGCCCGCCTCCCGCTCCCCGGCCCGCCTCCCGCTCCCCGGCCCGCCTCCCGCTCCCCGGCCCGCCTCCCGCTCTCGGGACCTCCTGTTACACTGCCCTCACCTCTCGGGATCTCCTTTTATACTGCCCTCACCTCACGGACTCTCCTTTTATACTGCCCTCACCTCAAGGAGTCTCCTTTTACATCGCGCTCACATCTCGGACTCTCCTCCCGTTCTTGGACTCTCCTTTTACACTGTGCTCATCTCTCGGACTCTCCTCACGCTCTCCTTCCTTTCCTTTCCTCCCCTCCCCTTCCTCCCCCCACCTTTCCCTGGCTCTGTACTTGCTTAAAAACTGTTTAATCTTAAACTTCTTCCAGTTCTGATGAAAGGTCATCGACCTGAAATGTTAACTCTGTTTCTTTCTCACAGATGCTGCCTGACTTGCTGAGTATTTCCAGCATTTTCTGTCTTTGTTTCACAATCACCATGTATTTTACAAAAGAACTGAATTTCGATCACCTGCCTTTCAACAGTTGCTTTGATGTTTTATGGCATTTTATGTTGTTCCTGTAGTGTTTTGTTGTGCTGGTCTTCATTAAATTTGGCTAATTCCATTAAATAATTCAATATTTTTTCAAGCAAAGAAAACGACTTTGAATTAGCGACTTTGAATGACAAGCATTCCTACAAAATGATTAAAATACACAATTTATAACATTGCAGTTGAATTTCCAGCGTAAAAGCTGTTTCTCTGGGGCTTCGACAGACCTTCCGCCATCGTTAAAGCGGACGAACGGCCGAACTCCCGTGGAAATTGAACCCATTGTTCTTACTGGAGCATGATTTACTTCACATAATTTGGTCACTGCTTATGGACATCTTTTTTAAAATATGTTTTCTGAATTAAGCAGCAGATTTCACTGATCAAGTCAAATTTGGGGAGGGAATTCAAATTCAAATCTAAAAAAGATCATTTACATTTAGAAAATACTTCTTCTGTGTTACCTGCTTCTTGTAGTCCTCTTCTGGCATTTCCTGCACTTTTTTAATTGCTTTGTACATCATTTCTTCACGGAAAACATTGACATTTTCACGTTCGAGAACTCCTGATCCCTCGTTTGCTACTAAAGCATAAGTGCTATCATCCGATCGAGCCCTGCCACGTGCCTGCAATTGAGTAATAGTCAGGGCAGAATGAACATATGATTTTGGATGCTCTCAGTGAAACATCTTAAAACTATGCATTTCTTTGAACAGAATAATGGTACTTACATTCTACAATGATTCTATATGACTAACAAGTGTAACTGTATAGTATCAAAACCACATTTTAGTGAGAAAATAAGCATTCTGCTCCTATATTTAAAAATTACTTACAAGAGAGAAACTATTTCCGCTGGTTGGGGATTCTATGACTAGGAGGCACAGTCTAAAAATTAGAGCCAGACCTTTCAGGAGTGAGATTAGAAAACATTTCTACACACAAAAGGTGGTAGAAGTTTGGAACTCTCTTCCACAAACGGCAATTGATACTAGCTCAATTGCTAATTTTAAATCTGAGATAGATAGCTTTTTGCCAACCGAAGGTATTAAGGGATATGGGTCAAAGGCAGGTATATGGAGTTAGATGACAGATCAGCCATGATCTTATCAAATGGTGGAGCAGGCTAGAGGGGCTGAATGGCCTACTCCTGTTCCTATGTTCCTATGTAACATATCCATAACAAAAACAGCAAAATAGTTATTAAAACAATATTGTTTGATGGGAATTGGATGATTCCAATGCTGTAAATCACAAGTGCATTTGGTTCTGTAACCAATAAGGGGTAAAAATCCATTCATGCCTAAAAACGGGTGCGCAGTAGGCGCAGGGAATGATCTCTGTACCTGAAAGGATGGCCCAAGACACACCTAATATTGGGCCTCGGGCCTCGATATCATCAAACCTGCGAGATGCGGAAACCTAATGGGCGTCCCCAAGCAGCTCGCCAGAGAAGAGACCTCGAACACTTTGAGTGTTCTGAAGGTGTTTCCCACTTCTTTTCAAGTGGTTTCTTTTGTTCTTTGCTTTGTGGATGGGATGAATCTCAGAGTTGCGGGGAGCAGGTTGGTGGTTGTGCCATTCTGTGATGGGCTTGGTTTACAGGGTGGGGGGAATGGCTGGGAGAGGTTGCAGAGCTGGGTTGGGGTGGGCTGAGGCATTGGAGAATTTAAAAGACCATGACAAGGATTTAATCATTTGTGAGTTGTACAGCCAAAATAGGTCGATCAGGACAGTGATGATGGGCACATGGGACTTAGTGTGGGACAGGATTTGTGTCACAACATTTATGGAGGATAGAGAAAGCAAGGAGAGCATTTGTTGGATCTGGAGGTAAAAAAGGCATGTCTGAGGGTTTCAGCAGAAAAGTGCCTGAGCTGGGCAATGTTGCAAAGATAGAAGTAAGCAGTCTTATGGTGGAAAGGATTTGGAGTCTGAAACCGAGTTCAGGGTCAAACCGATGTCACAGCTGGGACTAAGCCTTAAACAGTGGCTGGGAAGAGGAATGGAATTGGTAGCAAAGAAGCAAAATTTGTGTCAGAGGCCAAAAACAACTCCATAGGTCTTCTGGGAATTGAGCTGGAGGAAGCGGAGACTCATCCAAGACTGGATGGCAGACAAGCAGTCTAACAGCACAAAGACGGTCAAGGGATCAAGGCGTTACCGCTGGGTGTCTTCAGCATACATATGAAGCTGACCCCACGCGGCCTGTGTGGGTGGTCGCTCTGGCTGCCTGTCTCTCTTTCAGGCCTTGTCCACGCCCAGGTGGCCCTGGGGAAGGAGCAAGCAATGTCTCATAAATAGTTTTTAATGACGTTTATTCAGTTTTTTTCTTTTTGTAATTATTGTGCTCATTGAGTTGAGGGATGTTAGTACTGGGAAATGGGATTCTTCCCATTTTGGGCATCTAACATCAGTATGAAGCAACCCCAGTTTGGGTATGGCAGCATGCTGCAGGGTAAAGCTCCTCCTAATCTGCCTCAGCCCCAATCCCAGAAGAGCACCCCCTCCTATTGCACCAATGAGATATTTTTTCAATTTACCATCCAGCCTTTGAGTGTGATTGCCAATTAATGCTGAATTAAAGACAAATGTAGACACATGCCCCTTGGGAACTCTCTTTTCAGAGAGAGCCCTTACACCAGTCTCGGCTGGGTTTTAACCTGGTCCCAGATGTAAAATGCCAGTGTCTAACCCAATGCATCAACCAGCTTCCCCAGTTATTTGGCTCTTAATAAGCATTACAACTATTAACACCATACCAAAAAGTTCTATATGATATGAAATGTGAATGTTTAAGCTAACACTGTATACATTAAATAAACTTACTTGGACCATGGCAATCTCATTGGTGACTAGACCATAACGGATTACAAAATTACATTCTTTTATATCCAGACCTTCTTCTGCTACAGTAGTTGCAATCAGTAGGTTTATCTCTCCATCACGGAATTTATTGAGCACCTCCTTTTGTTCATTCTATTTGAAGTATAAAGATATGTTAAAAATTCAGAAACAGACTATGCATTAACATATGACTGAAATTTAGGGTTATATCAATCTATAAAATCCATAATCATAATTATCATTGGGAAGTTGTTGCTCTTATTCAACAAATTCATGATCTCTTACAGCTGCTATTGACTTAGAGGCTGAAGATTAAATCAACAGCAGGATAATAGCAGGTTAAAATATTCAGATGTTGAAATGGAAAAAAAGAGGGTGGCTTTTTGTTTTTAACTCAGTAATGCATTAATCTGTGGTTTATACATGCTGACACAATTAGAATACAGCCTAACCCATTTTTATGCAATTCTGGTGTAAGTATAATCCAATTTTATGTAAGTTCTAAAAGTCCCAATTTAATCCATTAATTTCGATGGAATTCTAGTCTGTTGTAATAAAAGAATACTTACAAGTTTAAGGTATGCAAGAGAAAAACATGACATCGTATAAATAATCTTCAGGAATATGCAATTTAATCAGTTTTCAGAAAATGTAAAAGCCAGGTCAAGGTTGTCGACTTTGATAAAACTGTACGGAATTAGTTTCCTAGCCCAAATCTCTAATGTCCTACACAGAAAACTAAAGCCATGCTAATAAAATCTATGGATGTTGAGTGATTTTCAGGCTCTGACAATCTAAGTTATTAAAAGAAATACAATTGCAATGCTGTGCAGCTTTTAATTCACTTGCTTGTGTGTAATTATTTTAATTTGAAAATTGAAGATTCATTTGGCGTGTATTTGGGTTTGGATTCCTCTTTACGGCAGGGCTATGAGAAAATGCATGCTGAGAAAGTTTAACTGAGACCAGCCATGTAACAGACTTGCTCAGAGATTATAATCTGCATCTCCTCCCCTAATTAATGTCATGGTATACCATAAACAGATGGAGCAGTAAGGGAAGTGAAACAGGGAACACCCCAATACTTTGTTGAGATTCTGTTTAACACTTTATACCTTGTAGTTTGTGTAGCTATATAAGGTTTCATAGCAATAATTTCTGGCTATGGTTTCAAAATCAGAGAAGTTATCACATGTATAACTCTAAGCACAATTTACTCCAAACAAATGTTTTCCAGTTGCAATGTTCCAAACTGGTAGCCACTATATAAAATTTCTAATCTAGGTGTAAAGTCGAAGTATGCAACCTTGACTTAAGCACAGCATATTCTTGAATGTTTTGATTTCTCAGCACACTGATTATGGAATATGGCCAGTCACCTTCCACACTTTAACAACTTACAAATTGCTATTGTGTAATATTTGATCTTGTACACTAGACTCTGTTGAGGTTAATTAAATGTTATGAGGTACAAATATAGTCATTTTATTTGTTAACAGAATCAACAAATTTTGATCCAAGCAAACTCTTCAAGCTACTCAGCTATACAGTGTATAGATCTACGAATTAAGGAGTCTGCTCTGTGGGCCCAAAACTTGAACTGGCTGAGACAGCTTGTAGCTTATTTTTTTTCCTGGCATGAGCCTCCTGTTGGGAAGTACAAGTCAGCTATATGGATGCATTCAAGGCTTACTGAAACATAGCTGGTAAGTTTGAATAGAAAATCTCTTGTGAGGAACTGTGTTACCTAAAGGCCTCAAGAATTATTTGAAAATATTCTTTTACAAGTGGATTAAAAATGTGATGTGTGGAAGATCTGATATTACTCTGCATTATTCAGTTATTACATAGAATTACAATATGAAAACAGGCTTTTTGGCCCAACCTGTCTGTGTTGGCATTTATCCTCCACACAAGCAGTAGTTCTAATCCCACATGCTTGCCTGTTCCTATGTCCCTTTATTCCATCAGCTAATCTATTCTTAAATGTTGACATGGTCTGAGCTTCAATCACTAACTCTGGTACTGCTCACAACTCTGTATAAAAAAGTTTATTTTGCTCTCAGTTCTAAATCTCTTACATTTAATCTTATATCTACATTCCCTTGTTCTAGACCCCCCCAATCACCAGAAACAATCCGTTTCTATCTCCTCTGTCCAATTTCATAATTTTGAACACCTATATCAAACCATCCAATAACCTCCTCTGTTCTAATAAAATCAACCCCAATTTTTCAAATCTTTCTTTGTATTTGTATTTCCTCATACCAGGCAGATCCTAGTGATTCTGTACTGTACCCTCTCTAGTCCCTCGACATCTTTCCTGAAGTGTGGAGCCCAATACTGCACACACTGTGGTCTTACAAAGGTTTTATAGAGACTCACTATTACATCTCAACTTCTATATTCTATAGCTCTTGCCATAAAACCCAGTATTCCATTAGTTTCTTTATGACATTATCCACTGAGGCACTGCTTTTACTGTCTTGTGAACCTGGATCCCCAAATTCCTCTGCTCTTCCATGTCATCCATTCAAATACTTTTGTTTGCAGAAATGTACTTCACATTTATTGACACTGAATCCCACCTGCTGCTTTTTTCCACATTCCACCATCTTATCAATATCCCTTTGCAGTTTCCTTTGATCCTCAGATTTACTGTGCCTCTTATTCCAGTATCATCTGCAAATTTGGACACCACTCTCTTCAGCCCTATATCCAAATCAATAACGCACACAGTGAACAAAAGAAATCCCAGAACAGAACACTGTAAGTCACTGCTACCCATTTCCAACCGCTCAGAGAAACTGCTAACTCTTACTCTCTGTTTCATCCCTTCTAACTAGTTTTAATCCAATTTTCTACCCTCCCCGAATTCCATACCCATTAATCTTCTCAAATAGTCTCCTGTATGGTATCTGATCAAAGGCTTTTTGAAAGTCCATGTACATGACATCCACTGCCTTTCCCCCATCCATCGTATACAACAATTCCTCAAAACCCTCTAACCCTGATATTTTCCCTGGTATTTGTCACTCCTGTCATGCGATCTCATATCATGCTCTTCATTGATCTTACTAAAGGTCACCTGTCCTAATGTTTGTCTGATTACACTTCTGTGAAGTACCTTGGGATGTTTTAGAACGTTAAAGGCGCTATATAAATACAAATTGTAGTAGTGGGGATTGAAACCCACATGTAAGTTTTAAGAGTCCTGAGATGATTATGAAGAAATAGTACTCTGCATTTGCAGCAGAGAGTTTTACCTGAGTCATGTGCTTGTACTGACTGTTACTGCCAGCTCCAGTTAAGTAATGGGCCTTAATTCCAACGTCCTTAAACTTCTCATTCTCTTCTATCCACTCATGCAGAGCATGTGCATTTTGGCGTGTCTTTGTAAAGATGATGCCCCTTGAGTTTCTTTTTTTGGTGAATTCCTGAAGTATAGTTGCTCGTAATTTTGTCAGTTTTCCATTTTCATACATTGGCTTTCCAGCTACAGTTTGAAGCTTTTCTTGATGTACTGGAAAGAAGAATATGAAAAAAATCTAAATCCTGTCCAATCCTGTGAGGCCACTTAACTCTGTTCCTGAATTCCCGATTTATGCTCCAAGTGGGTGAAGCTCCACATCAGTAGCACAAATTCATAAAATATACCCTTCAATGTGTTGACATCAAGCACTATTAAGTAGGGTATACAATGGCTTGACCACAAAGTAAAGCGTCTTCATTCTAACCTAACAATTTAATTTAACCATGACCTCAGATAAGCACTGGCTATCTACCACACCAACATTACAATTCTGTTTCCCACACCAACCATTCTAGCGACTTGAATGAAACTACTAACTACTAGGTAGCTTTACAGACTTAAAAAATTAAGTGGAAGAATGTCATATTATCCATTAAACTCATTGCTTTCAGAGGCCATAGGGGGAACTCGAAAGTTCGAGGAACAGCACCTCATCTTTCATTTAGGCACTTTACAACCTTCCGGACTCAACATTAATTTCAATAACTTCACATCATAACCACTGCTCCCATTTTTTCGGACAGCAGATGCTGGTAATGGTTCTGCTGTTGCCATTTACAGTTCCTCTAGACCCATGTTTTGTTTCTTTACTTGCCCCATTACCACCCTCCTTGCCTTACACTATCATCCCTTTTGTCATTTAATCACTCCCGCCCTCCACCCTATCTCAGACCTTCCCTTCTGTTCTTTCCTCCCGTCCCCTTCCTCCCCCCACCCCCACAATTGCCTGGCTCTGCACTTGCTTAAAAAAACTGTTAAATCTTTAAATTCTTCCAGTTCTGATGAAAGGTCATCAACCTGAAACGTTAACTCTGTTTTTTCCTCTACAGACGCTGCCGGACTTGTGCGTATTTCCAGCATTTTCTGTTTTTATTTCAGATTTCCAGCATCCGCAGTATTTTGCTTCTAACATTAACTACTTTTGCTGAGAGTCCACATACAAATGGATTTCAATGTAGGCAAGTGTGAGGCCATCCATTTTGGACCTAAGAAGGAGAGATCAGAGTACTTTCTAAATGGTGAAAAGTTCAAAACAGTGGAGGTTTGAGAAATTGTGGCCCATGGAATAAAGGGGGCAGTAGCAACATGGATACAGAATTGGATAAGTGACAGGAAACAGAATAGCGGTGAACGGTTGTTTTTCGGACTGGAGGGAGATGTACAGTGGTGTTCCCCAGGGGTCGGTGCTGGGACCACTGCTTTTCTTGATAATATATTAATGACTTGGACTTGGGTGTACAAGGCACAATTTCAAAATTTGCAGATGACACAAAACTTGGAAGGGTAGTGAACAGTGAGGAGGATAGTGATAGACTTCAAGAGGATATAGACAGGCTGGTGGATTGGGCGGACATGTGGCAGATGAAATTTAACGCAGAAAAATGAGAAGTGATACATTTCAGAAGGAAGAATGAGGAGAGGCAATGTAAACTAGAGGACACAACTCTAAAAGGGGTACAGGAACAGAGAGATCTGGGAGTATATGTGCACAAATCGTTGAAGGTGGCAGGGCAGGTTGAGAAAGCAATTAAGAAAGCATATGGGATCCCAGGCTTTATAAATAGAGGCATAGAGTACAAAAGCAAGGAAGTCATGATGAACCTTTAAAAAACACTGATTCAACCACAACTGGAGTATTGTGTCCAGTTCTAGGCACCGCACTTTAGGAAAGATGTGAAGGACTTAGAGAGGGTGCAGAAAAGATTTACTAGAATGATTCCAGGGATGAGGGACTTTAGATACGTGGATAGACTGGAGAAGCTGGGGTTGTTCTCCTTGGAACAAAGACGTTTGCAAGGAGATTTGACAGAGGCATTCAAAATCATGAAGGGTCGAGACAGAGTAGATAGAGAGGAACTGTTCCCATTGGTGGAAGGCTCAAGAACCAGAGGACATAGATTTAAGGTGACTGGCAAAAGAACCAAAGGTGACATGAGGAAAAACTTTTTTACACAGCGAGTGGTTAGGATTTGGAATGCACTGCCCGAGGGGGTGGTGGAGGCAGATTCAATCATGGCCTTCAAAAGGGAACTGGATAAGTCCATGAAAGGAAAATATTTGCAGGGCTAAGGGGATAGGGCAGGTAAGTGGGACCAGCTGGATTGCACTTGCATAAAGCTGGCATGGACTTAATGGGCCGAATGGCCTCCTTCCACGCTGTAACCTTTCTATGATTCTAGGTCCAAAGAGACTTAGGCGTCCATGTAGATAGATCATTAAAATGTCACGGACAGGTACAGAAAATAATCCAAAAGGCTAACGGAATGCTGGCCTTTATATCTAGAGGACTAGAATACATGGGGCTCTAAGTTATACTTCAGCTATACAAAGCCCTGGTTAGATCGCACCAGAAGTATTGTGTTTAGTTCTGGGCACCGCACCTTAGGAAGGATATACTGGCCTGGGAGGGAGTGCAGTGTAGATTTACTAGAATGATACCTGGACTCCAAGGGTAAAATGATGAGGAGAGATTACACAAACTAGGGTTGTATTACCTGGAATTTAGAAGATTAAGGGTGATTTGATCGAAGTTTCCAAGATGGTATGGGGAACTGATAAGGTAAATGGAGAGAAACTATTTCCGCTGGTTGGGGAGTTAGGAAACACTTGAACACACAAAAGGTGACAGAAGTTTGCAACTCTCTTCCGCAAACGGCAGTTGGCGCAAGCTCAATTGTTAATTTTAAAACTGAGATTGATAGATTTTTGTTAACCAAAGGTATTAAGGGATATGGGGCTACGGCAGGTATATGGAGTTAGGTCACAGAGCAGCCATGATCTCAGTGAATGGCGAAACAGGCTCGATGGGTTAAATGGCCCAATCCTGTTCCTATGCTCCTCTAGAAATTTCGAATCTTGGCTTAAAAAAGATCTACAGGAACAGGAATAGGACATTCAGCCCCACAAAACTGTTCCGTCATTCAATTAGATTATGGCCGATCTGTACCTCAACTCCATTTACCCACCTTTGTTCCATATCCCTTAATGCCCTTATCTAACAAAAATCTATCGATCTCGGTCTTGAAAATTTCAATTGATTCAACATCCACAGCCTTTTGGGAGAACGAGCTGCAGATTTCCACTACCCTTTGTATAAAAAAAGTGCCTCCTGATTTCACTCCTAAATGGCCTAGCTCAAATTTTAAGATTACGGCATCTTGTTCTGGATTTCCCCACCAGAGGAAAGAGCTTCTCTGTATCTTCTATATTGAATCCCTTAATCATTTTAATTGCCTTGATTAGATTACCCATCAACCTTGTAAACTCAAGGCAATACAAGCCAAGTTTATGCAAATTGTCCTCATAATTTAACCTTTTAAGCCCTGGTAACATTTTGGTGAATGTACACTGTACCATCTCCAAGGCCAATATATCTTTCCTGAGACGCAGTGCCCAAAACTGAACGCAACACTCCAGATGGGGTCTAACCAAGGCTCTGTACAACTGAAGCATCACTTCCTCATTTTTGAATTCCAATCCTCTTGAGATAACGACCAACATTCCATTATCCTCTATGATTACTTTTTGTATCTGTGCACTAGCTTTTAGTGATTTATGCACATGGACACCTAAATCCATTTGCTCCTCCACAGCTCCTAGTCTCTCACCGTAAAGTCTTTCATGGATTCAAAGTGGATGCCCTCTTATTTTCCCACATTGAACTCCATCTGCCATATTTTTGCCCACTCACTTATTTTATGTCCCTTAGTAAATTCCTGCTCCCATTCACACAACGTGCTGTGTCTCCTAACAGTGCCATCTGCAAAGTTAGATATACAACTCTCTATTCCTTCATCCAAGTCATTTATATGGTGAAAAGCTGAGGCTTTTAGACCCTGGAAAGTTGTCTTTCTTAAGTCCCATTATTTTCTCCATTATCATTTTTTAAACTTATATTAAATTCACTAAGTTGCTCCCCTTGACCTATTTTTGGGTTCCCTTGTACCTGGTATCTTGTTCTCTTCCTCCACTGTAAAAACAGATACAAAGTACGCATTTTACCAGTGGACTAGGGTGTCGCGGAGGGAGCAGTCCCTTCGGAATGCTGAAAGGGGAGGGGAGGGGAAGATGTGTTTGGTAGTGGGATCGCGCTAGAGGTGGCGGAAATGGTGGAGGATGATACGTTGAATGTGGAGGCTGGTGGGGTGGAAGGTGAGGACAAGGGAGACCCTATCATGGTTCTGGGAGGAAAGGAAAGGGGTGAGGGCAGAAGTGCAGAAATAGGACAGACACGGTCGAGGGCCCTGTCAACTACAGTGGAGGGGAATCTTGTGTTGAGGAAAAAGGAAGACATATCGGAAGCACTGGTGCAGAAGGTGGTATCCTCAGAACAGATGCGACGGAGATGGAGAAACTGGGAGGGGGGAATGAAGTCCTTACAGGAAGCGGGGTGGGAGGAAGTGTAATCAAGGTAGCTGTGGGAGTTGGTGGGCTTATAATAGATATTGGTTGACAGCCTATCTCCAGAAATGGAGCTAGAGAAGTTGAGGAAGGGAAGGGAAGAGTCGGAGATGGACCATGTGAAGGCGAGGGAAGGGTGGAAATTGAAAGCAAAGTTGGTGAAATTTTCCAGTTCGAGGCGAGAGCAGGAAACAACACCGATACAGTAATCAATGTACTGGAAAAAGAGGTGAGGGAGGGGACCTGAGTAGGACCGGAACGAAAAATGTTCCACGTATCCCACAAAAAGGCAGGCATAGCTGGGACCCATTTGGGTTCCCTAAGCGACACCTTTTATTTGGAGGAAGTGAGTGGAGTCAAAGGAGAAGTTGTTCAACGTAAGAACAAGTTCAGGCAGGCGGAGGACGGTGGTGGTGGGTGGGGACTGGTTGGGTCTCTGTTCAAGGAAGAAGGGGAGAGCCCGCAGGCCGTCCTGGTGGGGGATGGAGGTATAGAGGGACTGGACGTCCATGGTGAAAAGGAGACGATTAGGGCTGGGGAACTGGAAACTGTTAAAGTGACAGAGGGCGTCAGAAGAGTTGTGGATGTGGGTCAGAAGAGACTGGATTAGGGAAGAAAAAAAGAGTCAAGATAGGAGGCAATAAGTTCCGTGGGGCAAGAACAGGCTGAAACGATGGGTCTCCCAGGGCAGTCCTGTTTGTGGATCTAGGGAAAGAGGTAGAAGCGGGCTTTGCGGGGTTGGGGGACTATGAGGTTGGAGGCCGTGGAGGGAAGATCTCCAGAGGAGATGAGGTCAGTGACGGTCTGGGAAACTATGGCTGTTAAACTACATCAAAGTAACCCTTGCCTGGGGAAAGTATGTGGCTTAGATATACCCAGAAAGTTTATCCACTCAATCTGAGCCATGTTGATCAGGGAGGCACTATGCAGAGGCTGTGGCATCTAGCAGCATGGGTAGTGAGTGGTGTCAGGCATTTCCTGGAGGATGGCTACGAGGGGCGTAGGTGGTTACTTGGGAGAAAGCTGTATTCCGCCCTCTTGTTTGCAGAGATGGCAGGATAAGTGGGTGAAAAGGGATAAGATTACATAAAAAGTGTGAAAGTAACCCAAGAAATGTTGTGATTTGTCTTTCAACCCATTTATGGCTTGACCGCAGTGAACTTTCCCTTTACATTCCAAAGCCAGCAGTTATATATATATAAAATGCGATTTCAAAAATGTTAGTTCTGGGAGAGCGCACATTAACCCAGATGTGGTTATTTTATACATAAATCTTTGATATGCCTTGCAAGTTCATACCGAAATGAAGAGGTATATTACCTCCAAATAAAGTAATAAGAAATCTATCGGTATCATCCAATTTTGATTTTGGTTCCTCCTCATCATCTTCTGTGAATTTCTTCCTTTTTTCATCTTGATAGAAGTTAGTGAGGTAATTGTATGCATCAATCATCCTTATGGTATCATTAATCATCAGGGCATCATTGTATTTTCTTAAATGCTCTGCACAGACACGCAGTTTACGATTTTCATCCTTTGCTCCTGTTGAAGACAAAGTGATGTCACTTACAAACACTTCTGTAGTATACATGGGCTGCAGTACACAGTTTGGTCAGTCTTGTACTTCCTAAACAGTAGCCATCCAATGATTTTAAACTTACATTTACATCACTGGTGGCTGAAGAAGACCCAAAGATTGGCCTATGATTAGACAAATTTTCAGAGTACAGCAGGGGATTGCTTTACATGTGCAACTCTAGTGCATCTACTATAGACGAGGGTCGATTTTAAGGGCCCCAGCCTGGCATAAACTGGGTGATAGCGGCCTGAAAATAGCATTGGGTCAATTACTGAACCGTTCAAGTTGGCATTCCAGCCACTGCCGTCTTGGGTAGGCTCCTGAAATGCTCACTTGTTTCAGGTGGGAGACCGTCTTCAAAAAGCAAAATCTGCCACAAAAGTGGAGCAGCAGGTAAATAGGAAAGTGCTTCACTCTGTGAGTCGACTCTCAGGTAGCTAGACTGGAAGGGTCATGGTGTAATTTTGTGCTTCTAACAAGAATGTCTTACACCGGAGGATCTGGCAGATGCAGCCAAAGAAGGGAGAAGGGCATAGAGTATTGTGAGGAGCTGGCCAGCTGCGGCTGAGTTCAGGTCACGCTGGATGAGTGTTAGGCCCCCTATTTGCATATACAAAGGGGCTAATACCTGTTTCAGGGATGGGTCCTGGACGCTTATAATTCAGCCATTACCAATATGGTGGCCAGCACACTTCTGACGCGGAATATGCGTGTGCATGCCGCCTGCCATATTAGATGCTTAGGTGCCTGTTTTGCATCAACAAATTTCTATGCCAAGAGATCCATTAGCATGTATGTAAATTACTTACATTTCATCTTCATATATTCTAATTCTGGATAAGTTTCTCAATGTGTATTCAATTTTTTTATTGCTATTGTAAACATAATCTTAAAATTACAACGAAGACAATTGAAAGCTAATCATAGGAACATAGGAACAGGAGTAGGCCATTCAGCCTCTCATGCCTGCTCCGCCATTTGATAAGATCATGGCTGATCTGTGATCTAACTCCATATAACCTGCCTTTGGCCCATATCCCTTAATACCTTTGGTTGCCAAAAAACTATCTATCTCACATTTAAATTTAGCAATTGAGCTAGTATCAATTGCCGTTTGCGGAAGAGAGTTCCAAACTTCTACCACCCTGTGTGTGTAGAAATGTTTTCTAATCTCACTCCTGAAAAGTCTGGCTCTAATTTTTAGACTGTGCCCCCTCCTCCTAGAATCCCCAACCAGCGGAAATAGTTTCTCTCTATCCACCCTATATGTTCACCTTAATATCTTATAAACTTCAATCAGATCACCCCTTAACCTTCGAAACTCCAGAGAATACAACCCCAATTTGTGTAATCTCTCCTCGAAACTTAACCCTTGAAGTCCGGCTATCATTCTAGTAAACCTACGCTGCACTCCCTCCGAGGCCTTCCAAAGGTGTGGTGCCCAGAACTGCTCACAGTACTCCAGGTGCGGTCTAACCAGGGTTTTGTATAGCTGCAGCATAACTTCTGCCCCCTTGTACTTTAGTCCTCTAGATATAAAGGCCAGCATTCCATTAGCCTTATTGATTATTTTCTGCACCTGTTCATGACACTTCAATGATCTATGTACCTGAACCCCTAAGTCCCTTTGGACATCCACTGTTTTTAAACTTGTTACCATTTAGAAAGTACCCTGTTCTATCCTTTCTTGATCCAAAGTAGATGACCTCACATTTGTCACATTGAATTCCATTTGCCACAGTTTTGCCCATTCACCTAATCTATCAATATCCCTTTGTAATTTTATGTTTTCATCTACACTGCTTACAATGCCACCAATATTTGTGTCATCGGCAAACTTAGATATGAGACTTTCTATGCCTTCATCTAAGTCGTTAATATTGTGAATAATTGAGGCCCCAAGACAGATCCCTGCGGGACTCCACTAGTCACATCCTGCCAATGTGAGTACCTAATCATTATCCCTACTCTCTGTCACCTTTCGCTCAGCCAACTTCCTAACCAAGTCCGTACTTTTCCCTCGATTCCATGGGCTTCTATCTTAGCTAACAGTCTCTTATGTGGGACCTTATCAAATGCCTTCTGGAAGTCCATATAAATAACATCCATTGACATTCCCCTGTCCACTACTTTAGTCACCTCTTCAAAAAATTCAATCAGGTTTGTCAGGCACGACCTACCTTTCACAAATCCATGCTGGCTCTCTCTGAATAACTGAAAATTCTCGAGGTGTTCAGTCACCCTATCCTTAATTATAGACTCCAGCATTTTCCCCACAACAGATGTTAGGCTAACTGGTCTATAATTCCCCGGTTTCCCTCTCTCACCTTTCTTAAAAAGTGGAGTGACATGTGCAATTTTCCAATCTAGAGGGAGAGTTCCTGAATCTAGAGAACTTTGAAAGATTATAGTTAGGGCATCTGCAATGTGCTCACCTTCTTCTTTTAAAACCCTGGGATGGAAACCATCTGGTCCTGGGGGTTTGTCACTCTTTAGTGCTATTATTTTCTTCATTACTGTTGCTTTACTTATGTTAATTTTATTGAGTCCCTGTCCCCGATTTAATATTGGTTTTCTTGGGATTTCCAGCATTTTTTCTATTGTAAATATTGACGCAAAGTAATTGTTCAATATGTCCGCCATTTCCCCATTGTCAATGACAATATCCCCACTTTCAGTTTTTAAGGGGCCAAAGCTGCTCCTGACCACCCTCTTTTTCCTAATGTAACTATAAAAGTTCTTCATATTGGTTTTGATATCCCTTGCCAGTTTCTTTTCATACTCTCTTTTTGTAGCTCTGTTTTGTGATCCTTTGTTGATCTTTGTATCTTTCCCATTCGCCAGGATCTGTGCCATTTTTTGCCTTTTTGTGTGCCCTTTCCTTATGTCTTATACTGTCCCTTACCTCTTTAATTGTCCATCGCTGCTTTTTTTGGCAAGTAGAGTTCTTGCCCCTCAGGGGTATAAACCGATTCTGTATCACGTTAAATGTTTCTTTAAACATTTCCAAATGATCATCAGTCGTTTTACCCATTAACAGATTTGCCCAGTTTACTGTGGACAATCTCTGTCTCATCCCATTGAAGTCGGCCTTGCCCAAGTCTAGAATCTTAGCAGCTGATTCACTTTTTTCCCTTTCAAACACTACATTGAACTGGATCATGTTATGATCGCTATTGGATAGATGTTCACGCACAGTTAAGCTGTTAACTAAATCTGGTTCATTACTCATTACTAAATCTAGTATGGCTTGCCCCCTTGTTGCCTCCAGGACATACTGCTGTAGAAAACTATCCCAGACACACTCAAGAAATTCACTACCTTTCTGACAGTTGCTAGTCTGCTTTTCCCAATCTATGTGAAGGTTAAAGTCCCCCATTAAGACCACTATGCCTTTGTTACATGCTTGTCTAATCTCCGCATTTATACAATCTAGCACTTCAGAGCTGCTGCCAGGGGTCCTATACACAACTCCCACTATCGTCTTAGATCCTTTCCTATTTCTCAATTCTACCCATAAGGTCTCTGTTGGTTGCTTACCTCGCATTATATCCTCCTTTATCACTGAAGTGATTTCATCTCTAATCACTAAGGCTACTCCTCCCCTTCTTCCATTTTCCCTATCTCTCCTGTAGACCTTATAACCCGGTATATTTAGTTCCCAATCCTGACCATCCTGCAGCCATGTCTCAGTAATAGCTATCATGTCATACCCTCCAATTTGAATTTGAACCTGTAGTTCATTTAATTTAATCCAAGCAAAATCACTTCATACAAAAGCATGTGAGAATGTGGGTCTTACTGCCACAGAAGGGCACAGATGGATAGAAAAATGTCAACTAAGGTGGTAAAAAAGGAAATAAATATTTACTTGTGAAGCAAGGGTATTAAAGGGGTATGAAGAAAGGGTGGGCAATTAGGATTAAAAAGGTAAAGAGCTACATACCTAACAAAATGGCAGAACAGGCTTTATGGACCGAATGGCCTACTCCAGTTCCTATAAACATAAGGTGTGTCATCTAACCTGTTTTCTCCTTTTGAACAATCCACTGCTCATAAGACTGCGTGCCAAAATCTGATACAGGGCATCGTCCAAGGTACTTGTGAATGTCCGTCATGATTTCTTTGATTTGATCTCCAAAAGGATCCTTAAAATCATACACAAAGGAGAATCAGCTGCTTTGATAAAGGCTTCTTAATCTGTACTTTCTGATATTTGATTGTCACAGTTGAAACATGTATATGCTGTGTGTCTGCACTTGATGCCATTTTCTGCCTCTATAGAGTGGAGAAAAAAGTCCTCTACATAGGAAAGCTGACGTGTTTGCTGTGGGTTAGAGTAGTTACTTTCAATTAATATTGATGAATTCTATACATGTTATTATTCCGCCAGAACTCTTTAAAAAAAACAAAATACTGCAGATGGTGGAAATATGCAATAAAAGCAGAAAATGCAGGAAACACTCAGCAGGTCTGAGAGCATCCGTGGATAAAGGAAAAACGTTTTGTTAATGTTTCAGGTCTGTGACCGTTTCAGTGTTGCTGTAGTGGATGTTACAGTGGGAAATGGCAGGTGGATGTCAAAAACAAACAAAACTCCAGCTGTCGATCGCCTTGTGGGGGGGGGGGGGGGGGTGTCGGAGAGGAATTTCCCAGGAGTTTATTTTTCCCAAATTGGTCTGGATTTTTAATCTGGTTTTTTGCCTCTCCCAGGAGATCATGGATTCAAGTTGGGTGGAGTGTAAATACTGTGATGCATAAGGTATCACAATTATGTGGGACAGGCTGGATGGACCAGAGGGTCTTTTCCTGTCAGTCATTGTTCCTATTTTCGTATGTTGTGTCTACAAGTTGAACAAACCCACTTACTTTTTTTTCATAATTTTATCACAGACACAAAAGATAAAAGAGAAGGAATACAACTTTAATGAAAATGTGTATAATTATTTAAAATACACAATATAAACAGAATAAATTAACTTGTATTAACACCCCGAGATGCAGAAATCCCACTGAACAGTAACGGGAATTTGAAGTGTACCTATACTAATTTTGGACCAATTTTAAATCATAACAAATTCTGCTACTTTGTACGAGAAATTTTCCAAAGTAGATATTTGTACCTCCATTCGTTCTTCTGCAATCTCCATCTTTTTGACCGGATCTTTCACTTGGTCTTTCAGCTGTGTGTAGTACATCTTAACAGTCATTATTTTGTAAGCATCAAGGTTTGCACAAATCTACAAAATGGAAAAGAAGTAGAAATTCGTCAGTTAGATTCACATAAAAAGTTAATTGGTAACATTTACTGATTTGCCATATTTATCCTAAAGCACCAGTCAGCAATTAATCTGCCTGAAACTAGCCTGTTTTCCTGGGCTAGTATCTAAAACACAATTTGGCTCAGTGTAGCACTCCCACTTATGAATCAGAAGGTCGTACATCCTGGCCCCACTGCAGCAGATAATCTAGGCTGGCACTTCAGTGCAATAATGAGGGAGAGCTGTATTGTTGGAGGTGCCGTCTTTCAGGTGAGATGTTAAACTGAGACCCCTCCACCTGTTCCGGTGGATATAAAACATTCCATGGCATTTGAAGAAGAGTAGGGGAGTTTTCTTGGCATCCTGGCCAAAGTTTAATCCTCAAACAACACCACAAAAATAGACTAACTGGTCGTTTATTTCATTCTTTTCTGTGGAACATTGCCCTGCACAAATTGGCGACAATATTTACCTATGTAACATCTGTGAGTACACTTCAAAAGTACTTCATTGGCTGTGAAGCAGTTTGGGACAACCTTACAGCATGAAAGACACCATATAAATGCAAGTCCTTTCCATCCTCTTTACCACAGGATAGTAGAGGCAATTTTCAACTGCCATCTGCCTGTTTCTCGCCTGAAAAATGGGCAGCCAGCAGTGGAAAATTACGAGGGCACAAATGCCTACCTGATACAATGGAATGCTGGAGGCTCACTGAAACAGGCAGGAGGCCGCTTACGTATGAACATCGGGATCCTATGCCGGTTATAGAACTCTGTTTGCAATTTTCAAGTACAAATGGGCAGAGCCTGCAACACGCTGGCTCCTTCGTTTTGTATCAGGCGGTGAGTGGCCTAATCATTAGTCCTTAAAGGCCGTTCCAGAAACTGCTTGGAACTTTTTTGGGGGAATTTTTGTGGGGCAGCAGGAGCAGGAATTGCTGTTTCTGGCCCCACAAACATACAGCAGCCAACAACCAGCAGCCAACCACTGCTGATGAGGCCCAAATCTGAAAATGTTGGCTTCAGGCAGGTTGCTCCGCTGACTTCACGCCTGTTTTTGGCGTAAGTTAAAACTCGCCCCAACCTGTGCTAGACGCTGTCTCCAAAAAGTAGCTACCATTAATTGGCACTTCCTAAAAGGCTACAAGAAAAAGATGTTTCTGCATAAACCTGAACACAGCAGCATTCGTTTGGTACTAAATTGTAATATTACTGACAGTTTGACAGTTCAAGCGTAGTATCTAGGACCAAAAGGATCTAGACCACATCCATCATTATGGAGGTTGGGATTGACAGCAATGAAGTGGCTAACTAGCAACTGTCAGATTCAAAATGTTTGGTCTATATGATGCTAATTGAAAGACAATAAAACACAAAACGGAGATTTTAGATTGCACAAAATTGTGGTATAAAAACTAAAGGAGAGATAAAGATTCACACTACATGTAGTCCAAAGCACAGTAATGTTCTTCTTGAAATAAAGGGATGATTTCTGCCTGGTTGCATATAGCTAGTCAACAGAACTATGAGCTAGCTGCCTATAATTTTGCATGGTCAGCTCATTTTAATAATTATACAGAGCTGCATCCACAATTTTGGCCCTGTGGTTGGAGCTAGCAGAATGTGGAATGCACAAAATCTAGCCATCAATTCAAAGTTAAAGCAACGTGTGCACTTAAAAATAAGTGGTTGCGCATGGAAACAAATATTAGAGGATTGGTTAACAGACAGAAAAGAGAGTAGGAATAAATGGGTCAGTCTCAGGTCGGCAGGCTGTTACTTGTGGAGTGCAGCAAGGATCAGTGTTTGGGCTTCAGCTGTTTATAATCTATATTAATGACTTAGATGAAGGGACTGTGTGTAATGTATCCAAGTTTGCTGACGATACAAAGCTAGGTGGGAAAGTAAGCTGTGAGGAGGACATAAAAACTGTGCAAAGGGATATAAACAGGTTAAGTGAGTAGGCAAGAAGGTGGCAGATGGAGTATAATGTGGGGAAATGTGATGTTATTCACTTTGGTAGGATGAATAGAAAAACAGAATATTTTTTAAATGGTGAGAAACTATTAAATGTTGGTGTTCAGAGAGATTTGGGTGTCCTTGTACAAGAAACACAAAAGGTTAGCATGCAGGTACAGCAAGCAATTATGAAGGCAAATGGTATGCTGGCCTTTATTGCAAGGGGGTTAGAGTACAAGAGTAAGCAAGTCTTACTACAATTATACAATTGTAAACAATTTTACAACACCAAGTTATAGTCCAGCAATTTTATTTTAAATTCACAAGCTTTCGGAGGCTTCCTCCTTCCTCAGGTAAATGTCCTGAGGAAGGAGGAAGCCTCCGAAAGCTTGTGAATTTAAAATAAAATTGCTGGACTATAACTTGGTGTTGTAAAATTGTTTACAATTGTCAACCCCAGTCCATCACCGGCATCTCCACATCATTACAATTATACAGGGCTTTGGTGAGACCTCACCTAGAGTACAGTGTATAGTTTTGGTCTCCTTATCTAAGGAAGGATATACTTGCCTCAGAGAGGGTTCAACAAAGGTTCACTAGATTGATTCCTGGGATGAGAGGGTTGTCCTATGAGGAGAGATTGAGTAGAATGGGCCTATACTCTCTGGAGTTTAGAAGAAGGAGGTGATCTCATTGAAACATACAAGATTCTGAGGGGACTTGACAAGGTAGATGCTGAGAGGTTGTTTCCCCTGGCTGGAAAGTCTAGAACCAGGGGGCATAGTCTCAGAATAAGGGGTCGACCATTTAAGACTGTGATGAGGAGGAATTTCTTCACTCAGAGGGTTGTGAATCTTTGGAATTCTCTACCCCAGAGGGCTGTGAATGCTGAGGCATTGAGTATATTCAAGGCTGAGATAGATAGATTTTTGGACTCTAGGGGAATCAAGGGATATGGGGATTGGGCGGAAAAGTGGAGTTGAGGTCGAAGATCAGCCATGATCTTATTGAATGGCGGAGCAGGCTCGAAGGGCCGTATGGCTTACTCCTGCTCCTATTTCTTCTGCTCTATTGTTTCAGCATTTATAAAACTTCACCAAAGCTGGGACACAGGTGGATGGGAAAGAAAGAATTGCCAGGCAAAAATTAAGTCAAAGGAAACCCAATGTAGCAGCACAAGTTGGAGGCTGTGGGCAAGTGACCTATTTGATGGCCGGTAAAGCGGACGTGCTACCTTACGACATGACTATGAGGAGGGCTGCACTGTGTAACACTTTAGGGCACCCTCCACAGGCAGCAGGTGGTAACCAGGGCCGGAATTTCATCAAAGCTGCTCCCACTCTACTGCCGTAACTTCAACATAAATGTGGCAGAAATCCTGGCCTTGATATTAGACCCCCCCAGCCCCCGCCATGATGGGTGGGAGAGTGTTGGGGGTTAATAAGTGAAATACACGATATGCGACCCCAACACGCTACACACGTGCCCGCCGCAATTTTTACGGCGGTAGATAGCGGGGCGTCTGAATAACCTGTTGTAGAGAGGTGGGCGCTAATTAACATATTTAAATCGAGCTCCTGCTGTGCAATCGGGAGCCTGATTTGAAGTTAACTGGTGCGGCACTGGTTTCCCAGGAGTCGGGAAACTCAGCAGTTGAAGGAAGGCGGGAGCCGCCGGCTTCCCAAGGTGAGTGGCTGTTTCAGCACATCTCATGGGCCAGGAGGAGCAGGAGTGCTCCCCCCAGGCCCCAAGGAAGCCTTTGGCCTCTCCCAGCCCCGATCTCCAGCCTCCCCCCAGCTTTCCTGATTGCAGGCCTCTCCCCATCCTCCTGATTGCAGGTCAAACGTCTTACAATAAATATTACAAATATACAAATACGTCACAGGTGTTAATATTTGTCAAACTCAAAATGCGTGCTACTTCAATGAATAGCAGGCAACCAAAGCCACTCAGCAGCATTGCCGGAGACCGTCCCGAAGGGTCCCTGGCTGCAGCCTCCTGCCGCTAGTGCTCTCTCCCACCCACCCACCAGGCTGTCCATTTGGTTGGCTGCCGGGTGGGGGTAGAGCTACAAGATATTAATGAGATCCTGCTGTTAAGATCGGCAGGACTTCCGTGCCCCTGGTCTTGCCGGGTTCTTCGACCATTTTCACCCTCCCTGTAAATATCAGGGCCCCTGTTTCTGCGCATAAACAAGGTTTTCCGGCGAAGCTCGAGAGATCCTTGAATGGCAGCAGCACAACCCCATCAGAAAAGTCCTGCCTGTGCGATCCCAGCCGTGAGTAGATGCAAGGCTCAGAATGTTTTGACTTCTGTTCATGTACATGATCTCTAAATTTTCCCTAATATTCCTAAAAAATTTCGGTATTATGTTTTTAACATCAAAGGCTCCAATTCACAGTGATAAAGAAATGTCTATTGGCATGTACACAGATCTAAACTGAACACTGCTAAAGGGCCCAAGTTTTTAGAAAAAGAAAGATTTTGGGAAGAGTGGGTTTTAGTGTACATGGAGACAGGAAATTCATCTACTGACTTACTGCAAAGATTGATTTCAATTTTCTTGTAGAGACAACCTAATATTACCACAAAATTCCAACAGTTATATTCAAAAATAATTACTTGATAATGGACACTGACTGCTGCTTCTTGCAAAATATCAGCGTGGCCACATCTAAAAGCAACTAATCCATAAGCAGACTTTAATTAAAACCGATTGGCACATTGGCCTTTGACTGAACAAAGTGAAGGAGAGACACCATTCTAGTTATTTTGCAGCGTGTTTTTTTAAACTTAGTCAAGAAATGTACAGATTAATAGAAACAAGAAGCTCTTCAACAAGTTAAGACCAACTAGACCAGTCGCCCCAGCTATTAATAGTATTTGATTATTTTATCTAATATATACATTTTTCAGTAAACCACAGCATTTTTCAAAGGACTAGGAGGAAAAAAAACTTGATACAACCTGCTGGGAATCACATAATGTTGTACTTTCAATCACAGCCATTACATATTTTCTTGATCATTACAGCAATGATGTCAATATCTCCCAGCATCGGTTATAATGGTACAATCCACTTTCAAATAGAAGCTAGTAGTGGGGTAAATGAGTTAGACGATCAGCCATGATAATTTTGAATGGCGGAGCAGGCCCGAAGGGCCGAATGGCCTACTCTTGCCCAATTTTCTATGTAAACATTCCTCCTATATTTTCCTCTGTTTGCTAATGTTAGCAAAAACGTTAATGCAAATACCAAGTGGGGAAAGTATACGTCTGTATAAACCAATGATGATTTAGGGTTTGTTAAAAAGGTTGCAATTCAATCTTAGTTTTCTTCTGACATTTCTAAACTATGACACTTATTATAATTCCCTCTTGGGTACCTATTTTTCTATATTTAAAATAAGCAAATTTGAATTTTATTCTTATCTTTCTTTCACAGGGTGTACACAGCACCATGCTGCTACCCTCAGCTAGGAGCAGTCACAGAACCAACTTCTGCATACCTCCCTGAGGTAGGGTATAGCTATCAAGAGTTGCTCCTCATAGCTAAGAATGGACAAAACATAACTGTTTCAAGTAGACTGAAGCTAATTGCCACTCATACAGGACGCATTTCCACTGTTGTATTACCAAGGGATTTTTCAATCTCTTATAGTTAAATATGCAAACCTATCCCTGTTGGCAATATTTAGTCTGTACATGCAGAACAAATGCAAAAGCTTACTTGTAAAATGTGCGATTCTGCATTTATTCTATTCTTTGCTCCACCCACACCAGGTGATGCTGTTAGTCCAAGGATCTGTGGAAGTGGTTCCACTGCATTCCCTTTTTTGTTGTTCAGCTTTTGGTCAATGTATCTGGTCATTATGCTCCTGTAGACTCCTTCTTTCTGAGTGTGGTGGCATTCATCAATTATTATCAGCGAGAAATCTAATAAGAAGGAAGTGTTGACATTTTATTGCATCAAGTCACCGCATCTCAGCATCTATAAGAACACAATGCTAAATCTTCATACGATTTATTGATGTGCAACGTGGAACTTGTTTTGAAGACACAATGGGGTCAATTTCCGTCTTCACAGCCTGGGCGGTAATCTGACGGAGCGGATTGCCCGCCTGCTATAGAATCCACATGATTTTCATTCTATGATCTGATCCACCATATTACTGCCCAGATGGTGAAGATGAAAATTTACCACAATGATTCTTAGCTTGTTTGGAATAATACAATCAGAATAGCAGACAAATAGATTAAGGTGACAGAAATCCTGTGTTCTTTTCCATTTTTAAGTAGTTTGTAGAGGGAATAATGAGTTAGATTTTTAGAAATAGTGATCTTGGTGAGGAGCTTTGCATCCCAGGAGCGCGTATGAGGAATTTGGATGTGGAGATCAGCATGCTCTACAGGATTTTCCGGTCATTAATTTTAATGGATAGAAAATCCAATGGAGTCTGTTGATCTCCATGCCTGAAATCATGATGTATGGTTCAGGGTGCAAAGCTCTGCACTAGGAGCACAAATTTGCAATATCTGCCCTGATATCCTAACATGGAAACAAGCTGTTAATGCATGGAAATGTGGAAGGCTGGGAATGAGTAATAAACTGAAATCTAATTAAGGGCATCAGAGTACATCATGTGTTTCATGGTTTATTATAATAAATCCTTACAGCCAATTTGTGCGCAGAAAGATCCCACAAACAGCGATGCGATAGGTAACCAGATATTCTGTTTTTGGTGGTTGTGGTTGAGGGATAAATGTTGGCTAGGACACCAGGAGAAATCCCCTGCTCTTCTTCAAATAGTGCCATGAGATCTTTTGTGTCCACCTGTGAATGTAGACGGGACCTCCGATAGTGCAATACTCTCTCATTACTGCACTGAAGTGGTATCTTAGATTATGTATTCAAGTCTCTAGAATGGGGCTTGACACCACACCCTTTTGACTCAGGCAAGGCTGACAATTCTTCTACAATTGGGAAGTATAATGATTGGGCAATTGAGACAACAGAATGCATTTTGCTCGTTATTAAAATGAAGCAGATACTAGAATAGCTGTTTATATAGAAAAGGGGGGTATTCTCTGCATTTTAACAGCTGAACATACAGGCATGTACAGCAAATCAATGTAACAATTTTCAAACCAAAATAAAACCAGGGTCATGTAGAGCTCATGGACTGAGATGCTACTTCCAAAAAGGCATATCAGAGCAGTTTAATCTTGTGGAAGTTAGCCAGTTGTACTTTGGCAGTGTTCAAGGATTAATAAATGTTGGAAATACTGTTTAAAAATCAAAAAAGGAAAGCATTTTGTGTACTTCCTAATTTAGTGATTGATTCATTGCTGCCTGGATTACTTTCCTACCCATCCTGTTACTTGAAGGAGGGACCTGTGAAAAATTACATGTCCAAAGCTACAGAATAGTCCAATAATCCAAATTAGGTAGCAGCCAGTTTGGAAGTGTTCACAGCTGGGATGCAACATTTGTTTTTAACTAGCCCCCTGCTTTGGTGTGGTTGTCACATTAACAATGCTAGCTAATTTCTTTACATGTTTTTCCAAGATTAAAACATTAAAACAAAGAAAAATACACACTATTTCATCCAGAAAGAGTTTGAATAGTGTGCATGCCCATTAGTCTTTTAGAAAAAGTAAATAGTTAACTACAAAGCCAAATTATTAAAATGATTCATTCTATAAGTGCAGACATTTATAAAAAACAAAGTTACTACATCTGGTCTTAGTTATAACATTGCATGCAGGCAGTGATCAGTGAGAGATAACACCCTGGAGTCCAATAAAACGTGAAGAAACATTGAAGTCTGTTTATTCCAAAATCGCAGTCTCCTGAGAAACATTTACCACAGCAGTGACAAGCTACGCTGTGCTGAAAACTAAAATCAGAGTAGTGGTTGTACACAAACACTTACTTACTAAACAATATGACCCTGAAATCCCTGGGTTGGGAGAGGGCATGCGTGCAATTTCCACCCGTGGGGTGGGGATATGGGCTGGAACCGGTTCTGCCAAGATTCCGCCCCATTTACACCAGGACCTTTAGATTCCATTCGGGGGGTGGGGGAGAAAGAGACCCTTGGCCAGATATTCCACCCGTGCCCCTATGCATGCCGGTGGGGGGGGCGAGTTTCTGGGTTTCACCAAGAAATTCCTCCCTACACACCACTGAAAGGCCTCAGCAGAATACAAGTTAGTTGTGAGCTGGCACGAATCCCTTTGAGGACTTCTGAAGGCCTGAACTTTCACGAATAAGGTAATCAATCCCAGAGGGGATCAATTACCTTCTCTACTGGCAGAGTGGCTCCAGTAGAAGCCAAAAACTTTTTTTAAAAATCTTCAGCCCAGTTGGAACTCAGGGGGAATTTCAGGCAGAGCAGCAAGGTGTCACTCTGCTTTACACAGGTGGATTGGGTGGGATCAGGCCGGGCAGGCACCACTGATGCATCCTTGCAGGTTCCAGGGGCCTTACGTAGCTTTGTAAATGAACCCGTCCCCAGATAGTGGGACAGGGCCAGCCTGAGGCTGAGGTGGAGGGAAGTTTTGCATAGTAACACTTACACCAGCAGAGCAAGTCCCTAGAAATTTTGGGACCCATGTTCTTTACAAGAATTCACAATATTACTGCTGCTTGGATTCACCTACTTTCCCCAGTTTATGCTGATTAAAGATGGTGTCATGTATTTTTCACAACTGGATGAACTGATCATGTAAAACATGTTCCTCCAAGATAAAATGTTGCTTTCTCCCCATAAAATGAATTGTTCATCTTTTGTTTTTAGCACTTAATTTCTTTGCACTGACAGAAAAGATTTTTAAAATCAAGTGGTTCAATCACTGCAGCATCTGGGTAGCAGACTAGCATCAACATGGACTGCAGAGCAACACAGTAACCAGTTCAAAATGGAAAAAAAACTGAATCGCAAGGGAGGAGATGAAATTTTAAAAAGCCATAGGAGAAATGAAAACAAATCCTGTAGAAGAGGACGAACATTTAAATATGAACAACCAACCAGTCCTATATAATTCCAATTTGGCTCCTGGATTTATCCTAGAATCAACCTCGATGTAGCATCCACTGGGAATTGATAACAAAATGACATGTATTTGACACATCCATGCAAAAACCACCCTCTCCCTTTTACTACCATTCGTGCTGATGAATTATTCTTCAATGAAATATCTTAGATTAAAGGATCTAATTTATATGTAATCTGATAAATTTAGAAGGCCTTACTGTCAAGATTATCACTGTTGCATATTATAAATCAGTGAATACAGTACTTAAAATAACTAGCACATAAAAAAACTGTGTATTAAAAAATGTACCTGATATTTTGGGATTATCAGCATCACTGTTGTTTAGCCCAGCCAGCTGATTCTCCAGAATCTGAGCTGTACAGATAATAATGTCATTCTCACGCACCACTTGAGGGAAGGAGATCTTCAGCTGGGTATCACCGCTTATTTTACTGACACTATACTTGTCTTTCAAGTACGGATTGAACTCCTTACGGAAATGCTGGTCAACTAAGGGCACCTGGGGTATATCCGAAGGAAAGAGAAAAAAAATCATTTGTAATTTTGCTGACCTGATTGAATTAGAATGTGCATCTAATGTTGTTTGATGCTTTCCCTACAATACAACAGTGACTACACTTCAAAAGTTCTTTATTGGCTATAAAGCGCTTTGGGGCATCCGGAGGTTGCGAAAAGCATTATCTAAACGGCAGCTCTTTCTTTCCTTTTTTCTTTTAAGTAGATTTTAACTTCATCTTATTTCACTGCCAAATTAAGTACAGATTTTCACGGCAGCAGTTTTGGCTTTAACAAAATAATGACAATGCTGTTGTCACTTACTGATACAAGAAAGCCATCACACTGTGATTTCTATAAAACCGTCATCCTATACTAGATTATCTTTTATCCATTCTATCTATAACCTAGTGGATCACCCGTGCCATTGCTCATGGTGAGTCAGAGAAGACACTGTTTTAGAATGTGGGCTTGCTAAGTCCCTCTGCTCACAATCTAGTAGAATCTGAAATCAAACCCTCAGTGCCCCAATCTCGAATTTCTTTTCCATTTTCTTCCCTCCTTGCTCAACAGGGTCTCCCTCTGTCTCTTTTTCTTCCACATATCAACAGGGCCCTCTTGATCTCATCTCCACCCTAACAGAGTATCTCTCTCTCCCCTCCCAAAAATCTCTCTCGCCCTTCCCAAAACAGATACCCCAGAGGGTCATTTCTCTCCATTCCTCCTTCAAAAACAGCTTTCTTCCTCTGTTCTCTCTTTCCCCAAGGATCTTTCTCTCCTCCTTGGTAAAGGCATCTGTCCTTTTTTTCTTTCAATTACCAGGCCTCAGCGCTGTTGAAAGAGGTAAATAAAGTCAGGAGTTTGTTTATCAAAGACAAACTCCGGAGTGTGCACATGTTGCAGCCATATGAAAAAAGAAAAATCACGTACAAGCAAATTTGTTTCTTTACATTGAGGCCATATTATCAAGCCTCTGAACAAGTGGAGTGAGCTGACTGGGTAGGGATTTTGAAGTATGGATAGAGTGTGTATCTGGAATTTAGGATGTTCACAGGTCTATTAGAATGCATTTTCAGGGTTGTTTCCTGGCAAGCAGAGTGTGAGTCACAGTTCTGGTCTTGCTGGTTGTGCTTCGTACTCTACAGCTATCAGTTTCAGACTGGGATATAAACAGGTTAAGTGAGTGGGCAAGAAGGTGGCAGATGTAGTATAATGTGGGGAAATGTGAGGTTTTTCACTTTGGTAGGATGAATAGAAAAACAGAATATTTTTTAAATGGTGAGAAACTATTAAATGTCAGTGATCAGAGAGATTAGAGTGTCCTCGTGTAAGAAATACAAAAAGTTAGCATACAGGTACTGCAAGCAATTAGGAAGGCAAATGGCATGTTGGCCTTTATTGCAAAGGGTTTGGAGTACAAGAGTAAGCAAGTCT
This sequence comes from Heptranchias perlo, assembly GCF_035084215.1. Classification (NCBI taxonomy): domain Eukaryota; kingdom Metazoa; phylum Chordata; class Chondrichthyes; order Hexanchiformes; family Hexanchidae; genus Heptranchias; species Heptranchias perlo. The sequence continues at coordinate 41,150,186 of NC_090331.1, read as the reverse complement.
TACTACAATTGTATAGGGCTTTGATGAGACCTCACCTGGAGTACTGTGTACAGTTTTGGTCTCCTTATCTAAGGAAGGATATGGTTGTCTTAGAGGTGGTGCAACGAAGGTTCATGAGATTGATACCTGGGATGAGACAGTTGTCCTATGAGGAGAGATTGAGTAGAATGGGCCTATACTCTCCGGAATTTAGAAGAATGAGAAGTGATCTCATTGAAACATACAAGATTCTGAAGGGGTCGATGCTGAGAGGTTGTTTCCTCTGGCTGGAGAGTCTAGAACTAGGGGGCATAGTCTCAAGAGAAGGGGTCAGCCATTTAGGACTGAGGTGAGGAGGAATTTCTTCACTCAGAGGGTTGTGAATTTTTGGAATTCTCTACCTCAGAAGGCTGTGGATGCTGAGGCATTGAGCATATTCAAGGCTGAGATAGATAGTTTTTTGGACTCTAGGGGAATCAAGGGATATGGGGATTGGGCGGGAAAGTGGAGTTGAGGTCGAAGATCAGCCATGATCTTATTGAATGGCAGAGCAGGTTCGAGGGGCCGTATGGCCTACTCCTGCTCCTATTTCTTACGTTCTTATGATAGATCAGTTTACCCACTAAAACTACTTGCAGGAGGTGGTCTCACACCATTTCAGCTTTGTACTGTTGCAAACGTTTCCAATGATAAAAAGAATTGATGGAAATGTCTGCCCTTCCCTAACTTTAAAAATTTTAGTGGCAGTTGGGTCAGGTGTGTATGCAGAGGTTTGCTTTCCCCACTATGGTGCACTGCAAGCATTATAACTCTAAACTGTGTCTTCATATCTCCAAAAACAGCATTTTAAACATAACACTACCAGCAGTATAACTGAACCACAGACAATCACCCTTAACAAGAGGTAACAATTAATTATCTTCTTAACAATTAATTACCTTGTTAACAAGCACTATAACCTTCCCCGTTTGGCCCTGTAACTTCATTTTGTCTAGATGATGCCTGGTAATGTAGACAGCCACTCTTGTCTTTCCACTTCCCGTGGGCAGGCAAATAATGAGGTTTTTACCCTCCAAAGCTGGAGCTGCTACTTCCTGCTGATAGTCTCGGAGCTGGATCTCAGGAACTGGTGATCGTCTGCCTTTCTCTTTGTTCTCCTCATCTGAATCTGTAACATTTGGATAGCAATTTTAAGATAACAAACAGGGAATAAGGTTGATATATATGTAATATTTATTGATCTCTTTTGTATCTACAACAAATGGATTCTGACCATGTAAAGTGTTCAGCACAAGGCTGTTTAACGTCAATCAAAATTTTCATCAGTTTTCAAGTGCGCTGGAATCTTTATAGTATCCCAGTAGGCCAGTACAGTAGGTCAGAAAAGGCAGTGGGGGCTGTGACTTTGGACTGCTTGAGAGCTTATCCAGAACCTCCTAATCCTCAGAAAGCACGCTTGCCTGCCTAGGTGTTCTGCACGTCCAGCTTGATGCATACTTTCCCAGGGTCAGATAGCTCTGAATCAGCTCTTAATCAGTTCAAAGTTCGGCAGCTGCCACTGCAATCTTTGAACCTCCTCCAGACTCCTCCCATTTAATGACATCACAGAGCAACCTATCAGCGAGAGTGACCCTTGACCTGGCATGCCGCTATGTGAGTTTTGACACAACTAAAAAAAAAGGTCAAGGCTATTTTTTCTGAATATAGCATGAGGAAGCACTTTGAATAATATGTGCTCACCTAGACTTTCCTTCTCCTTTAAGTGCGTTAAGGGCTTTCATTCTTAAAGCTACATGGGTCTTTGTTCTCATTAGCAGGTCTGCGTATCCACTACAAAAATAAAGTAGCAGGAAACTACAAGGACGGCAGGAAGTCTGAAGATTTTACTTTACAAATAATACATAGACAGTTTGGATAACAATTCCAAAAATCACTTTCAAAGATTTACTTTGTGAATGGCAGTGGGGTGGCACAGCATTTAGGTGCTGTAATATACAGTGAAACAGACTAATAGGAAAGGAGTTCCAAGTCATAACCTCTCCGCAGTGAGTTTCAGCTGTGCCGTTGCAGGGAGATACTGAGCAGAGACATGGTGCTGTTCCACAAGAAGGGAGGGAAAACAACAGAGAAAGTTACCCTTGGCCACTCTTGCGTACTTCTCAGTTACTGGCTTCAGAGAGGCATTGGTTGAAGCTTGGCAGCAGAATACCTGCTCACTCTCTAGGGTGGGGATGGTGCATGACACAAGAAAATAAAAGAAAGGGGGATGGAAAGAAAATACCTAAAAAGGGAATTTCACCCTGATCAAACACTGAAAAATTATGTAAATCTGCCCATTTTTTAGATTCTTCTGCCTTTTGTTCTGGCAGTGTGATTCTGATTACATGTACCCTACAACCTAGTTAAAAGTGAGTGTCACTCATTGAGGCAGGAGTGACATAGCATCTACTTCAGTGTTAAGTAAAGAAACTAATGATTTTTACTGCCTCTGTACTCCTTTAGTCTGCAAAGAAAGCTAAGCTACTTAGGGGTGCTAATCAAAATTAAAAGCAAGCTTTACCAAATCAGCTTTGTTTAAAAATCTTAGTTCCACTGCCATAAACTCATTGCTTCTTCAATATTTTCTATTCTTAAATATATACAAAAAGAAAGTTTTTCTCATTGATGTATATTCTTCTTTTCCCATTTCTCATGTCTCATCACCACATCCCCAGACAGAAAAGAGAGAGACCTGCTGGCAGAATTCTACCGACAGTATGAAGTCAGTCGCTAAGATATGACAAAAGGGATAGGCTGACTCTCACTTACAACTTTCTTTCCTCCCCCTGCCCCCCACATCTGTCAAACCTCTGTTAAACCACCCGACTTCCATGTGGCACCTTCCAATGATAAACAGAACTGAGACTTATGATTGGGTGTGCAGGGAAATTTCAGGCATGAACTGGAGTTCCACCACAGATGTCATCAACTGTTGGAATAAGTTGCCGGCGCATGAGTGTGGACTCACTGCAAAAATTCAGGGGGGAGCTGGGTGAGTTTCTGGGAGTGGCAAAAATATCCATATATACAAGGTAGGTGAATCATTAGGGATTATGTCACTGAGTCATTACGGTTTCCTGCAGTTTGCTTGATCACCTACCGGGGTCAGAGAGGAATTTCCCATTCCTAAATTGACCTATGGGTTTTTCTCAGTTTCTTTGCCTCTCCCAGGAGATTGCATGGCTGCTATTGGGGGGAGGGAAGGAAATGGGTGCCAGCCTCAATGGACCGACTTGTCTTTTCCTCTTTTTTTTGTATGTTCATATATGATGACCCTCTGTTTATTTGAACGTGGATGTTACTTAGGAACATAGGAACAGGAGGAGGCTATTCAGCCCTTTCGAGCCCGCTCCGCCATTTGATATGATCATGGCTGATCTGTGATCTAACTCCATATACCTGCCTTTGGCCCATATTCCTTAATACCTTTGGTTGCCAAAAAGCTATTTATCTCAGATTTAAAATTAGCAATTGAGCTAGCATCAATTGCCGTTTGCAGAAGAGAGTTCCAAACTTCTACCACCCTTTGTGAGTAGAAGTGTTTTCTAATCTCACTCCTGAAAGGTCTGGCTCTAATTTTTAAACTGTGCCCCCTAGTCCTAGAATCCCAACCAGCGGAAATAGTTTCTCTCTATCCACCCTATATGTTCCCCTTATATCTTATAAACTTCCATCAGATCACCCCTTAACCTTCGAAACTCCAGAGAATACAACCCCAATTTGTGTAATCTCTCCTCGTAACTTAACCCATTGAAGTCCGGGTATCATTCTAGTAAACCTACGCTGCACTCCCTCCAAGGCCAATATGTCCTTCCGAAGGTGCGGTGCCCAGAACTGCTCACAGTACTCCAGGTGCAGTCTAACCAGGGTTTTGTATAGCTGCAGCATAACCTCTGCCCCCTTGTACTCTAGTCCTCTAGATATAAAGGCCAGCATTCTATTAGCCTTATTGATTATTTTCTGCACCTGTTCACGACACTTCAATGATCTATGTACCTGAACCCCTAAGTCCCTTTGGACATCCACTGCTTTTAACTTTTTACCATTTAGAAAGTACCCTGTTCTATCCTTTATTGATCCAAAGTGGATGACCTCACATTTGCCTACATTGAATTCCATTTGCCACAGTTTTGCCCATTCACCGAATCTATCAATATCGCTTTGTAATTTTATGTTTTCATCTACACTGCTTACAATGCCACCAATCTTTGTGTCATCGTCACCTTTCTGTGTGAAACTGTTTAGTGCCTCTGCTAAAGTAGCAGATCAAGGAATGTTATATGAGCGTGCTACACATTCATCCACATTACTGGCAACATCTTTCATTTTCTATTAAAAGAAAATCTTTTCTGTAGGGCAACCAAAAATAATTTACATCTTTAGCTCTTGACAGATAATAGACTACAGTAATGAAATAGTATACAAATTAATGCATTCAGTTGTCATTGCAGATTAGTCCTTAGATCAGGAATCAGTTGCCTTCACTATATCGCCACAAGCAATCTGTTAGTGTGGATTTAACTTTCTTCCCCACATGCTCACAAAAAGTTTGGTTAATTATTCCATGACTTCAAAGCTGATTGAAGTGTGTAAAAATATACATCATACCACTTCAACTTGTGGTTAAAGGAAAGGACAAAATAATGAACATTGTACTACTACTCAGATAGGAGAGCTGTTATTTATGTATTAAATATACACATAGGAAGACATTCAGAAAAAGCCTATATTTATGTGCATCTACAATGACATTAAAGTGTTATGGATAGAACATGCTTTTTTCACAATTAGACAGCTTTAATGTGGCTAACATTGAAATAGTAAAGTCTTATACTCAGTATTTCTATAAGTTCCATAGTAGCCATGAGAATTCACAAAATAAAGGAAACAGCAGTTTCAAACTTAGCAAAAATTACAGGTATAAGAAACACAGCTAATATTGAAGCAGGGAAAGAAATTATATGCATGGGGAGGAGTTGGCAAATGTAATTTATCACAAAGCTACTGGAACAAATAAGAGGCCGCCTTGGCTTTTATACACTGTACATTAGCATTCCAAAGTGCAATTTATGGTACAGTGAATATAGTAATATTGGGGCCCAGAAATTCCTGGGGGTCACAACGCCAGCGCAAGTGCGGTGGAGTGGAACCCCCATCTGCCCTGACTCCCAAGTCGAAGACCCAGGACATGCATGGCTGTGCTGGCCGCATATGTACCCCGACCGCCACCTGGTAGGTTGAAGTAGCCTCCAAGAGAATGTTAAAATTAGATAACCAGTGGTGAAGGATAGAACACTACAGCCTGGTCTTTAGTTGCTTCCAAGCCTTTATTCACAGAGATTCCCCTTACACACACACCACATCCTAGCTAAGCTCTCCTATAAAAAGGATACGACAGTCCCCAATTGATACCCACTACCTGAATGCAATTATCACTAATTGATATAAATCAAACAAATAACAGAGAGTTCTCCTCTTCAAGTCTTCTGCTCCCAATGTAGCAAATGAGTCTCTTTGGGAAGATAATAGATTCCCTCCAGAATTGATTACCTATCCACAGTAAAGGTATGGGGCCTCTTAAGGCACCCCCGGTGGGACGTACACCAGCTCTCAGTCTCCCCTTTACCGGAATTTAATGGCCAGTGAAAATGGAGCTGAATAACCAGGTTTCCGGGTTATTTCTGCTCCCCGTCGGCTCGGGTGGAAATAGAGATCTCTGCTCTCTCCAGCCCCAGAAATTTACGGGGCAGTGTTTTCTTTACATTGGATTAAATCTAGATTAAACTCAAATTATGAGAAACCTTTGTGCAAACACACTTACATCTTCTTCTGAGGCTTGAGTGAATGGGGTGGATTACGGCGCATTGCACATTTCCGTCAAACAGAGGCACCAGTTCCATGATTTCATGAAACAATCGTCTGCACTATGTATTTGGGCAGAATATGGTTCTTGATCCCTTAACCTTCTCTTCCACCCATTCTAGTTTGGTGCCAATAGGCAACATAAATGGATCTAATACAATATGAGGTAGTGGAGTCTGCTTAAGTAATTCCAAGTAGTGTTTATTTTTATATCTGGAGTAATTCTAGTATGCTCTCTTCTTGTGCCAGTTCCAGGTCTTTAGCTTTCATAGTGTTTTACATCTCACTTTTTTGCAATCCATTGTACATGTGGAAATTGGGACATCCATTTGAGAACTTCACAACAAGACTTCATAGAATTATACTGTAGATTTATTCTAGAACATGCCATACTATAGTGGAGTAACACTCCATCAAACTACTTGGATAACATTTGGATTTTAAAAATGTCTAATCCTACAAATAAACTCACTTCCACTGCAGCCCATCTGATTAAAGATTTTAGGCAAACTAACAATCATGAGACCAGTTTTAACACAATCTCTAATAATAGGAACATAGGAACAGGAGTAGGCCATTCAGCCCCTCGTGCCTGCTCCGCCATTTGATAAGATCATGGCTGATCTGTGATCTAACTCCATATACCTGCCTTTGGCCCATATCCCTCAATACCTTTGATTGCCAAAAAACTATCTATCTCACATTTAAATTTAGCAATTCAGATAGTATCAATTGCCGTTTGCAGAAGAGAGTTCCAAACTTCTACCACCCTTTGTGAAAAGGAAGATCTGACCAGCAGATAGAACTGGGTAATGATCTTTGAACATGTGCTGATAACAACAGTTTCAATCTACAATGGTGCTTGTGTTATCTTTATTATTTTAATCAGCAGCTATAAATTGCAGGATTCTCACCAGATAGTACTTCATGATTGAGTTTACCACTAACCTTTGACCACTTTAACACTGTCTATCTTCAATATCACTGCCTACATTCAGGATGCACCAAAACTAAATGATATACTTGTCTGGCTTTGTGCAAACCCTAAAACAATCTCAGGTGATAGTTGAAACTAAATTAAATGCAAAAACTTTCAACTATATCACTTTTCATATTCTGAGCTCAGTTTCACTGTAAGCATTTGTGGCAAGCTCATTCAAATAATGTAATCAGTGAAAGTTAACTTAGGAAGTTCCTACTGACATAAGTTGCCTGCACAGAATAACATTCTGTAATAAACTGGTGTGATAATCTGGATGAAATAAAGTCTGGGAGTCTCTACAGAAACATTTGACCTTTTAAGATTGAAAATTTAGTCATTTTGTGGTGGGAGTGCCCCAATACAATTAATTAATTTTATTATATAAATTTATAGGATGGAACATTTCTACAGGGTACTTGGCTATCTTTCACTCTCTCTTCTCACTGAAATCTCACCCTCATATAATGAGCATAACAAAATGCAGCTGCTTCCAGCAGCCACTCATCTGTCTCTGTTTAACCTTCACACTAACATCTAATACCTGCAGAGGGAAGAGATGAAGATCACAAAGGCACTGCCTACATTCAAAGACTGATCCCTATACATCAGGACCTTTTAAGTGCACTGGGTAGCCTGCCAGAAAGCTTGCGCACAATGGCATGGAGCATGGAGGAGTCCAGCTCAAGCTTGTGTGCGGTCATACAGCAAGGCACTGAGGCTATGCAGTCAACCATGGAATGAGTGATCAGCACTATGAACACTGCAGTGGGGCCCCACAATGATGGAGCCTCTGGTGACAGCTCTGACAGTTTCGCTGGGAGCTCAGACAGCTACCATCATTGGTCTGGTCTCTAGCATCTCCTCAGGTTTTCAATCCATGAAGGAGAGCATGGATAGGAGTGTGGCGAGCATGAATAGGGGCTTCCAGAGCCTCACTACATTCCTTCACTGTTCTCACACAGAGCAGAGGGAGTGTAGAGATGCAGCCCCATGACAGTGGCATTGGCTCCATGAGAAAGACTCATGTCCTTACTCAGGATGACAGGATATCTGATTCCCTGCCAGCCTCTGATCCAGTGCCTTTATTGGTCCCACACAGACTGCTGGCCCAGACTGCCCCAGTCTGCAGCTGTGCCCTAAAGGCCTAGAGCTGCTCAAGGTCACCCACCACAGCATTCTCAAGTGCCCTCAGTGGATGATCAGCAACCTCCCCCCTCCCAGTCTCCTGCGACAGGGAAAACACTTCGTAGGAGCACTAGAATAGGTCAAAGAGCACAGAGACCAGGGATAAAGGGATTGCATTCAGGTGATTTCATTTCAGTATGAATCATAGAATCATAGAAAGTTACGGCACAGAAGGGGGCCATTCAGCCCATTGTGTCCATGCTGGCCGAAAAAGAGCTATTCAGCTTAATCCCACTTTCCAGCATTTTGGTCCGTATCCCTGTAGGTTACGGCACTTCAAGTGCACAGCCAAATAATTTTTAAATGGGTTGAGGGTTTCTACCTCTACCACCCTTTCAAGCAGTGAGTTCCAGACCCCCACCACCCTCTGGGTGAAAAAATTTCTCCTCAGCGCCCCTCTAATACTTCTACCAATTACTTTAAATCTATGCCACCTGGTCACTGACCCCTCTGCTAAGGGAAATAGGTCCTTCCTATCCACTGCATCTAGTCCCGTCATAATTTTATATACCTCAATTAAATCACCCCTCAGCCTCCTTTGTTCCAAAGAAAACAACCCCAGCGTATCCAATCTTTTCTCATAGCTAAAATTCTCCAGCCCTGGCAAAATATCGTAAATATCCTCTTTACCCTCTCTGGTGCAATTACATCCTTCCTGTAATGTGGTGACCAGAACTGTATGTGGTACTCAAGCTGCGGCCTAACCAATGTTTTTTACAGTTCTAGCATAACCTCCCTGCTATTATATTCTATGCTTCGGCTAATAAAGGAAAATATCCCGTATGCCTTTTTAACTACCTTATCTACCCATCCTGCTACCTTCAGGGATCTGTGGACATGCACTCCAAGGTCCCTTTGTTCCTCTCCACCTCTCAGTATCTTCCCATTTATTGTGTACTCCCTTGCCTTGTTTGCCCTCCCCAAATGCATGACCTCACACTTCTCCGGATTGAATTCCATTTGCCACTTTTCTGCCCACCTGACCAGTCCATTGATATCTTCCTGCAGCTTTCCTCCTCGCTATCAACCACACAGCCAATTTTTGTATCATCTGCAAACTTCTTAATTGAGCCCCCCACATTCAAGCCATATCATTAACATTTACCACAAAAAGCAAGGGACCTAGTACTGAGCCTTGTGGAACCGCACTGGAAACAGCCTTCCAGTCGCAAAAACACCCGTCAACCATTACCCTTTGCTTTCTGCCACTGAGCCAATTTTGGATCCAACTAGCCACTTTCGCTTGGATCCCAATGGGTTTTTACTTTTTTGACCAGTCTGCCATGTGGGACCTTGTCAAAAGCCTTGCTAAAATCCATGTACACTACATCAAACGCGTTATCCTCATCGACCCTCCTGGTTACCTCTTCAAAAAATTCAATCAAGTTAGTCAGACACGACCTTCCTTTAACAAATCTATGCTGAATGTCCTTGATTAAACCGTGCCTTTCTAAATGATGATTTATGCTGTCCCTCAGAATTGATTCCAATAATTTGCCTACCACCAAGGTTAGACTGACAGGCCTATAATTACTCGGTCTATCTCTCTCTTTTGAAGAGGAGGGAAAAGTTGTAAAATGCACAATGTGCATGATGTGAAGTAAACAGTTTTTATTTGCTGTTGGTCTTCATATTCGTAGTTATGCAGGAGGAAGACCAATGAGGCAGTAGAGTTGGAGGCCATTCAGAAAGTGGCTGGGAGGTATATGGCAAATGGTGGGACTGCTAGTGTGCTGGAGTGAGGGTTTGCTTAGCAGTGTTTTTATATAAGTTGTTAAATAAAAATTCTGAGTTAGAAGTGTTTTTTTATTAATGGCTCTTTTTAGTCGGACTGCGATTGTGCTGAGGCTGAATTGGGATGTTTATATGACACTATCGCACTGAAATCAGATACTGTATCTGGGGTCAGACCATAACTAATGATCTTTTTCAAGGTACTGGTGACACACAGTGGAAAAACCTTCCTATTGGATTGGTACACCAAAGACATCTTCAGCAAGAGCTACAAATCAACAGGAAGAGTGAGAAAAATATCCTGTGATCTTGTGAATAACTGAGTAAAAAGGATTTGTCCCTACATTACAACCGTGACTACACTTCAAAAAGTACTTAATTGGCTGTAAAGCACCTTTGGACGTCCTGAGGTCATGAAAGGCGCCATATAAATGCAAGCTGACTGTATCAGACAGCCTCTTGTATCAAGAATGACAGCCAAGCTTACAGCCCACCACAAACAGAATCTTGAAGAGTTTTTTTTTCAATGATCATTAACATTTTAATTTTGAATAACTCTGAAAGAGAATAAATTTTGCTTGCAATTATTTTAATGGACCCCATTGCTTTAGGAACATTTTTTTTAAAAATAGGACCGGACAAAACAATCAACTCATTGGCTGCATTGGTCCGCTGGTAAAACTCAAGCCTGTAATTTGCTGTGAGTGATGTTTTTCTTCTTTCTCCATTATTTTAACAGTGGTGCTAACCCAAGGGGTTAATGCCACTATTAAAATAGTGGGGAGAAGAATTTGATATGAACTTGTTAAATGTTTTAAACAATAACATACCAATAATAGTAGAAAATCAAGGGGCAAAGGGGAGGGAGGAACTAAGAACAATCACTATCACTATTTACTAAGTAAACTAATGGGTCTAAAGGCTGACAAGTCCCCTGGACCTGATGGCTTGCATCCGAGGGTCTTAAAGGAAGTGGCTACAGAGATAGTGGATGCATTGGTTGTAATCTTCCAGAATTCATTAGATTCTGGAAAGGTCCCAACGGATTGGAAAACCACAAACGTAACACCCCTATTCAAGAAGGGAGTGAGACAGAAAGCAGGTAACTATAGACCAGTTAGCCTAACATCTGTCATTGGGAAAATGCTAGAATCCATTATTAAGGAAGTAGTAGCAGGTTATTTGGAGACTCATAATACAATCAAGGAGAGTCAACATGGTTTTATGAAGGGGAAATCATGTCTGACAAATTTATTAGAGTACTTTGAGGAAGTAGTGGGCAGGATGGATAAAGGGGAACCAATGGATGCAGTATATTTGGATTTCTAAAAGGCATTCGATAAGGTGCCACATAAAAGATTACTGTACAAGAGCTCATGGTGTTGGGGGTAATATACTACCATGGATAGAGGATTGGCTAACTAACAGAAAACAAAGAGTCGGGATAAAAGGGTCATTTTCAAAATGGCAATCTGTAACTAGTGGGGTGCTACAGGAATCAGTGCTGGGGCCTCAACTATTTACAATATATATCAATGACTTGGATGAAGAAACAGAGTGTCTTGTGGCCAAATTTGCTGATGATACAAAGATAGGTGGAAAAGCAAGTTGCGACGAGATGCAGTGTCTGCAAAGGGATATTGACAGGTTAAGCAAATGGGTAAAAATTTGGCAGACGGAATATAATGTGGGAAAATGTGAAGTCATCCACTTTGGGAGGAAAAATAAAAAAGCAAAATATTATTTGAATGGAGAAATATTACAAAATGCTGCGGTAGAGGGATCTGGGTGTCCTCGTACATGAAACACAAAAAGTCAACATACAGGTGCAGCAGGTAATCCGGAAGGCAAATGGAATATTGGCCTTTATTTCTAGGGGAATGGAGTATAAAAGCAGGGAAGTCATGCTACAACTGTACAGGGTGCTGGTGAGACCACACCTGGAGTACTGCGTACAGTTCTGGTGCTCTTATTTAAGCTAGGGCATACTTGCATTGGAGGCAGTTCAGAGAAGGTTCACTCGGTTGATTCCGGGTTTGGAAGGGTTGTCTTATGAGGAAAAATTGAACAGGTTGGGTCTATACTCATTGGAGTTTAGAAGAATGAGAGGAGATCTTATTGAAACATACAAGATTCTGAGGGGACTCATTAGGATAGATGCTGAGAGGATGTTACCCCTCATGGGGGAATCTAAAACTAGGGGGTATAGTCTCAGAATAAGGGGTCGCCCGTTTAAGACAGAAATGAGGAGGAATTTCTTCTCCCAGAGGGTCATGAATCTTTGGAATTCTTTACCCCAAAAAGCTGTGGAGGCTGAGTCATTGAATACATTCAGGCTGAGTTAGACAGATTTTTGATCAGCAAGGGAGTCAAAGGATATGGGGAAAGGCCTACTCCTGCTCCTATCTCTTATGGTCTTACTGTCTAATAAATTCACTCACAGGCCTATAAACTTGTTGGAGTGTATTTTAATATTCCACAATTTTTTGAAAGATCCAGATAAATAAGGGAATGGCATTCTTGATTTTTTTAAATGCAGTATCTGCAGGCAATAAAAATAGTTTCTTATTAAACTCCCCTGCACTAATTAAATACATATTACATTTTTCACTTCATTTTGTTTATGTCTGACAATGTCATGGATATGACAATTGTTTTCTGTTATATCAAGGCCTTTGTGGTTTTCCAAATGTGCTTAGTCAGTCACTAAAGACATTTTCCAGTCAAACTATGAGTAAAAGAATAAAGTTTGTATTGACTGAAAACAAATAAGAGAATCAAAGGAGGTAAGTGGGATAGAATCACACTGAAACATTTTAGCCAGTAAGCTTGCACGATAGAAGCAATTTTTGGTGTAGATGAGTGTACTGTGCAGTTTATACCCTATATGACAGCAATGAACAGTTTATGTGACTGGATTCAGTACAGATGGGTTAAGGGTTAATTTTTGGTAGCGTAAATTGAGGACAGCAGAAGGATACAAAGTAATTGTTGGCATAGGGCTAGGTGTCAATGCCCGACCATCACTGCTCTAACCAATGGCAGGAAATCCCAGAGTTAGATCAGTTCTTTCATAGTTGGGATGAGTTTTCATTTAAGAACTAATGAGTAAGTGGAGCACGATGCCTTGCAGAAGTAAATAGATCATGTTCTTCTTACTGACTGGCAGATGTCCTGATAGAGTCATCCAATGGCCATTAAGGAGCAGTACTGTCAATAATGATGGAGAAATCTATGCTCCTAGCTAAAGGAAGATGCCATAAAGGCCAGAATGTGAAAGGGGGAATAAAAAGTTACAATAATGATGATAATCTTTTAAATCAAAGTTAGCGGATTCACATTAATTGCACATAATTACATCATCTTATGAAACATTTTCCATATTTCATGATATCACAAGCAAAAACAAATGGTAACATTTAATTCTGATAGCGTAATCCACACATCAATACAAGTTGCAATTAAATGAACACTTATATCTAACTCTTACAACGCATAAGTAATTAAAGTGCTAAGAATTGACACATTTTGACACAACTAAAAAAAGGTCAAGGCTATTTTTTCTGAATATAGCATGAGGAAGCACGTTAAATGATATGTGCTCACCTAAACTTTCCTTCTCCTTAGGGAAAGCCTTATGGGCTTTCATTCTTAAAGCTACCTGGGTCTTTGTTCTCATTAGCAGGTCTGCGTATCCACTGTAAAAATAAAGTAGCAGGAAACTACGAGGACTGCAAGAAAAGATTTTACTTTACAAACAATACATAGACAGTTTGGATAACAATTCCAAAAATCACTGTGTAAACAGCTTTCAAAGATTTACTTTGTGAATGGCAGTGGGGTGGCACAGCATTTAGGTGCTGTAATATACAGTGAAACAGACTAATAGGAGAGGAGTTCCAAGTCATAACCTCTCCGCAGTGAGTTTCAGCTGTGCCGTTGCAGGGAGATACTGAGCAGAGACATGGTGCTGTTCCACAAGAAGGGAGGGAAAACAACAGAGAAAGTTACCCTTGGCCACTCTTGCGTACTTCTCAGTTACTGGCTTCAGAGAGGCATTGGTTGAAGCTTGGCAGCAGAATACCTGCTCACTCTCTAGGGTGGGGATGGTGCATGACACAAGAAAATAAAAGAAAGGGGGATGGAAAGAAAATACCTAAAAAGGGAATTTCACCCTGATCAAACACTGAAAAATTATGTAAATCTGCCCATTTTTTTAAGCTTCTTCTGCCTTTTGTTCTGGCAGTGTGATTCAAGAAACAAAACAACCAGTAGATACAGGAAGTATGTTTCTGATTACATGTACCCTATAATCTAGTTAAAAGGGAGTGTCACTCATTGAGGCAGGAGTGACATAGCATCTACTTCAGAGTTAACTAAAGAAACTAATGATTTTTACTACCTCTGTACTCTTTTAGTCTGCACAGAAAGCTAAGCACCTTAGGGGTGCTAATTTTGATTAGGTACAAGGTACTTAGGTACTTAGGGGTGCTAATCAAAATTAAAAGCAAGCTTTACCAAATCAGCTTTGTTTAAAAATCTTAGTTCCACTGCCATAAACTCATTGCTTCTTTGATATTTTCTGATCTTAAATATATACAAAAAGAAAGTTTTTCTCATTGATGTATATTCTTCTTTTCCCATTTCTCATGTCTCATCACCACATCCCCAGACAGAAAAGAGAGAGACCTGCTGGCAGAATTCTACCAACAGTATGAAGTCAGTCGCTAAGATATGACAAAAAGGATAGGCTGACTCTCACTTACAACTTTCTTTCCTCCCCCCGCCCCCCACCCACATCTGTCAAACCTCTGTTAAACCACCTGACTTCCACGTGGCACCTTCCAATGATAAACAGAACTGAGACTGATGATTGGGTGTGTGGGGAAATTTCAGGCATGAACTGGTGTTCCACCACAGAAGTCATCAACTGTTGGAATAAGCTGTTACATGAAGGTCTTTGTGGTTTTCCAAATGTGCTTAGTCAGTCACTAAAGATATTTTCCAGTCAAACTATGAGTAAAAGAATAAAGGCTGTATTGACTGAAAACAATTGAGAGTCAAAGGAGGTAAGTGGGATAGAAACATATTGAAACATTTTAGCCGGCATGATAGAAGCAATTTTTGTAGCAGATGAGTGTAAAGTGCAGTTTATACCCCAAATTATAAGCAACAAATAGTTTATGTGACTGGATTCACTACAGAAGGGTCAAGGCTTATTTTTTGATTGTATCCTTCTGCTGTCCTCAATTTGCACAAAGTAATTGTTGGCACAGTGCCACATGTCAATGCCCGACCATCACTGCTCTAACCAATGGCAGGAAATCCCAGCGTTAGATCAGTTCTTTCATAGTTGGAATCAGTTTTCATTTAAGAACTAATGAGTAAGAGGAGCATGATTCCTTGCGGAAGTAAATAAATAGTGTTCCTCTTACTGACTGGCAGAAGTCCTGATAGAGTCATCCTTTTGGCCATTAAGGAGTAGTATGGACAATAATGACGGAGAAATCTATGCTCCTAGCTGAAGGAAGATGCTGTAAAGGCCAGAATGTGAAAGGGGAATAAAAAGTTACAACAATGATGATAATCTTTTAAATCAAAGTTAGCTGATTAACAGGGATTGCACATAATTACAACATCTTATGAAATATTTTCCATATTTCATGATGACATCACAAGCAAAAACAAATGGTAACATTTAATTCTGATAGCGCAATCCACGTATCAATACAAGTTGCATTTAAATGAACACTTATATCTAACTCTTAGCACTTTAATTACTTATGAGTTATAAGAATATTGGAAATAGGGAAATATTGACATCTTTTTTCTTAATGCTACTAACCATCATGCTCTGCTGGCTGTGCTGTGTGTTTTGCTGAATTGTAAACTGTTAACCTTTGACTAGTGATTGACCCTTGTTACCCTCATTGTGAGGCAAGGCAGCTATGTGGTAAAAGAGAAATAATGGCCTAAAAAGCGGAACAATAATCTAAAGATAATAAGACCAGGACAATGTTGAAATAGCTAGACGAGTGCGATCAAACAAACTGGCCACCTTGAAAAAACATCCTTGCAACCTTGTTAAATGAGTAATGTCAAAACAAGCTGACCACCTTGAATTCCTTGATAAATAACTTTGTTAATCTATAAGGGTCTTATGAATATTGTTCCAAATATGGTGTGGGGTTCCTGCCGGGGGGACCTAAAAACCCAACATCTTTTGAGCTCGGGGCAGAGAAATCAGCGAAGCCAACCCAGCAGTCAGAATAACACCTAGCTGTCTGAAGATGACACCGTTGTCAGAGGAACACCTGACTATTAGAAGACTACCTCACTGTCTTGAAATTACCATGTTGCCAAATTAATTAGGAAATCTACCCAGAGATCAAATGGGGTAATATTGTTTTGATCTTTGTTGTCTAAAATTTGATACTTTTACATGTTTGATTTGATTATTAATACATGAAACATTCATTACCATTTGGTGTCATGTCCAAATCTGTTCCAGAGTGGTGCAATGTAATTGGACTACATCACAAGAAGTTGTGGGATATGTTCTGCGCTGCTTGTACAATCCATAACTCAATTACAGCTTTCTCATTTACAAGATATTGAGGTAAATCTTTGTCTTCACCGCATGGGTGGTAATCAATGGAATAAAAATCTGGCGGGTTGCATAATGGGCAGGCGATCCGTTCCACCAAATTACAGCCCATGTGATGAGGATGAAAATTTACCCCATTAGGTCTGCCCATTTGTGGGATATGAATCATATCATTTAACTCATCATCCTATGTTTCCTCTTCCCATGTTCACTACACACACCACGGTATCTAGTGAATCAGATCATAATATTTAGCGTAATCTCATCATTTGCAAACACAATGTTTATTTCTTGATTTATATTACATTGCACTGTTTGCAATTCAAATAGAAGGTATGTATATGAATTGGTGAAATTAAGGAGTAGTTTACACAATTTTACCACTTTTGCTCCAATTTTCTCCTTATCTGAAAACATTGTGGCTAATTTTCCCATGGCCCCTATCTGGGTGCTAGTTAGGCACAACACATCCAAAGTACACTGCACCTGGCCAGACCGGAATCTGCATTTCCAGACAGATTTAGATTTGCAGATTCAGGTCATTTGCACAGTCCTGACATGCCCTTGGCACAGGCCCATCCCCGGACTTCAGAGACTCATGCGGTTCAGGTTCCATGGGTACAGACAGCTCTTCTGTACCTCACCGAGTGACCATTCTTTATCATACTCTCAGGCATTGAGTGTTAGAGGCTATTCCAGAGCACAGGATCATCACAGCCAGCCCTCACCTGGAAGACATCCACATGTGCATTTTCCAGCATGGTCACTGGTACGAATGGAAACTCTGGCTGATCCTTCCTTAGCCCAGAAATGATGGGCTATAAATTGGGCTACGTAGCACCTGTTTTGTAGGCACAACGCGGCTTCCTAAGCACCTAAAATGGCACTCGGAATGAGCGCACAAACTTCTAGCATGACGTGCGCTGGACGCCAGATAACGAACGCCGGCAGCATGTAAAGTAGGGAGAAAATGCGGTAGATCAGTGTGCAATGCTGATTTAAAGGGACAGATGAGATTTTGGAACTCAATGCTCCAGCCAATGCACTGTCTTAACCTCGCACACTGAACAGGTCGTAAACAGAATGGAGGACAGCCCCCCCATCAGTGCTATTTAAAGGGATCATGCAGGAGTTACAGGTTAGTTGCTGGATTATTGCTTCTGGCTGCAGATTCATTTGAACCTGTTTTTGGAGGTCTCTTATACTTGAATACGAAGACTAGGGGACATAGCCTAAAAATTAGAGCCAGGACTTGCAGGAGTGAAGTTAGGAAATGCTTGTACACGCAAAGGGTGGTAGAAGTTTCCAACACTCTTCTGCAAACGGCAGGTGATGCTACCTCAATTGTTAATTGTAAATCTGAGAATGATTTTTGTAACCAATGGTATTAAGGGATATGGGGCTAAGGCAGGTATATGAGTTAGGTCACAGATCAACCATGATCACAGTGAATGGCGGAACAGGCTTGAGGAGCTAAATGGCCTACTCCTCTTCCTATAATAAAGTTTCAATGCTCAACAGGAAGTGAGCTGGCTAGCTGACAGGCAACAGCAAGGGCACTGGCAGAATGGCAGGGGTGGGACAGGAATGCTGTCATCCTGAGACAGGACAGCAGGTCATGTCCCATGGATCTACTGCCACTTGCTGCCTCCTGTTATGCAACACCTTCTCCTACAAGAAAGTGGGACGTGTGTCGGTGAGTGTCCTACAAGACATTTGGGTGATGTGCCTGTCATGGTTGAATAGCTGCCAGCGTATGTGACCTATGAGTTGTGGGTATGCGGCTTGCAACAGTGGTAATGTGTGAGGGTGAGAGGAAGTACCTGGTTGGAAGAGTTGAGTATTGATTGAAAGAGTTTGTTGGTAGGTGGGTGTTGGGGATGGGGGGAAACAGTGGATGCAGCTAGTGGTGCAGTTGGTAGGAGATGCCACTTGACAGTTGACCTCACTCACCTTGACCACTCGTGTCAAAGCATTGAACTTCTTCCTGCACTGCAGCCATGTTTGTGGTGCTGTGTGCCTGGCACTGAAATCGTCCCCTACTGCTTCCCGCTGCCTCGGGAGCATATGTCTGGAGGGCCTCTTGCCCACCACCGCCCCCCCCCTGCAGATATAGGGTGCCCCTCTTTCTGGTGACCACTTGCACCAAGGCCTCTAGTGCAGCTGTCTGCATTTCAATGACCGGGTGTGGGTTAATCACGCACCGCGATCCCAGAGCTGGTTTTGGGGGTTATCCAATATAACCCCCACTGAAGCTGACTGCAGTACCCTATTGATAGCCTGGCTAAGATAAGCTAGCTCATTATAGACCAAGAATCAAATCTGGGAACCTAGTTTGTATGGCTCAGTAACCTTGCTATAGTTGATTCTGGAAAAAAAAAAGTGATTCTTGTAATACTGGATCAATGGGAACCGCTCCTTGCAGATCCTTTGAACATTAACATTTATATAGCGCCTTTAACATAGTAAAACATCCCAAGGTGCTTCACAGGGGTGTAATCAGACAAAAACCGACATTGAACCAAAGAAAGAGACAATAGGACATTTGGTTAAAGAGTTAGGTTTTTAGGCGTATCAAAAGGAAGAGAGAGAGGTGGAGAGGTTTAGGGAGGGAATTTCAGAGCTTATGGCTTAGACGGCTGAAGGCACGGCTGCCAATGGTGGGGTGAAGGAATTGGGGGATGCACAAGAGGCCAGAGTTGGAAGAACGCAGAGTTCTCGGAGGGTTGTAGGGCTGGAGGGGTTACAGAGATAGGAAGGGGCGAAGTCATGGAGGGATTTGAACACGAGGACGAGAATTTTAAAATCAAGGCGTTGGTGGACTGGGAGCCAATGTAGATCAGAGAGCACAGGGTTGATGGGTAAATGGGACTTGGTGCAAGTTAGGATACTAGCAGCAGAGTTTTGGATGAGCTCAAGATCAAGAAGGGTGGAAGCTGGGAGGCCGGCCAGGAGAGTATTGGAATAGTCGAGTCCAGAGGTAACAAAAACATGGATGAGGGTTTCAGCTGCAGATGGGCAGGGGCAGGTGCCAATGGTTTGATTAAAATCATTCTAACCCTAAACTCTAATCCTACATTCTCAATGCATGATTCATAAGGTTTAAATTATTCTGTGGAAATGCAGGAAGCCAAATGTCTTCAAGTTATTTTTCATGCCATAACATATGGTATGATGAAATATCTTTATGACCTTACAACATTTGGCAGTATCCAGTTCTTCCCACATAGGTCAGGAGTGTCTTTCTTATAAATGGATTTTAGAGCTGGGGTCAACATGTGTTCTATGGATAGCTGGAAAATCATTTAACTTAAAAATTTTGAATATTCAACTTACTGCTTGTGCCACTAGTTAATTCAAGTGCAGTATTAAATTTGCTTCATCAGTTATATAAATTAAACAAAAATCAACTAAATATCAATTTTTTAATATCTTTTCACAAGTTTAGATTAAAAATGATCTTTATACACCAGCAGTTAAACTGCAAAAAGTATTATCTAAAAGAAGGAACACAAATAAAATATTTCAGACTTAGAAAGACCCTACCAGAACACTAGATTCGGTCCTTGGTGTTGTGACACAAAATAGTTTATATCAACTACTTTGGCATTATCAAAGAAGCCTATAAAAGCCTGCTAAGATTTTTTTTCAAACATCCATGTGATTTGTTCTTTGCACATACTATAAGTTGCTAGAATTCTTGGCTCTGTACACCCCTTGAATCAGTAACATGGACTAACCCTTGGGGTACTTTATTTTTTTCAACACTTTCAAAAAACGTAATCTAGATGTAATTACAGGATGAAAGTATGTATCACAGCACGGAGAATGTTTCATCAATAGTACCCTAAACCTGCTGAAAATGTAATTGAATGCACAGGTGAAATCTATTTATTGCAGTTAAGGATTAAAAAAATAAAAACTTCTTACGGGTTTAAAAATGATATAAAACTGTGATGACAATATCAGAACCCTTTAGGGGGGATTTTAACTCCTTCCACCCGGTGGAAATGGGGCTGCAGCAGAGTTAAAATTGAAGTGGTCAACTTACAAATTATTGTTAATTAGACAATAATTTAACAATAGCATCAGGAAATGGGCTTGAGCTTGGCAAACAATTAGAATTCTACTAAGGACCATAAGAAAATGTATGGAAATGGGTTGGGTTGCAAGAAAGTACTTTTTGGGTACTTTTAGTGCTGTCTGTGATAGCATAAAAGTGCCTGCTTAAACTTGTGGTTGGGGAGATTCTGTGGAGAAGAAATGGAATATGTTAAATTGGGACAGTCAAGAACTGTTTAAAATGGGCTACATGTAAACAAGTGGCTGTAAAGTTGGTCTTAAATTTATGTAAAGCAATTTGGAAATATTTAAAATAGAAGCAGTGGGGAAAAGCATTAAACAGAGAATGAAAAGAGATACATTTAATATTGAGTAAAAAAGCTTAAAACTTAAGCTGTTGGTAAGCACCACTAAAATAGTGACAAAATAAGGTGTTTGCACTAATATATAATGGTTTGCAGGAAACAAGCTATTGAAGCTTGACAGTTATGCATGGAATGAGGAGGTGGCTATAATTGGTCTAATCAAGACCTGATGAGTGCTGGATGATGGGTGTGAACTTCATGTACTATAGTTGGGTTTACAGTTGAAAGAACATTGAGTTCTAATGTGATCTTGGTGAAAACATAGATGCCAAAGGAGGATTAGATCTATTAATACTGTTTATCAAAGAGGTCCTGAATGTTTTATATTGTTGTATTTCCTACTGTTAGATATGGATCGGTATGGCTTAAATTTTAATAATGAGGTGGGACCTCAGCAGGGGGGGGGGGGGGGTCAATAAATGGGTGGGAAACCCAGAAAATTTTTTTGTGCGTGTTCCCGAGCGATCGTGACTCAACTGAAGCCACTTAACTGAACTTCTGGATTTTGCACCTTCAAGCTGTGCAGCCGCATGAAGCGTTTAAAGGGCACTCCAACAACACATTTTGAAGGAGAAAGGAGGAAAAAGGAGTATGGAATGTCCTAGAGCAGAGCCTGCTCTTAGGTTCTCAGACTCCGCCCTGGAGACACCACGGGTGCTGTCAGAAACATGAGGGAGATGCTATACCCACCGGACAGGAGGAAGAAACCTGGATCTGCCTCAAAGAAGGCGTGGCTGGAAGTTGCAGACCAGGTAAGCAGCAGGAGCACGGTGCCCCTGTCGTGGCTGCAATGCAGGAAGCGATTTAATGACCTAACTAGGTCAGAAAAAGTGAATACTGATTCACTTGCATTCTGTGGTGAACATTACCCCCCCTCACACTGCCCTGCAAAGCCTACTCCATCACATCACTCCTCACGTCCACTTAAGGCTCAGTGCCAAGTTGCCTTCATTTTTTGTGCACTTCTCCACCCCCCCATTTGCACACCCACCTCTCCCACTCACCCCAATCCTGATGCAATGTGATCAATCTGTCTGTCACCCACTGATACATCTGCTTCATTGTCATCCTGACCCAAAGAAATGTATCCATCGGATGACCACGTCACCCTCACTCACTCACACGTCTGTACTTTCTCCCCTTGTACAAGAGAGCGCAAGATGCATGGGAGAAGGCAAGGACTGGAGGGAGGCCTCCACAAATAGTGGCCCTCACAGAGGCGGAGGAAGAGGCCTTGGAGATAAGCCGTATGGTGGAATGCCTGGCCACCAGGGATGCCGAGACTGGCACCCCACAAACGTCTGGTGACAGAAATTTAACATCCCTCACACACAACATGGATTGATGTTATCAATGATTAACCTGTTGCACACCTCAGTACGCTCATCGCAACATTACTTCTGAAATGATTCTTAATATTGCTGTATGTTCTCCTCCAGGGGTATCACGGACTGAAGACATGGACAACGGCGATTCCTCAGAGGAGCTCCCTGCTTCTGAGGGCGCACCATCACATCTTGGTGAGCCATGCAACAGTGCAGATACTCACACCTCGGTGGGTCCTATTAGAGAGGTAGTTGGGTTGTTACCTGGTGATTCACTACTCACAAGTAAGCACGAGCAGACACCGGTAGCAGGGGCAGCGGTAGAGAGTCCGTGTCAGTGGACGCACTCCTCTCCAAGCTCTGCTCAGCTTGGCAGAGTTGCTGAACCCCGGGGGCCATCCTTGAAAAGAAGAATGATAGAGGTACAGACGCACCTTTGTGACGTACTGGAAGACTTGCCACGCTCAGTCTCCACATTGACGCAGAGGCTGGAGGAGTCCACCTCGAATGTCTGTGATGGAGTGAGTGGTAACATCCAGTGAGCTTCAAGCATAGCTCACAAATGAGTCCGTTCAGGCCCCGACAACGGCCATGCAGACTCTGGATGGCAACATGTCTGCCGCCTTAAACAGGCAAACAGATAATTTAGCCGTGGCCTTAGAATGTGTCACAGGTCTGCTCCAAGCTGTTGTCCAGCAGAGTGGCAGGAGAGACGTGGCCGTGGCCTAGGAGAGGGATGTTAAAATTGGATAGCCATGTGGTGAATGATAGAATACTAGAGCCTGGTTTTTAGTTGCTTCCAAGCCTTTATTCACAGAGATCCCCTTACACACACACCACATCCTAGCTAAGCTCTCCTATAAAAAGGATACGAGAGTCCCCAATTGATATCCACCACCTGAATACAATTAACACTCATTGATATAAATCATACAATTAACAAGGGATGATGGCAAACGGGGGCATGGAAATGGGGACGCCACACAAAGCACTCCCACGTCTCACCTGTTGCACCCACCACCTCCCTCCCCGCAATGCTCCCTCCTCTCCAGATGGCCGAGTGAGCAGTCTTTGGAGGGGCCCTCATGGGCTCCGAAACCCAGATGTCGTAGGCTGACAGCATCTAAGCAGTCCAGGCATGAATCTGAGCAACCTGCCACTACCTCTGCTGCAGCCACAGGGAATGCACCATGTGGAAGCTATAGGAAGAAGTAGTCAAAGGTTTTGTAATCACCAAGGGTATGCACAAGGGTGGCTGACAGACTATCATGTTTTTCCATTCATATTTGGTTTTTGTTAAATTCACATTAAATGTTATGATTCTCACCACCACTGCCACGTCTTGCCCATTCTTGAGTCCCTTTTGTGAAAACGCCCTTTTACGTACTTCATCATGAACAGTGAGACTTGATGCCACCCATTGGGTGCGTTTACAATTGGTGTATGCAGTTGTAGGACTGCTTCGTGCAACCTGGGGGTGGGGGGGGGGGGGGGGTGGTGATGGTGCTGGTCATCATTACAGGTGGTCTGGGTACTTGACTATAGTCACTTTGCAGGTCTCCCAATGAGAGGCTATCAAATAAGAGTGACTCCCTGGCATGACGAGCGGCCAGGTGAGACGCTGCTCTGCCGATGGTTCGCCTATCATCATCATCCTCCTCTTCCTCCTTCCCATCGTCGTCTTCTTCAATGTTGATGGCAGGTGTGGTTGCTTCTTGAGTGCATGGGACCTCACCCACCGGTAACCCTCTCTGTTAAGCGATGTTGTGCAGAACGCAACACACGACTATTATTCTACACACCCTCGTCAGTAAGTACTGAAGGGCTCCCCCAGATTGATCCAGGCACCTGAAGCGCATCTTTAGCATTCCTATGGCTTGTTCAATGACAGACCTGGTCATGATGTGACTCTCATTGTACTGCCACTGTGCCTCACTGATGGGGTTTCTCAGAGGTGTCATGAGCCACATCTGCAGGGGGTATCCCTTGTCTCCAAGGAGCCAGCCCTTAATTCTGTTTTGTGCGTGTAAGAGGGCCGGGATATTGGATTCGCGCAAAATGAAGGAATCATGGCACCTGCAGAAACCTCTTCCGGTGGTCACAAATCAGCTGCACATTGATTGAGTGATATCGCTTTCGGTCGATGAACAGTCCTGGCTCATGTGGAGGTCCTCGGATTGCTTTGTGTGTGCCCTGCACCCGTGGGAAACCAGCCAGACAGTGGAAACCTACTGCCCTCTCAGTCTGGCTGATGTCGTCTCAGGGGAAGTTGACGTAGACGGATGCTCTGGCAAACAAGCCATCTGTGACCTGTCAAATACACTTATATGCAACTGACAGATCCCAGCGATGTCATCGGTGGCGCCCTGGGAGAATCCAGAGGTGAAGAAATTGAAGGCAGTGGTGACTTTAACTGCGACGGGCAATGTGTGGCCACCAGGCCCAGTCAGGAGCAGCTCTGCATGAAAGAGCCTGCAGATATCTGCGAACACCTGGCAACTCAATCTGAGCCTTCATAGGCACTGCTCCTCAGAGAGGTCCAGGAAGCTAAGCCTCTGTCTGTAGACCCTCTCATGAGGGTGATGCCTCCTGCGACATCGGCCCCTCCGTTCTTCCTCTCTCTGCTCTTCTGCAGGTCCTTGTGGTGCACCTGTCTTGTGGAGCTGCTAGTCCCAGAACTGCACGCCTTGCCTGCTGCGAATTCTGATGTGCCTCCTCCTCAGATGTACTGCTGAATACATCCATTGCGATCCCCCATCATGATGGTGTCAGTTTGAGGGGGTCCAAAATGTAGGTAGAATTCTTGTGATCACACATATTTGAGTGTGAACAAGGAAATCTCACTCTAAACAAAAAAAAACTCCCTGCCAAAGGTTTGCCTGAGAGAACTGAATGCCCTGTTGCAAAAACTCACCTTTTATTCTCATGTGTCAATCACTGGTTTAAAAGTCCAAATGGCTGCAACTCGCCTCCGTTTCCATAGCGTGTTTCAGAGGCCACAGGAGACACGTTCAGGTAGAGTTAAAATAGTTTGTCTACCTCAATCCACAAAAATTTAATTCTGTTAACTACTTCAACTATCTTAATTGCCCCTTTAAATGTCATCCCGCCGGCACTTCCAGGTTTCTGAAGCGCGCACGCACCCAGATGCGTCTGGGTGAAACGCGTTATTCGGCAGGTTTGAGCCGGGATTCGATCCAGCTCCAAACTTTTATAATTCTTACTGCCCCCACTGCACCCAACCCACCTGTTCTTCTGGGTTAAAATTTAGGCCTATGTTTCTCATCCAACAAAGAAAAAAAATATTGCTTGATTTAGTTCTAGGAAATGAAGTGGGGCAAATAACTGAAGAGAGAGTAGGAGAACAATTTGGAAATAGTGACTACAAAATAGTTAGGTTCAATGTGAATACAGAAAAGGATAATGAAGAGTCAAAGATAAGGGTGTTGGATTTGTAAAAAGGCAAAGTCCAGTGAGATAAGAAGGAATCAAGCCCAAATGAAGTGCGTATAAAAGTTAACAAGAACAACTTACATTTATATAACAAGATTATATACAAGAAAAACTCATTTAAAAAAAAATGGCATTACAAAATGGGGTTATCACCTTTTTGGTAATAAGGCAAGAGGTAAGATATATCTTCATGTTCATGAAGAAAGTAGAGATTTGTAATAAAATAATGGTTAAAAAAGAGAAAGACTATGAATATTTATAAGGTTGGAAGATCCGATGCAACGCATCCAAGTATACTTAAGGAAATGAAGGTAAAAGAACAGGAAGCGGTGGTTGAAATTTTTCAAGCTTATGAAAAGTGCAGGCTAGTAACAAGTAACATTATTTCATTTTTTTTTTAAATGCCACAAAACAAAATCCTGATAATTATATACCTGTCAGTATGACATTTATAGTGGAGATAAACAATGGAATTCATCATAAAGAAGTAATTAAAGTAGACTTAACAGGAGTAAAGATATTTGTGAGTAGAGACAGATTTATGAAAGGCAGGTCAAACCTAACTAATTTACTGCAACTCGTGATGTTACAGTGGCAAGTGATTTTTAAAATACTAAAGGGAATCATAAAGGTTCATGTAGAGAGGTTTTTTTTTGGAGGGGTGGGGGGGAAACAGGATGAGAACACAAAAGGACATGATAACAAAAATTAAATAACTAAAAAATTAAGGAACAAGGTATAATTCAGTACAGTAACATACTGATTCTGTTGAAATATCTAAAGGAGAATTGGGTTGATTCCTAATTAGAATAAAAGAATATGGATTTGGAGTAGGAAAATGACTTGAGTACTGAAACAGAATGGATGATAGCTGAGCTGGATGGGCTGAACAGTCTTTCTTGTTTTTATATTCTATTGTGAAGAATTTGAAGTAAAATTTATGGAAGCCAAACAAAATGGCTATTGAGGCTACAATTCCCAAACTATCTCTACAGGTTATTCAAAAAAAAAGGGACTGACACAGCAGAAACAAATCAGACTCCATCTTCATCAGAGTGTTATATCTAAATCAGATCTGTCGAGCACAATTGGGTCATTCTGTCAGTCAGTTCTAACTGGTCCTCTGTTCAAAGCATGTCATCAGAATTATAGTTATGGAAATGACACCCATCATATTAAGCTGTAAAGCTAAGCCTTCTTGTACCTTTGTGACTTCACATGTCAAATTTTATTATTTAAATGAAGATAGGATAATGCCCTGAAGTAAAACGAGCACACGTCTGCGTCAATTGAGCATGAGCACTCAAAATATTTAAACTTTGTCCTCGGTAGATCATTAATGTAAATGCTGATATTTCTATTTTTAACAACATTTTTTTACAACAGGCAATGCAGCAATAAATATGTCTATCCTACACCAGGTCTGCAACTTTCCACTGCGTATTTGATGTATTTAGCATTAGAGAAAAGAATGAAATAACTCTGCCCCACCCTGATGATAAGGCTGCCAGTTATACCACTATCTGTGCCCAACATTATTGGACCTTGGCTCCCAATTGTTCATCTTTAATTTTCACAAGGTTGAGTGACTTACATGTGAACAACGTAATGAAGGCCATAAATTATATTACATTTATAAATACTTACATCATGTTATTAACTGGTAGAAAGCTAGAACTGGAAAAGGTCAGTCAACCCATAGCCAATCCAGTGTCTCTCTCTCACACATATCCAGAACACAGGCATAGCCAAGAAGAGAGGAACATAACAAAATTATAGATTTTAGGGGTAATTTTACAAAATTGGACTCCAGTGGGGAGCTTTACCTATCAGAAGTGCATATTGGAATTCAGGTTTATGCACTCACAGTTTTCTGCCCATGAATTTTAATACACAGAAAATGACACCTGTTACTTAATATTTGTAATGGCCTAACGCACTTTCTAGGGCAATATTTAACTTGACAGGTGTGGAAAATCTGGCAGGTTGCATAATAGGCAGGCCATCCGTTCCACCAGATTACAGCTCTTGTGATGAGGATGAAAATTTACCCCATTTGAGGGATATGAATCACATCATTTAATTCCTATCCTATGTTTCCTAATCCCATGTTCACTATACACCCCACGGTATCTAGTGAATCAGATCATAATATTCAGCGTCGTCTCGTCATTTGCAAACACAATGTTTATTTCTTGATTTATATTATGTGATTGTGAAAGATGCTATATAAATGCAAGTCTTTTACTCATGCTCGCTCCTTAATTCCCACACTCCTCACTCTATTCCATGCCTCTGAAATTCCCCTCTCATTTTCCTATTTGCTGATCCAATGTCTCCACTTCTGACTTTCCTACTAGCATGTCTTTGCTTCAGAAACCACGTCACATCCACTCCAAGTTCAACTGCAATCCCATTCCTTGCTTTCCTTCACTGCCAGTGCACCTCTTTCTCAGCTCTCCTCTTGTGAACACGCAGACAGATGGGGCTATTTCAGCACCCTCAGCAATAATGAAATCCGTTTATTCGATTCCCTGATGCTGGAAGTGTTAGAGACGCCCAGCTACAACAAGAATGAGGGAGTCGCAGTTGTGAAGAAGAAATGATAGGACAAAGTATCATCAGCACCTGATAAATTTATACAACATGATGAAATATTAGTTGACAATGACAGTTATCCATGACTGACATTACTGAATATATCAGTAATCTCATCTTTGACATTTCCACTATTACTCTTCCGTACTCTTATTTCGCACATGCAAATTCAGATGATTTTGTCAAATGAAAAAGTGAAGCTTTAGCAATTTACAACAGTCTGAGATTATATTATGGTCTTGAAAGCGCTCCGTGGTATCAACTGTAAGTACGGTAAACTTAAGGTGGCGTCTTCAGATCTTAATTTTTGTGTGTGCTGGTAGCAGTTCGCAGCGGAAACACCGACTCACACTGACACTAGAAACTGGCCTAGAAATTTGATGGTACCGCACCCATCTATCGGGTGCTAAACAAGAGCTTGAGCCTCCAACATAGCGGGCAGGAAATGCACGCTCATTACGAACCTGAACTGCGCCACCCACCATATTGGTAGAGGCAAAAAAAATAGGCGTCCAGGAACGCACCTGAAAAAGGCATTAGGCCCTTTGCATATGCAAATAAGGGCGTATGGTCTGTTTGAGGCCCCCACTGCAATATTGATTTGTCCTGAGGCAGCCAGCGCTGGTGCTGGTTGCATTCAGGAAAGCCAGATCTACATGCGTCCTTAAAGGGACCGCTGCAGGCCGCCACTAAAAAGGTGAGTTTGTTAAAAATACATACCTGAATGAGGAGCGGCAGGAAAAGGAGTGCTCCACTTGACCCCATTATAGAACCACGGCCGTTGCCGACGTCCGCTCATTCCCACTCCGATCGCAACCTCGTCCCCATCACTGATCACACCCTTCATTTCCGCCCCCCCCACCCCCAAATCGCCACTGCCACCACCCTCCCTCCCCTTCGCCCCTGCTTCCCTCCCGATCACCCGAGGGCTGCTGCCGTAGAGGCCTCTTCTTCGGTGAGCTTCCTGGGGACGCCTATTAGGTGCCCACAGCTTGCTGATTCGCTGATAATAGGCCCCAGACCCAATATTAGATGTGCCTCGGGCCCATCCATTCAGGCACAGGGATCATTCTCCATGTCCCCTGCGCGCTCATTCTTGGGTGCAAACAAATTTTTATATCTTATTGTTTACAGAACCAAATGTGACTTACAGCAATGGAATCATCTGAATTTCTATCAAATTATATTGTTTTAATATTTTGCTGTTTTTGTTATGGATATATTCTACTATACCTTGAAAATGATTTAAAGAAATAGAATCAGTATGCTTATTATCTCACTTAAATGTGGTTTTGATTCTATACCGTTACTCTTGTTATTCATGTAGAATCATTGTAGAATGTAAAAACTAAAGTTTATGCCAGAGTAATTTTCAGTGTCACTATTCTGCTCAAAGAAATGCATAGTTTTAAAATGTTTCACTGAGAGCATCCAAAAGTAAATGTTCATTCTGTCTGACTATTGTTCAATTGCAAGCTCATGGCAGGGCTCGATTGGATGATAGCACTTTAGTAGTAAACGAGGGATAAGGAGTTCTTTAACTTCTTGAATAGATTTCTGGGTCCCTGTGTCAAAGGTTAGTAGTATGCTTTAGCTCCTGCACTTTCCTATTTGACGTTAACATGTGAATCACTCAGTCTTGTGAACAACACAATGCTACAATACTGGCCATAAACCATTCCAATGGCCTGGATATTAACTGGGAGCCAGGAAGAGAGCAGAGTGGGGGGGCAGGATTTTCCAACAGGAAACCCGGAAGTAAGGGTTTCCTGCACTGGGGTATATTAGACCTAGGGTAATGACCCAAAACTGCAAACACAGTCAGCTCCATGTCTGGTTAGGCAAAGCACTTCAGGTGTGCTCACCCTGGTCGGGGCCTGCAAGAAACGAGAGGGAGAAAAATCAGCTCCAATGACTCCCGTGCCATGGGCACCAAATAAATGTCAGCTGTGGAAAGCAAGTGACCAAGCTTTCTATAAGATTTCTGTATTAACATTTGGGGTTAGGAAAAAATTTTGCACAACTTTCTCCTCAAAAGATTAAATGAATGGGGTAGAATCTGATGAACAGATTGTAGATGCGCCTCTATGGTCTATGGAAGAAATTAACTTGATGGGACAACTGGCATTTTCTTCTTGCAGGCTTTCTTATATTCAAAAGTCGAGTGAGGATATTCACATTGAAAAATTAATGACTGTAATTCAATTGCCACAATTATATGGAGAAATAATGTATAATTGGAATTATGAGAAATAGTGTTGCCTGTATCGACTGCAATGTTTTAATCAATAATTTTCTCATTGTTCCCTAGCACAAGGAAATTGGAGGAAACCACCTGTTGACTTCACTGCGCCGCTGTGCCGATGTCATGTAATATTGTAAAACTTTGATTTTAATTCTAAACAAGTCTGTTATAGCTTAATATAATTTAGACCGTTATTACTGTATTATGAGATAGGCATTATAGTATTTGTTATAACACAAAAAATAAGTGGTCCCCAAGAATCTTTATTTTAATGAACATGAAGTGTTTTAATACCAACAGGGTAATAACATTCCATTCCCCCACACCCGTCATAATACTTTTGGATAAGCAACTGGCTGAAGGGTAGGGAACAACAAGTACACTTAAGAGAAGTGATGTCAGAGTGCGGGTTGTATTGAGCGGGGTGCATCAGAGCTGGGTGTGGGGCCTAACTTTGTTCCTAATTTACACAAATGACCTGGATTCAGAAACTCAATGCAAAGTGATCACATTTGCAAATTATACCAAACTAGCAGGTACCGCTAGTGGAATCAGAAGAGGCAGTCAAGAAATTACAGATTGAATTGGAAAAAATGTGCAAGCGTGCACAACAATGGCAAATGAGATTTAATTTTGGCAAGTGCAAAGTGCACACAAAGGAAGAAAAAAGATACAAATGCACACTCAATGAACGTTGTCAAGTAGCTAAGGATAAAGCTGAAAGAGACCTAGGAATCTTAGTAGACTCGATGCTAAACATGTCCAACCAATGCAGAGTAGCAATCAACAAAGCCAATAGGATTTAGAACTACATAGCCAAAACAGTAGAATATAAGTCACAGGAGGTAATGATCAAATTTTATAGTGCTCTAGAAAAAATGCTCCTTGAATACTGTGTCCAGTTCCAGTCCAGTCACCAAAAAATGAGATACATTCAAGTACTGGAGACAGTGCAAAGAGCCACATGGCTGATCCATGGGGCTCGAATTTAGCAGGCCTGCGGGTTCCCAGCGGGTGGTCCTCCGGGAGCGTCGAAAACGCGGACGGGTAATTGTTCGCGTCCCCCACGCGATCGCGGGATAATTGGACCCATTAAGGCCTGCTTCCGGGTTCTGCGCTCCCCAGCTGCGTGCCGGCCGGCTGCGCATGCGCAGTACCGTCGACGCGATGTAGGAGCTCCAGTTAAAGGGGCAGTCTCCCAAAGCCCCTCCTGCTGCAAGCAAGAGGTCTGGGAGAATGGCTCAACCAAGGGGAAAGGCTGCGCCCCGTTTTTCAGATCTGGCACTGCAGCTGATGCTGGAGGGCGTGAGGAGGAGGAGGGAAACACTCTTCCCTGAGGATGGGCGCAAGTTCCCTGCCGCCGCAACCAGGAAGGCATGGGCAGAGGTGGCGGCGGAGGTGAGCAGCAGGGGCAACACCCCAAGGACTTGGGAGCAGTGCCGCAAGCGCTTCAATGACCTGACTAGGTCTGGCAAGGTGAGTACACCAACGCACCCTCCCACATCCCGTCCCCACCATCACGCCAAGCAGATCACAACCCCCTCCTGCACAGCCACCACTGCGCTCCATCAGCAATCCTCACAGCCACTCATTCACCATCCTCGCCGTGCACGCAAGTACCCACCGTCCCTGACCCCACCCGAACACTACCACACACCCCAATCCCCATGCAATGGGATGGGCACGTGGCCCACACTTCCTCCCATCCGTTCCGCGCCACGCTCAACCCAACCACACCGATGCTCGATGCGTCTCACGATGCAAGACGCACCCACTCACACATCTGTGTTTTGCCTTCACAGGAGAAGAGGAGCAAGAACAACCGCGAAAGGGCACGCACCGGAGGTGGGCCGCCGCAAGTGGTGGAGCTCACCGACGCAGAGGTGGAGGCGCTCGACCTCGCCCGCACGCGACATTGCCTGTCGGTGGCCGATGGCGAGTGTGTCGCTGCCGAAATGGGCGGTAAGGGAAAGCTGACACTCAACACCCATGATCGCGAGTGACCGTATCATCACCTGCCATCAGGCGCACTGTCAAGTTGGTCCACATGCCTCAAAGTGCCCTCTGTTCTCTTGCAGGTGCGTCTTTGGATCAAGCGAGCATGGAGGGCGATTCCTCAGAGGACATGGCGGTCTCTGAGGGTGCATCGTCACATCAGAGCCAACCATCCACCAGCGCAGAGACACGCACCTCGGTGGGTCCCCCTCGCCAACTAGTTGGGGTAGCACTTGGTGAGTCACTGCGCACGAGTGAGCATGAGCAGACCCTGGTGGCAGGGGCAGCCGCGGAGGGTCCGCGACGGAGGGAGCACTCATCTCCAGGCTCTGCTCAGCCGGACCCAGATGCTGAACCCAGGGGGCCACCAGAGAAAAGGAGAGTCGTCGAGGGCCACCAGCTAATTGCTGAGGTGCTGGCAGAGGTGCCGCGCGCATTGTCCACAATAGCGCAGGCGATGGAGGAGTCCACCTCCTGCATGTGGGCATTGGTGGCGCAGGCACAGGAGGGTACCGGCGACACAGTGTCGCGGGTAGGTGCGGGACTGTCTGCGGTGGAGGACAGGCTGGCCTCCCTCGAGCGTCACGCACAGCTCCACTTCGAGTCCTTGCAGGCCCTCACAACGTCTGTACGGATTCAGGGTGAGCAACATTCCGACGCCACCAACAGGCTGAGGGATACACTAGGGGTGGCCTTGCAAGGCCTCACACATGCCATCCAAACTGCCGTCCAGCAGGGTGGAAGGGGTGATGTGGGCCGAGGCCAAGAGAGGGATGATGGTGACCGGGGACATGGAAGCGGGGACGCCTCTCAAGGCGTCCCCACGTCCCACCCGTCGCCCACCTCTCAACCAGCACCCGCAATGGTGCCTCCTCTCCAGGTGGCCGAGTCTGCCCCTGCCCCGGTGCAGGAGGAGCAGTCTGTGGAGGTGCCCTCACGGGCACCGAAACCCAGGGGCCGTCCGCCAAAAGCATCTACCCGGTCAAGGCAAGAAGACGAGCAACCTGCCACTACCTCTGCTGGAGCCACAGGGGTAGCACCACGTAGGGGTTCCCGGAGAAGAATTCCAAAGGCCTTATAATCACAAAGGGAATACACCAGGGTGTTTATTATTTTGTACTTTGTTTCTTAAATGATGTCACATTCCACATATTAAATAGTCTATTCTCACCACTCCTGCCACCTCTCGTCCATTCTTCCGCGGCTTGTGCAGTAGTTGCGTTCCGTGGAGGCCATCATGACGGCGAACACCTGCTGCCACCCATTGGGCACACTGCTGTGGGTGCAGGATTACTGGCAGCACTCTTCAGTGGAGGGGGCTGGTATGGCCGCTCGCATGTGCAGGTGAGGAGATGCGAGCGCCTCGCAGTGTCTGACTCTAGGAGAACCGTTGACGTATGAGTGCGTCCCTGGCCTGGCGACCATCCCGGTGAGTCGCGGCTCGGCGCATGGGTCGTCCAACATCCTCGGGCGCGTCCTCCTCCTCCTCCTCCGCCTCCTCCTCCTCCTCCTCCTCCTCCTCCTCCTCCTCGCCCTCGCCTTCCTCAATGTGGGTGGCGGGTGTGGATGGGGCCTCCTCCAGCGGCACCCCTCTCTGTTGGGCCATGTTGTGCAGGGCACAGCAGACAACTATGATTCGTCCCACTCTGAATGGTGTGTATTGGAGCGCTCCCCCAGAACGATCAAGGCACCTGAAGCGCATCTTGAGAAGCCCTATGGTCTGCTCAATTGTAGACCTGGTAGCAGTGTGGCTGTCATTGTACCGACGCTCCGGCTCGGTGATGGGGTTCCTCAGAGGTGTCATGAGCCACGTGTGGAGGGGATACCCCTTGTCGCCGAGGAGCCAGCCGTTGCCGGCGTTGGGTGCCTGCAGGATGGGCGGGACGGCGGACTCCCTGAGGACGAAGGCATCGTGGCAGCTGCCGGGGTATCTGGCGCACACGTGTAGGAATCTCTGGCGGTGGTCACAGATGAGCTGGGCGTTCATGGAGTGATACCCCTTCCTGTTGATGAACAGCCCTGGCTCATGCGGAGGTGCCCGTATTGCGATGTGGGTGCAGTCGATTACACCCTGCACCCGTGGGAAGCCGGCCATGGCATGGAATCCAACCGCCCTCTCCATCTGGCTGCGCTCGTCCATGGCGAAGTTGATGTAGTGGGAGGCCCTGCGGAACAACCCATCGGTGACCTGCCTTATGCACTTGTGTGCAGAGGACTGACAGACCCCGGTGATGTCCCCGGTGGCACCCTGGAAGGAACCAGATGCGAAGAAGTTGAGGGCAGTGGTGACTTTGACGGCGACAGGTAAGAAGATGCTGCTTGGTCCATCAGGGAGCAGCTCGTCGTTAAGGAGGCTGCAGATGTCGGCGACTACCTGGCGATTGACTCTGAGCCTCCGTATGCACTGCTCCTCGGAGAGGTCCATGAAGCTGAGCCTCGCTCTGTACACCCTGTGCGGAGGGTAGTGCCTCCTGCGACGCATCTCTCTCTGCGGTTGCCCTCCCTCCTGCTGTGCAGGTGGGTGTGCCGCAGCACCGTGTTGGGGGGCCCCACCTCTCCGAGGCGGACGGCGTGGACTGTGAGGCTGCTGGGGCTGGTCATCCTGTTCGTCCTCCGACGATGTCAACGCACCACCCATCTGGCAGGTGTTGGTGTGAGGGGTTGTGCAGGGTAGGTGGGTGGGTCCTCGGACTGGGGCTGCGGTTTCGTGTCGGTCTGTCCTCTGGCTTGGCGGGGGTTGGTGGAGGGCAGGGGTTGCCCTATGTGACGCGGTGGCCTCCTGCGTGGGTGAGGGCGCTCCCCCGTGGAGCGCACCTTGGCACCTGGCACAGGCTGCTGGCTGCAACACGCCTGGTTTGAAGGGTCCTGTTTCCCCCAGTGTGGGAAACTGACTGCTTTGACCGTAAAATCCCACACTTCCTCTTTTGACAGCTGCTTCAGCTCATTAACTGACCACAACGAGCAAGTTAAGTGCTCTCAAGTGGAACCCCGCTGGCTTTAATTGCCTGCGGGATTCCCACCAGCGGGGCTTGCGCGCGCAGCCCCGCACGTCAGCGCGGTACCCGGAAGTGGCCGGGATTTCGTCCGAATCCGGTCACGTGATCGGAGATCGGGATTTTCGGGGCCCCCCCGCTGGAAACCCGCCGGAAACCCGACCCTAAAATCGAGCCCATAGTGTTAGACATCTGAATCATGAGGATAAACTATATAGACTTGGGCTTTTTAGCCTGGAAAGGAACTATCTGAGGGGTGATCTTATAGAGGACCCTTGAACGAGGTACCAATCTAGTGGCCTTCCTCTGAACTCCATTGCCTGAAACAATCCAGTGCATTAAAATGAATCATATTGGATGGAAAACAGATAACATAAAAGACAACAGTTTTATTGACCAAACATTTTTAGTTTACATATACAGGTGTAAAGAAATATATTCCATTTATGGTACTTTTATGTAAACACAACAAATTTCTATGCAGAAGTTTATGACAAGTCAAAACCACTACTGTTATTAGGTAGACTCTATATAAAAATTTGTTTGCCAATTAAACTTCACAACACCTTACCTGAACAGGCATTCTCCTCTCCAAACACACCAGAACTTCCATTCTCCAGATGACTATCATTTGAACTGCAAATACTTGTCTCTGCTGAACCCTGAACAGATTCTGTTGGGAACAGGGAAACAACTGCTAGTAATAATTTCCCAATACTATAAAATAAATAAAGTACAATATGTCCTAAGTTATACAAAAGGTTCATAATATTCCAATATAATATATATATGTTATACTACTCCCCAGAAAAACTTAGAGAATTCAGACTCAATAGCACTACAGTGTTAATATGCGCCAACATTTTTTAAAAATGGACAGAAAAAAAAACAGCTGGTCCATCGACCCTGTCCCAATTTGGCATGGTGTGTCTCTGCAAACCATTACTCACCCCCCCCCCCCACTTCTCCCCCAGAGCCATGGAATCTCCCAAGAGACGCAAAAAGAGAAAAGGGCTTAGGCCAATTTAGGAAAAAAACTGAAATTACTCTCCGACCCCTAAAGGTGACCAAGCAAGCTTTGGGAGACCATGGTGACTGGGTGATACAACCCAAAAAGACCCATTTAAATTCTCTATATAGATGTGTTTGGCACTCTCAGGAACTCATTCAGCTCCCTTTTGAATGCTTGCAGCGAATTCACACTCTGCATGAACCGACAAGTTATTCCAGAGCTCGACGACTCTCTGTGAAAAGACGTACTTCCCACCAGCTAACCTAGTTCTACGTTGTCATAATTTATACTTATATCCGCTCGTCATCCCTAATCTATCCAGCTCAAATAGCATATCCACTTGCATTGAGTCTGATTATTTTAAATTCCGTAATCATAGCTCCTCGAAGTATACACTTTTCCAACATAAAAAAGCTCCAGCTCTCAGAGTGTCCTGGTAGCTGAGGGCCCTTGAATGAGGTATTATTCTAGTGGCCCTCTTCTGAACTATATTGTCACCATGTGATGGGACCAAAACTGGACACAGTTTTCTAGATGTGGCCTAAACAAGGTTATATACAAAGAAGGTATAGTATTTCTTGTTCTATATTTAATTGTCCTGGTAACACATCCTAACACCTGATCACTTTCGCAATAGCCTCACGGCACTGCTCATGGGCCTTCAATTACTCATGCATAGTAACCCTTGGGTCTTTCTCCTTCTCAGCAATCCTCAATATGCAACTCTGCATGGTGTGCAGTTCAGGGTTGTACAATGCGGTGTTCATCTATACAACAGCAGTTACTGCACTTCAAAAGTATTTCATTGTTTGTGAAGTGCTTTGAGGCACTTCAGAGACACAAGTGTTTTATAAATCGGATGGATCTATTGACAAAGGCCTTGTATCAGGATACGACCTAATCAGTATCAGTCCAGTCGATCCTGCAAAGTCCTCCTCATGGAGACTGGTGCTCAAATTGGGAGAACTGTCCCAGAGACTAATCAAGTAACAGCTTGACAAAGTTATACTCACATTCATATCTATCAGCCAATACCCTGGACTGCTCCATCATCTTCCCGGGGTACGTCCCATCCTATCAGCAGGATAGGCCTACCAGAGGTGGAGGCATAGTGGTATACAATCGGGAGGGAGTGGCCCTGGGAGTCCTCAACATTGACTCTGGACCCCTTGGAGTCTCATGGCTTCGGGTCAAACAAGGTCAATGAAACCTGCTGATCACTACCTACTGCACTCCCCTCAATGGACAAATCAATGCTCCTTCACGTTGAACATCACTTGGAGTAATCTCTGAGGGAGGGAAGCAAGGACACAACATGTATTCTGGGTGGGGGACTTTAATGTCTACCAACAAGAGTGGCTCAGTGCTACCACCACTGACTGAGCTGTCCATGATCAATTATAACCTTATCTGTGTGATCTAAATAGCAGTTGACAAAGGGTTGGAGGCAACAGGGAAAGAGCCAGAAATTCAACAGGGGGCCGGGAGAAGCAGAGAACAGCTGGAAAGTACTGAGGGACACAGGCTACTAGCAGGAGTCAAACTTTAAACATCAGGCTGTACAGTGTGCTGACCAGCAGGAGACTGGTCCAGGAACAGGAACAATACACCTGGAGGGGGATTCAATAAAGGCATCAATATTGAAAAAAAATCACTTCCCAAAATCAAAAATCAACAGCAGTTGGAAAAATAAGTAATTCTGCAGTGCCACAGAGTGGTCAGAGCCTGAAAATGCATACAAGCTTAAAAAGGTAGTTGGTACTCCAAAGGGGCTGCACTGAATGCACTGCTGAGGGAGTGCTGCACTGTCAAAGGTGCCATCTTCCAGATGAGACATTAAACTGAGTCCCCGTCTGCCTACTCAGAAAAGATCCCATAGCACTATTCGACGAAGAGCAGGGGAATTCTCCCAGTGACCTGACCAATATTTATCCCTCAATCAACATCACAAACAGATTATCTGATCATTTATCTCATTGTTGTTTGTGAGACTTTGCTGTGTGCAACCAGCTGCTTCATTTTCCTACATCAAACATTAACTATACTTCAAAAGTACATCATTGCTTTGGAACATCCAGAGGTCATGAAAGGCACTATATAAATACAAGTTCTTTCTTTAAAACCTATTTGTGCAATATGACACTTTCAATAGATATCTGTCAGCCACAGCTATGTCATGGTATTGATCAGCATGACTTGTTGCTACAGCCACATTAAAAGTTACTCTTAGGCACAAACATTCCAATGCATCGTGCATACATGGTCTGGAATTATCCATCCATTAAAGTTAATGGTTGGAAAAATTGCAGGCTGAGAGTCCACAATACTTGCTCCCAGCATGTGCCAGGAGTGAGCATATTGGAATCTTTAACCTTTAGCATTCTCATTGAGGTTCACATACTTGACTGAATTATACAATCAATCAGCAAAGTGTATCAGGTGCACCTAAAGAAAAAAAGTTGCATTTACAAAGTGCCTTATCAGATACCTCAAAAGACATCAAAAATAATGTGACAAATTTGCACATCCAGCCACGGAGCTTCTGCTGCCAGGAGCACATATTAGGAATTCAGACACACGGGGCCCGATTTTACCAGGGGTGCGGGTGAGCCAGCGGGCGCGTTTTCGAAATTAGTGGGTTGCCCGCGCGATCGTAGCAGGCAACACAC
The DNA here is from genome assembly GCF_035084215.1 of Heptranchias perlo. Classification (NCBI taxonomy): domain Eukaryota; kingdom Metazoa; phylum Chordata; class Chondrichthyes; order Hexanchiformes; family Hexanchidae; genus Heptranchias; species Heptranchias perlo. The sequence goes on along the minus strand of NC_090331.1, from coordinate 41,111,081 downwards.
TAATTGGATTCACTTACCTGCTCCTCCGGGTTCCCCGCTGCTGATCTGCGCGTCGGGCAGGCTGCGCATGCGCAGTAAGATCTGTCAGCTGGAGGCGCTCTATTTAAAGGGGCAGTCCTCCACTGACAGATGCTGCCACAAACAGCAAAAATTACAGCATGGAGCAGCCCAGGGGGAAGGCTGCTCCCAGTTTAATGATGCCTCACCCCAGGTATCATTAGATGGGGTGAGGAGGAGGGGGAGGACAGAGATCTTCCACCCGGCGGGCAAGAGGAAGCGGCCTGCCTCTGCCACCAAGGCCTGGCTCAAGGTGGCAGAGGAGGTCACCAGCGCCACCAACATATCGCCCACCTGCATACAGTGCAGAAGGCGCTCCAATGACCTCAGTAGGTCAGCCACAGTGAGAACACGTAGTCTTTCCCCTACACTCCGTCTGCCACAACACTGCCCCCACCCCACATCTCCTTCGGCACTGCCAACACTACTCTGTCACATCACCCCTCATACCCACTCAAACCTCATCCTCATCTTACCTGCACTTACTCACCTCGCCAGTACTCATCCCGCCACTACCACGCAACCCAATCCTCATACAATCTCATGGCTCTATCCCATACTCACCCTCTCGTGCATCTCTCTCACGGCCAGCCTCACTCAACCTGCCACCACCTGTGCTGCAGCCACAGGGCATGCATCACATATGTGCAGTAGGCAGCGTAAGGCAAACGTGTCGTGAGCATGAAGGGGATGCACAAGGGTGTTTGAGGGTTTGTCATGGTTCTTACTTCGATTGAATTAAAGGACAACTCACATCACACATT